>NC_134707.1:56991244-57291244 GCF_043290135.1 Rhipicephalus microplus
ATTAGACCAAATGGTCATGTAAACGAGAAGAAAGAAAAGTGTGTGAAAAGATAACCTGCCGTGAACAGGAACCGAACCTGTGATCGAAGCGTTTCATTTTGGTCTAATGACTATTCTCGTAGATAGCGATGCATACGAACACTCCTACAGAAAGAAAAAAAATTAACGCACGTGCGGAACCCTCCGAGCGTACGTTCTCGGCGCCGTTCATTCACAAACCTTCCTCGAAGGCGGCAGCGTCGAGCGAGCCCCATTCACAACGGCTCCGGGCGCTGCTCGAGTAAGGGTGGGGTGAGTTCAAGCTTGGCTGGTTACCGTTCCCCCTCGTCGCTCCACGGAACGCTGCCACCAGTGGCCGTTTCTTCCTCGCCGTCTTTTCTTCGTTAAGTACTCTTTCTTAACTTTCTTTTTAATGCTGCGAGAAGCCGAGGTCCCGATTCCGACGTGCGTTAAGTAGAGTCTGGCGCAGACCCTCCACACTACGACGCTGTCATAGCTAGTGTGTTGTATATATACAAAAATAAAAAGCATGAACGAGAAAAAAAAAATGACCGCTAGCAAGGACGCTGCAGTGGTAGCAGTGAAAAACAGGAGCGGGTGCACCTGCTTCCGCGAGCTCCATCTAGCGGCTGGTGCACGCAATGTGACAGAGGGGATTGCACGCTGGCGACACAACGCGACCGGAAGTCGGGAGCGCCCCCTTTGCGGCGGGTTCGTTAGGGTCGAATCCACCCCTCCACGCCCCCTTCGTTTCAACTGTACTGTTGCTGCCTGATATAGTCTCGTCTTTCTTTTTTTCTCTTTTTTTTTGTTACAATTCGCGTACACCGCTTCTTTTTGACACCTGCGCTGTGCTCAGATTATTCTGCGACGCGACTAACAATGTTGCGGATATAAAGGTTCATCTCTGGGGGGAGCTCGAAGGTGCGGGTTTGATTCCCCATGTCAGTGCGGTTCAATTTCAGTTGGGACGAAATGTGAAACGGCCCGCGTACTTATATTTAAGATCACGTTAAAGCACCTCAGGTGGCCGTAGATAATTCGGGCTGTCAATTCGCGTTTAATATTGCTACTTGACAGTCAATCGCTACGTGGTTACAGCGCGTAAGAAAACCCTCGAATATAGGCTAAACTGGGGTTCTTTGGTTCGAGATGAGTGTGCATTAAGAAATGTGATTTTAACATGACGGACGTGATGACGGTTACCTTTGTTCAGTGAGACTACCTGCTTTGCCTTCAGTTGTGTCTTGCATTTAAAACCCAATAAGAGAAGACGTTAAGACAGAACCGAAATCAGTTAATCAAGTTCATTGTTCAAGGTATCAGTTGTTTGATTTGTACCGCAACGCAGAAGCCTCAGTCCTGGACTTTGAAAGCATGATTCGGCTAAAGAACCCAATCTAAAAGTCCACATGAGTATGGTAAACAAGTGCGATGAATGAATGAATGGATGAATGAATGAATGAATGAATGAATGAATGAATCAATCAATCAATCAATCAATCAATCAACCTAATTTGAATCGTACGTTCGGCCGTGACATCAACTGTCTCTAAGGGCAACTGTCTCAAGAGGCCATGTTCGTGTTTATGTAACGGCTGCTTTGATTTGTTTACTGCCAACTTCAGTCAGTGAAGTTTTTTTTTCACTGAATCATGGTGAGCTGATCTCGAAGACTGGGCACTATATACTCAAAACGCGTGCTTACACGATACTGGTAATGCAGTTCATTCAACACGGCACGTTCTCCCCACCCATACCGACAGCTCAGCTTGATTATTTGCATCGCCATTCTATATATCATCGATATTACTGCAACGAGACGGGATGAGCTTGGGTATTATCGTACGTCGGCTGTACATAGTGCTATTTTATTCTTATTGGACCTGAGCTCATTTTATCAGAAGCGCTTTATTTGTCCTTTCAAGTTTGTATATATTATGGTTGCACGTGTAGTAAGCGAATGACCGCGCGCCCGACCATGAGTTCGGTACTAATCTTGTATTGTTGGACATGCTCGGTGATTTCTTGTGTATGAATGAGTGATTGACATACCTTTTCTTTCAGTTAGAACTTCTCATTTTTTTTAAACTTTCAGTGAATAGGGTGAAATAAAATTCTGGAAACTGTTATTAAGGCTGTTTGCCCAGTTTGTACATTTTCGTTGTAGTGAACATGTTGCCCATGCCACCCCTTTGTGAGTAATCGTGGTACCAACCTAGCCCATCAGAGGCTTTTAGACAGTGGCACTCAGAATCTCGATCGCTGGAAATAAATAGTTTCAAATTGCGAGACCATAGACTCCCCCTCAGCAAGCAGTGCCACCTGGATGGATGGATGCATCTTGGTAGCACCCCGTTTGAATCGGGATGACAGCAAACGCCACCAGACTTTTTCTTAGCTGTATCTGTTCCCTGTAGTTTTGTACCAACTAATGAATTGTGACTATCCTCATCATCCTTACTCACTGTTAAGGCGAAGTATTCAGTATGTTCTACAGTACTCCATCGCAAGTCTTCTGGCCTTGCCCGCCACGGTGGTCTAGTGGCTAAGGTACTCGGCTGCTGACCCGCAGGTCGCGGGATCAAATCCCGGCTGTGGCGGCTGCATTTCCGATGGAGGCTGAAATGCTGTAGGCCCGTGTACTCAGATTTGGGTGCACGTCAAAGAACCTCAGGTGGTCGAATGTTCCGGAGCTTTCCACTATACGGCGTCTCTCATAATCATATGGTGGTTTTAGGACGTTAAACCGCACATATCAATCAATCAATTACCTACGCCCTTGCTTAAAATCCCCGATGTAATTATTCAGCCTGTGAAATGGCTCGTTTGGAATAAAGAAAGCATCAGCACTGACCGCGGAGGCATCCGAAATTGAAGGTGGGGGCCGATCAGAATCAGAGTCATAAACTTTTTTTTATTTACACATCAGACTCAGGAAGAATACAGATGTTTAGGGCGGTGAGCTAAAAGACAAAAAACGGCTGGACGAGGCCCACGGTCCCTTGAACTGGACCAGGTTGCCGTTTTGTGGCGTCGTAATGAGGTCAAGAGACCGATAGCGCAGGTGCGTGGAACAGCGGTAGTCAAAGATGGCCGCCAATCCCACGCCACAGGGCGGCTCGCTGGGTGGCTAAGCGTCACGTCAGCGCCCTGGTTTTGAGATTGTGCAAACGCCTTGACACACCACGGGTCGCGTGTTGGTACTGGTGTGCCGCCAGGTGTCTCTATCGCTATCCAGATGGCAGCAGTGGCGTCCCCCTAATCAACGTCATCGGCTTACTATACACCGCAGCGAATCCCCCCCTCCCCCCCTTGCACCCCCGGTGGTTCGGCTGCGGTTGGGGCGTGCCAATTAGCCTCGTTCTGCGACACGTCGTAAAGGAGGAAGCAGTAGAAATATGAGGGAAGGGGGAGTCATGTCATGGAGCTTACCTGAGAGATGGTTGTCGCTGATAGTGCGGTTGTCCATACGCCGGGTTTGTCACTGAACGCGCTGAATTACGTGAGTCGATCGGGAGATTATGGGCTCGGATTTGCTCCGAAAAACAGGGCAATTTTTCGCTCACTGTACTATCTTTCTATTTAAGCGAGAATCATTACAATATAGTTAAGAAAACTACAAATAACGTGCTCTACGTTTTCCTTGGCTTAATTTGTCTGTCCGTTTTATCAGTTGTGCATGATTTGTTTCGCCTAGATTCGCCTAATTGTCAGCTTTGTCTTTACGCTAACAGAGGACCTCGAATGGCGTAACAGAATCGGCCGCGAACGAGCTAACATCTACGCGACGGAAGTCGATGCCTTGAGATTTCTGTGAAAGTGGTCGTGTAACGTGGGCAGTTTCTCATACCTGCCGCGCGCTAGCGACTTGTCTCAGTTCTTTAAATCACCGCTCCACAAATCCACGAGAATTGTTTTTTTTTTTGTCCATGCTTCTTCGACAAGTGTGGAGCTTGGGCTAGTTGGTATGACATGTCGATAGTTATAGCGCGAGAGCAGAACGACGACAAATAGACAAGAAGTGTCTTTCGTGTTCTTCTTGTCTCTTTGTCGTCGTTCTGTTCTCGCGCCATAACAATCGTTATTCCTGTACAAGTAACGCAAGTGGAAAGAAGATGGAGAGTGTAAGGAATCTGCCAAAGAAAATCAGATCTAAATTACCTTTCCTGGCATCAATTACGACTGTATACTCGCAAAAAGGGTGGCTGCGCCGGCGCGCAACAAGAAAAACTGGTCAACCGTAAGAGATTCCGTCAGAAGACAGCAGTCTTGCGAGAAAGCCATCAAGCAGGGTACGCCGGGGGTTGCGTACAACACCCCAAAAGCAGAGCAGGGGTGCGTGGGGTGGCAAGGAGGTTCAAGGTCGTTTCCACCGGAACAGACAGACGGACGGACGCCATCTTGGAGACGACGGCTGCGTGCTCTCCGTGTGTACTACAAGGAGGACCTTTAAAAACTCTAGTTCCGCCCCGGCCCCGAACGTAGCAGCCGTCCGCGACAGCTGAAAGGCATCCCCCCTCACCTAACCGACCCAGGACCAGAAGTGAGGGCATTGGGGCAGCATGGCGTCGTGTACCGGAGTGGGAGAGAGAAAAAGTCTTTCAAGCGCCGGCGGGCAGGCCTCGTGGTGGATGGCGAGCAGCTGCTGTCCGTTCTACGGAGTCGCCATATTTTTTTTTCTCGTTCTGCTTACTTCCTTCAGAGGGGGCGCGTGCAGCCTCCTCCCTGCGAAGGGTTCCAGCGCGGCCAGTGGCATAACAGTGGACGATATTGTGCTCCGAGAATTGAGAAAGGAAGGAAGCAGAAGGAAGCGTTGTCGGCACGATACTGGGTGTGTCTCTCCCCGCAATGGCCGATGTCGTCTGCTGCGCTTCGCGCAAATCTGTTCGCGTGGCCGCCGTCTTGGTCGTCTTCTTTAAAAGACCGACCCTCCCCCTGCGCACACGTACACTCACGCAGGCACACTTCTCACTATTCTTTTTACTGACCACAGCTCCTTTCTTGCTTCACTTTAGCTTTCTTCTTTCTTCGTTTGGTGCGCTTTGTGCTACAACAGAAGCGCGCGTTGAGCAGAAGTCACGCTATTCACGTGCTGATCACTGGCCGTCTGTCCGCGATGTCCTCTGGCGTTTAGGATGATACAAAGGCACGCGAATAGCTACGTTAACCCACTCTGTGCGGCAAACTCGCTTCTAAAAAATAATGTGCAACTCCGGTTCGCTCTAATGAACCACTTCGCAGAGAACTGCAATTCCGATTGTTTCATGGTCCCTTAAAGACGAGGGCTAAAGAGTGGTTCTGTATACTGCCTCTTCTATGCATTTCAGGCAGAACATTATTTCTTCAGAATGGACAAACAATAGCCAACCCTAAGCCATCTTTGGAATGTGCGTGCTCTCTGATCTTGTGCCTATTGTTGCTGCGCTTATAGCCGTACTGGTGCGTTATGATATCAAAAGTGTTGTTAACGTTTGGGTTCGCTAAGTGGCCATCAGTCTTCTGGATTGTCGATCCGTGTTGCAGCAACTATACTGCAGCATGAGCTATTTTAATCGTTAGGAATTGTCCGCGAACAGTTGAAAGAATCTAATCGTTCTTCGAGATAAGGGTGCATGGTTGTCGACATGTCCGCGGGGAACAAACCACTGTTCTGGACCTTAAAAAAGTATACGCACCACCTGCACATGCAATCATTGTACACACAGAAACAGATGTTTAAGGAGAAAACGGCAGCCACTGTACTTCAAAATGAGCCGAAGGAGAAGCATCTGTTTTGATGAGCGCTTCTAGAATCCATCTGTTAAGCTTCACTGACTTGTGCAAGTGACTGTGTTTATGAACGCTTATGTTAAGTCTCTCTGACTTCTACCACAAGTCGGTCGCCTGCTGCGAGCCGGTAGCCAGCTTCCAGAAAATAACGGTTCCGGAGCACTGTTGTACGGAATTAGAAAGCCCAGGTTTCCAGCAGATGTCATACCAACGTGTCATACAAACCGCAAGAAATGTGTGCAAGCACAGCTGTACGGCAAGCAAATGCTTTCACACTGTACAGGACGCCCTTGGAGGAAAACACTGGACACGAAGGGTGGGAACCTTCCGAGTCCGGACCCCACACCCGGCGTGCGCAAAGCGCACAAACAGGAAGCCTTTAGAAAGAGGGATGACACGGACGGAAGAAAAAAGGGACGTCCGGGAAAGGCTTTGTGGGTCAGTCGGGATCCCGGTCAGCCTCTCCCGGGAAGAACTTAGAAAAGGGTGTCAAGCGTCGGGGTCCGAACCCTAGCTATTTCGGGAACCCCTTTGACCCCGTGTCCACTCATCGACGTAGGACGGGCCACATCCGCTCAGGGTCCTCAGCGCGCGCCCGCACATCTTGGCCACTGGGTCACTCGGACCGACAAAAACACCCTTCGCGCTATATACGGCCTCCCCTGGTGTCGAAAAGCGGCGCCATCTGCGGACCCGTCGCGCCATGCAACCGCGGTCCGGTGCCCCCGAGCCACCCCACTCTTGTGAAGATTGGGATCCCTTGGTGGCGCCTTTTTCGACGCATTATCTCTTCCTTTATCCCCGTGTCAGTGACTGGGTGCCCTGGGTGCGGCCTCCGGGAGGCAGATGGCGAGATAGTGGTGTCGCGTGCGCGTTGCAAACTACTTCTGCTCCTGGTTTCTGGGGCAGCTGAGCAGACGTGCCGTCTGCCACCGCAGTCGTCTGCACGTCGGCGCGATTTGCGATGTCAGCGAGGTGTCTACCCCTGCGTGATGACTAGATCAGTGGATATGGCTCTTAGCTTGAGGTGTCAGGTTTGGATTACACCGGAGTTACTAAACTGGGGAAACGCCGAATTTCGATTCAATTGTCTACAATGTTCAAATGTAAGCTTGAGGTGCTTTGTCTTGCTTACTCACTTCTGTTATGAGGATTTCTATTATGTCAATGTTCGTGCCGTAGTAATTGGCTTTATTAGCATTTTTATGCATACATTAGATCCCCCTGAAAAGTTTTAGTTTGGCACTTATTTATGTATTATATTTACTTGATATACATGTTATGTGTTAATAAGTGATTGATTCATTGATATTGTCCAAACAAGCTGCAATGGAGGCACGCTTCTTAAGTGGACCAGAGAGTCTTATTATAGGTGACTAGCTGACGTATTCGATTCGACAACATGGAGAAATTCGACAGCACCCTCAGTCGAAACACCAATCACGAGCAAAGTCGTTTAAGTATTTATTATTTGGTGTACACAGATTGACTTCACGCTCTCTACGTTATTCGGTGACTGCCTAAACCAGTAGACGCCCCTAAGTGAGCGTGGAATGACGATTCGCCGGAGAGGACAAACTGAACAATGAGGCTTCGCCGTGCTCAGTCTGTCAGAAATGTATACGCTTATGTCGAACATTGCTTATAATGAACTATATTCATTTTGGAGACGGCATCGTTAAAGCATGTTTCGACTGCCACGACTTGGCTTCTACGTGGGCTGGTGGTTTTATGAAAAAGAAAGTTTTTAGAGTGATATACACGACTCTCTTTTCTTACCTCAGTTTTCTTTTATTGATCATATGTTTAGCTTACGTTATTACCCAACCGCGACTTTGCTTAATATCCCTCTCCCACCTTCACACTCTCTAATTATAGTTCTGCCGCCAGTCCGCCGCAGTGCTGTGGTGGTTACGCTGCTCGTTTGCTGATCTGCAGGTGGCGGGTTCGATTCCCGCCGCAGCAGTCACGTTTTAGTGAAGAAGAAATACTGGAGGCCCGGGTATGCTGTCCCACATCAGTTCTCTTTAGAGAACGCCAGATGACCGAAATTTCCGGAGCTTTCTAATAACGCGAGCCTTGTAATCATTGTTCTGACGCGCGAAACCCCACAAGTTATTGTAAGGGGTACCGTCATCAGAGTTTGAGCTGTTGTGGATCGAGAATGCCCTGTGACGTGTGTAAGCTTGGATGAAGAAAATAGTTATCTATTGTGACAATTTGTCATCTACACATTACTTCAACGAAACCCTAACGGACATCACATAATAGTGAGTGCTCATTTGTCGCGCTTCCTGAATGCATAATGTCCTAGCATTTCACAGCTAATCACCGACATTGAACTGTAGCATTTTGTTTATTTTTTTCGATCAGGCTTTTTCTGAGTTCGACGGTGGAGAATTATTGTTTTCCCTTCCCTAAGGGAAAAACCATGGTAGTTTCGGCAGGTCTGTAAATATTTAGGACAATAAATATATCAAATATAATGATGTTCAATGATCAGTGACGATGTGTATATTTGAGCAGATTTGTGTACATCGACGAACAATTCCTACGTACCATGTGCAACTGTAAGTGAATACCAGTGAGGTCTGAAGTCTGGTATCGGGCTCTACATAGCAGACAGAACACCGGGGATGGTCACATGTAGGGTTGCATTTGCGATGCAGATAAATTACGCGCTGATTAATGACGTGGAACTGACGTAATGAGTGATGGCGGCCACTACTTTATTATTCGACGATTGACTACGATGAGTCAGCAAGGTTTTATCGGCGTAACATGGTCCTGAAAGTCAATGCTATAGATGCATAACGCAACGTTCCCTGCTTCCTGCAGCCGACCCCCTAGTGGCAGGTGGACGTATCAAAACGTCCACTCCATGCAAATCAGGCTGGCTAAAAAACAGGATACTCCGCCGAGGGTGGGAACAAGAATTGTTAACGAGCATGACTGTGCGACTTGCACGTCGCGGGCGGTCATCCGGACAGACGACACAAACACGAGCAGACGACGCGCGCGAGAAAACAAAAAAAGAAAGACGGGCCAAGACAAAGCCGAAGTCGCTTCGGCTGCCACCACCAACAGCGCACGCGCCGTAGCAGAAGACGCATTGTATATATGCGAAGTAGACGATATACGCCACGGGCCATCGCGAGCAGACGATGAAAGGAAAGCGTTAGCCAGACGACAGGATCGTCGCAGCGGCGTGACTTAGCGCATGATCGCGTCTCGCGAAGACCGTTCGTCGTGCCTAGGTGGCGCCGCCGTCAGGGAGCCCAGCACCGGTGAGAGGTCGGAGACCTCTTCCCAAGCGCGCCCAACAAACTTAACCCCGCGCCAGCAGGCGGCATTACCTGAGCCGTTGGAGCAGGCAGCGGCTCCACTCCGTCTCGCTCCAACGGTCAGTGTGTGTCTTTCGCGAGGGGTTCCATTCTCCGCACCAAGCCAAGCAAGGAAGGCAATAAACACGCATGAGGCCTGTTCCAGGTCCGTGCGAAGATACGCTGCTTGCGCGGAGGAATGCCGGGACACCCCCCTCGAGAAGGCACCCGTTGGGTGCGGACCCCTGGCGGAGTGCAGGGACGTAAGTGGGTAGCACTGCTGTGCTGGCACGGCAGCATCCTCTGGCGCGCTAACGAGAGGCTAAAGGCCCCCTCACTGCGCTTGTTTGTTCGAGCAGTTAGGATGTAGATAATGCCGTGTGTGAATTAGTGAGCTGTATCACATTAAGGATTCCACTTTAGGAGGGGAAGAGTGAGGCGGAGTGAAAAGTGAATGCGTCACGGGTCACTTACGCGGCATCGCTTCATCTTGCCATGCGACCGCGGGTGTATTCGACTCGGCGAAGACATAATTTCTCGTGTTCAACTATTCTCTTGGTATTGAGTACTTCGTAGTGTAAGTTACGTTACTCGCATGGGAGTTCAGCTATGCTCTGCGATGATCGCGTTGGAAAGGAAATACATCACGACGATTTAACTGAATTGTGTGACCAACTCGTCGCAAACTCACTCAACTTCTATGAGCTTCACCACATTCCCGTGGCTATTCGCAGTTTTAAAACAGCCCTTTCTGAAGAGAGCGGAGAGCTAAGACCGTTTTTGATTGTCTCATGTGCGCTGTTTTATGTGTACGCGTCATTTGTGTTCCCTTTCTTTTCTGCACTATTGGGTAGAAAACCAACCTGATGCAACCTAATGAACCTTCCTTCCTCCAGTATGCCATTTCTTTTTTCCATCTCTCACTTAGTACCAGCCTTTTGATCTGCGACATATATTTCTATTAAAGACTAACATTGTCTTCAGGTGTAACGGAGCAAATACCGTTAACCTTCTTTTTAAACAGGATCATCTGATCGTGATGCTGTGAGTTTCTTGCGTGATGTTGATAGGCTATATGCCACAGTAGTATCTTTGAGGACGCAGCGTCTGCTTCAACTGGAGGTCGTGGGTTTGATTCCTGTGGCCGTATATTGATAGTGATCAAATGCAAAGAGCAGCGTACCCAGATGCAGGCACACGGTAAATATCCAAGTCACAATCAGACTTGTAATCCGGAGCATCTATTACGGCGTGCCTGCTAATCGCATCGTGATTTTGAAACCTTAAATACTAGAATTTATTCTAACATTGGCACAGCTACTAATAGTAGTTGTTGACGACATTATACCCTCTTTATAGTCACAGATTTCTTCAGGCAACTAGGTGTAGGCTGTCATCAGCCGCTGAGCAGGGATGACCTGAGCACATGGCGCACTGATTTCTCTCTGGTTCTCAAATGCACGCCGTCTATTTCCAAGTTGACGTTTGGCACGAATGTTTTGATAATACATGACAAGTCACGTTTTTTCATGGCACCGGTGCTAAAAGCTCGACCACACGTGTCTGAAAAGGTTTACTGAATTGATGAAGCTTGGGGTGTGACCATGTACTGCCTCCATCTGACGCTTGGGTGCGTGAACTTTGGCATTGTCCACTTTAGTTCACGCTACTCCGTACGCTATGCTACTAAAGTATCAGGCCAGAAGAGAAAGCGTGGCAAAATATGTTAAAATATTTATTATTTCTCGATAGTGTCAATCCCATCTAAAGTTTTTACAGAAGCGACTCCAAAGAGTCTGCAGATATTGTGGTACATGCACTTACACAAGTGTAGATAAAAAAATGGTTTGATAAATAAAGGTACGTCACGTCATACATCACACTTACAACATGATGTCATACTTCTACAACCATCTCATCCTCGCGCCGACTCCCTACTCGCATTAATATGTCGGAATCGCCGATGCGCGTCAAGTCGGCGCCGAAAGTTCGCAGTCCTGCATGGGTGGACGCCGTCTCATCACGACGGGGGTGGATTGGCGGATGTCATGCATCATGGGCGTTTCCCGGGCCAATCAAAAATACACCCCCTCCGCCCTCCCCAGTCGATACGCAGTGATGACCACCACGGCCTCGAAGAACCGCGGACGAAATGCTAATTAGGAAACACTCCTACAAACGAACTTACCTTCTCTCGTCAGCACGGGAAGACGTCCGGCGAGATCCCAGCCCCCGCAGACTAAGTACGGAGGTTCGAATCCCCTTCGCCCCCATCTCGATGATCCGTTCCTGTTGGATGGTTCACCTGTCCTGTTCCCCCAAGCCGTCGGTCGTCGTCACGGTGGTCGATCCGAAACACCTGCCCCGCCACCCTTGGTTTCGGAGGTCTCGATCGAAAGACATTTCTGGACCCCTGGTGCTTGTCTATTTCCCATTTTTTCTCGCGCCAAATGTGGTTCCCGTGGGACGAAAATTACCTCGCCTTAATTATCGCAAAAAAAAAAACACTTCTCTGAGATTCTGCCTTGGTTAAGCAGTCCCGTAACTAGGAATTGTTTTCAGGAGGGTAGGGGGGGGGATGCTTTTGCTGAAGGCTTTGAATCATTTAAGGAACATGTATTTCCGTTGCTAATTTTCGATGAAATGGCCCCTTCTATCGGAATTTATGGAAGGGGGCTCCGATACACCCCCGTTAGCTTCGGGCTTCCACTGGAGTGCAATATAACGTTTTTTTTTACAGATGAGTGACAAATCACTAACGTCCCCAGCAATACCAACAATATAGCAGTAGCGTAACAATGTCCACCTCATTGTTAGGGGCTTCTCCCAAAGACCTCGAAATGCATCTGTCTTGTATGACATAAGACAATTTCGTGCAAACAAACTTCCTATTTTCACAAGTAACACCCCGTCGTCATCTAATTGCACTTCCGTTGCCTTAGCAGCCGTACTAGTGCCTGAAAAAAGAA
This sequence comes from Rhipicephalus microplus, assembly GCF_043290135.1. NCBI lineage: Eukaryota > Metazoa > Arthropoda > Arachnida > Ixodida > Ixodidae > Rhipicephalus > Rhipicephalus microplus. The sequence continues at coordinate 57,003,309 of NC_134707.1, forward strand.
ATTGAATTATCTGCATTTATATTCTTATTCAGCTTCTTTTTGTACTTAAATGTCATTTAGGATGTCAGCTGGCATACTTTTTAAACAGCCCACAGCGCTTTGTCTTGTCTCCCACCGTCTGCACTCTAAGAAAGACATTGACCATGAATCAACTCGCACAAGCAGCAGTTTTAGCTAAGAAAGAACGGAGTACTTGTTACCTATTTTTAGGTGCATTCCGTATGTGAACAACTCGGAAGTTATTCCGTATATGAACAACTCGAAAGGTATACGTCAGCTCTGTGTTGCAAAGTAACGACTCTCCTAAAAGAGTTCATTGAGCTTGAAAGTATAGCTAAAAGGAGTTATATGCGGGAAGAGTCAGGATGCCTGAACAACAACAACAACAACAACAACAACAACAACAACAACAACAACAACAACAACAACAACAACAACAACAACAACAACAACAACAAAAACAACAATAATAATAATAATAATAATAATAATAATAATAATAATAATAATAATAATAATAATAATAATAATAATAATAATAATTACAGGTACTCTTTTATCAAAGTGTAACATTGATGATTACATCAATCGCTCATTGCGCTGTTTTTAAGCTTGCTCTAATGCTTGCTTAATAATTTATGCACAAGTTTCTACCCCGTCCCAGTACCAGTAGGATGCAATGGTGTCAAAATACAGCGCAATGCATTGCAACGTTGATAGCGTGTTTGTAATTACTTATGAACGCTTCTGGGTACTATGTGCGCTTTACTATGGGATAGTAATAGGCTGTCTTAGTTGTGCTAAGAGAAAGTGGCTGACGATTGCGAGTATTTCGTATTCTACGATGGGAGGGCAAAAAGCCGTCCGAAACAACGCCCCCATGCGGAGCAAATGGGCTGTCTTGGTGTGTTTTTGGGCATTTCTGCCCTGCCTCCTCGGCGGATTTTTTCTTCGCCCGCGCCCGTGCGTTGCGACTCGAATCTGCGTACGGATCGTGAGTCCCTCCTTCATTTACTTGAAGGCCTGCCCTCTCCTTACACTATTGAATTTCTCAGCGCAAAAACTTCCTTACACATCTCTTTCTCCTCACACCCTTTTCGCCACTGCTGAGGTGTTCCCCCCCCCCCCCCCCCCTGAGAGTTGCGGAGTGCTTCATTCCCCCAACCTAAAACGACTTACCCCCCACCCTCTCGTTTGTTTAGAACATACCTGCTTGGTTTAGGACAAATATTCGAGGATTTAGAGTACGACGTACACTCTACTACGAAAGGACAATAGGCTGTCCCAGTTTCGACAGCCAGAGATGCTACAGTACAAATATCTGCAGAGATGTGTTTAGAAAAAGCGTTTGACGATTTAGAGCACTTGGCACTCTACTATCGGAGAGCAAAAAGCCGTCCCGACCCTAAATTAAATGAAAAAAAAATGGGTGTTTAGAAAAGTAGGTAACGATTTAGAGTACTTTGTACTCTACTATGGGAGTGCATATATAGCCATCCCAGAATGTAAACGTCACAATTGCCAAGACAGATACAATGTGAAAGGACAGCGTTTGTGTTTAGAAAAAAAAAGTTCGATGGCTTAGAGCATGATGTATTCTACAAAGGGACAGCAATAAGCTGTCCTAGTTTCACAAACACTAGGGATAAACCCCTAAGGTTGGCACACTGTGTGTTTATAAGGGTGTCGTCATCCATAGGCAGATTCGGAGCACTTACGGTGATAGTTTCTTCTGCTCCATGCGGACCAAGTGCTCTCTATATGTTCCATTGGAAGCTCTGGGGCTGCTCCGTCGCGAAATCCACTCCACGGAGCAACTTTTTCTGCTCCGCGAAAATGGGCGGATTCGACCGGAAGTCGCAAGCGTCCTGTGCCATGAAACGGTGTCAACTTTGGGCGCGCAAACGGACGCCGGTCGCGTCAGTTGTGCCTCGCGTCACAGCTCGTGCTTTGCTATAGCGTAGCGTCGCTGTGCCCAGCGTGCCCACTCATGCAAGAGACGCGCGCATCGCGATCAATTCTGACATTTGCTCAAGAGGGAGCACGCGTGTTCCATTGGTAGATTCTCTTCTGTTGTCCTCCGCAAGAGTAGAGTGCTCCGAAGCAGAGTTCGTCGGGCACTCCGAATCTGCCATTCGATGACGCCATTAATAGTTAACGATTCAGGCTACTTGGCACTCTACCATGAGAGAGCTGAAAGCCGTCCCGAAGGACAAGACAGAAATTCCAGGGAAACAAGAACTGAAAAGTTCACTGGGCACTGTTCCCAAGTCATTCAAGGTACGGTGCATAACTAAATTATTTGCAATCGGTCGTATATTTTTCACCATCTGATACACGCTATCATCTCAGTTCACAGGCACCAAAGACAAACTCGTACTGTTTCTGCACTATCCTTTGCTTCGCCCGCCTGAATTACTGAACTTTTTTGTACAAGTGCTGGCATCGTCTAGAGCAGGGGTCAACAACCTTTCAGGGGGACGGCCGCAGTTGCATGGAACTGACATGGCACGGGCCGAATTGAAATGTGTGTGTGGTGTGTGTGTGTGTAAGAGGGGGGGGGGTGGAAGGCAAAGGGAAAAATTACAGCATATCGGCATATCGGCGGAGTGTATGATGACGAGTGGGGCGAAGCGTCCACCCGTCCGTCCGTGTGTCTAACCATCCATGCATCTGTCCGTTCACCCGTCCGTTCATCCGTCCATGCTTCCATCCTTCTGTTCGTCCGTCCATGCGTACATGCGTCCATCTGTCTGTCCGTGCAAGCTTCTATCCGTACGTCTCTCCATCCATCCGTCCCTGCTTCCGTCCGTCCGTGCCTCCATTCATGCCTCCGTCAGTCCATCCGTGCCTCCATCCATCTGTCTGTCTGTCTGTCTGTCTGTCTGTCTGTCTGTCTGTCTGTCTGTCTGTCTGTCTGTCTGTCTGTCTGTCTGTCTGTCTGCCTGTCTGTCTGTCTGTCTGTCTGTCTGTCTGTCTGTATGTCTGTCTGTCTGTCTGTCTGTCTGTCACTCACACTAGCGCCACCTGCTGAGTGAGTCATACAAGTAGGTGGTTAGGAACCGGTTACAAAGAGACATGCATAGACAGACAGACCCACGGCTTTAGGAGCTCCGCCCATAAAAATGTAGATGGTTAACCAGCGAAAGCTGAAACGTGCGGCCCCGGTGTTTAGCAGTGGGTTCAACTCAACGTCGCACTGAAGCGTTTCACAACTACTGGTTACATGCCCGTGCTTCTTAATGAGATCAGACAGACCTTTCACTCGGGTTTACCACAGTGTTTATTTCTCGTGCCGCGCATTGCGTCTCTCGTCGTCACAGTGATGGAGGAATGCAATGATCGGTTAAATGCGTTTCGCAATGCGTTAATCGCAGTGGTTCTTCTCGAAGCACAAGCGATCACAGATGTCGCGGCCGAAGCCAAAGTGCCGGTGGAGACAGAGAGAGAGGGCGATGAAAACATTTATTGTTGAAAAAAAAAAAACCCGCAGAAAGTGGCGTTCGTCCCGGAGAACGCACTCCCGCAATGATCACATTGACATCGCCACGCCGCGTTGTTGTAAGCGTCTGACATCGCGAGCCAATTCGACGGGACGGTCTCAGAAGAAGAGAAAGTAAAACTTTATTCAAGGAAAAAAAAGGGGGGAATTTTAGAGCCTATACGGTTGGAGCCCTATGTCCAGGGCTCCAATGGACTTAGCCGCCCGCCGGACTTGATCCAGTAGTGCGAGCTGCACTCCTGGGTCCGAGCTAGCGAGTTGTGCCTCCCACTGCTCCATGCTAGGTCTTAAAGGTTTGCCGAGAAAATTGGCCATGTCGATTGGTTTACGATCTCACCCCCACGATATGTGGTAGAGGGTCGGCCTTCCACCGCACCACGGACACACAGCCGGGTAAGGAGTTGGATGTATCGCGTGTAACTTGCAGTAGATGCGGAAATACGTGCGTGTGAGTTTTTCAGGAGAAACGGGAGTGCACGGGCTCGGCGCCACGGCTGCGACGACGTCACTCGCAACGCGACCAATGGAGCACGTGCTTGGGAACGACGTAACTGATAACACAGCCAATGGAGACCGCTCATGACACCGCCGCCGAACAGATTTTCGTTTCTCCAAGCCATATACAGCTTTCGCTCTAAAACGAATGGAAATCTCGTTTTTTTTTTAAAATACCGGAACAGCTTCTTTACAGTATAGCGATAGTGACGGTATAGTGGAGATAGAAAGTGATAAGGGGTCGGGGAAGGGTTTCTGTCGTCGTGCTAAGGATCACATCGTAGTTAATCTTGGGCCGCACACTGCTCACCCTATAGTCTAGAGCTAAGAAAGTAGGACCATATGTTTAGCTCTCAAGATATACCTGCAGATGCGGTTATTTCGATATGATATTTCACATGGCTCTGGGATGCGTCCGGCTAACCACAGCCATTGTTTCAGCTTCCCTGATTTCCCATTCTCATGAAATGCTTTTAATGACCTCGTAATATTACGCACCGTTCGTTCTGTGTACTATTGTTCGCAGAATCTCAACCCACGTAAGCATCAGCATGTGTCTTAAATGCGGAGTGATTCTTAGTGGCGCGATGTCACGTTTATACCACCAACCGCGCATGCTTGGATCGTCGCATGCCTCGTGTCTCGTCTCGGCTCGTCTCGTCTCGTTTTCCTCGAACCATAGAGTTTCCTAACATACACTAGAGGGAACTCTGGCGCTAGTGTCTATAAGAGCTGCAACGCACGGTACTTTAGCGAACATGTACACGGGTTTGTCTAATATTCGTACTTCTGGTCTGCTTTTGGCTCCGTGTGCGTTCGTGTGGCTTGAAGCTGTTTTCTCACGAAACAAATATTAGCAAATGTTCAGCGGTTGCGCTTCACGATCTTATTGTTTTAGACTTTGCTTTCTAAATTGGGTTACGAATAAGTTCAGAAGGGTTGAATCTTTCTTTCAAAACAAAACCGAAACACAGCAATAAACGAAGCCGCAAGCACGATTCGCCGCCCGCAAGTACGAAAACTATAGGCAAATCCGTGGGCTACCCATCATTCCCATGGTCGCTGAACGATCGCAGCGCCAGAGTCCCCCCTAGTTAATTTTAGAAAACTCTATGCCTCGAACGGGGGGGGGGGGGGGTTGTATTTAGGCCGGGGGGAGCACGCGTTCGTGGTTTGGTCAAGGGCGTCTCCTTTCCGTCCAATAGAACGGCGGCACCAAGCAATAAAGACACACTTTAACTTCACATTCATTACCTTCGCTTCTCCTTCATTCAGTAAATGAGAATAATAAAGACGAAATAACAACGAATCATTCCCAAATCATACCAAATTACGCAACATTTGCATGATACCCCCCACCAATCGGCGACGCATTTACTCGACTTCGCCCCATGGGAATATGCAGACGCCAGTTTTTCCTACCTTTGCCCCAAAATGTCCTCCTCTGCATGGAGTTCTTATTGGAAGATTAATTCAAAGATCTTTTAAGTACAAATAAACAAAAAACGTAAAGAAAACACAAAGCGTGAGCAGCTGGATGCTCGGCTGTACCAGTTCATTGTGGAGAGTTATTTCGATTCGTGCAAAGCTAATAGATAGTTTAGCGCCGAGGCAAAGGCAAAATAGAGGCTTAACCTTCCCGACTAGGTCTTCCCTTTGCTGGGATGGCAGCATGTGCAACTTGCAAGACACACAACATAAAGGTAAGCACACAACATGTAAGCACACAATAAAGTACCCTTTCCGAACGCAGTGCAAAACAAAAAACCTTAAACAATTCATCACTGATGCAGCAGCCCAACTAAGCATCGTATATTATCACTGAATAATTGACAGTTAATATTTGTTATAACCTAAATCTTGCACCAAAGTACCAGATATCATACAAATACCAAACTTCAGGGAATAATGATGCAGCATTATGGGCGTGAAACGCGCGTAGTTTTCTATTTCATCTGTATTACAGAGCATAGCAATATCTACACTTGGTTGATTGATTGATATGTGGAGCTTAACGTCCCAAAACCACCATATGATTATGAGAGACGCCGTACTGGAGGGCTCCGGAAATTTCGACCACCTGGGGTTCTTTAACGTGCACCCGAATCTGAGCACACGGGCGTACAACATTTCTGCCTCCATCGGAAATGCAGCCGCCGCAGCCGGGATTCGAACCCGCGACCTGCGGGTCAGCAGCCGAGTACCTTAGCCAGTAGACCACCGTGGCGGGGCGCAATATCTACACATCGCGAGGTGTACGTCGCAAGAGGAGAAAAAGTAACAGCCCGGCCGTTCACTTTTCGTGCCAGAGCTGTTGGAATGCGGGGTTTCCTTGTAATATCTGTACACGTCGAGGTGCACCCATTCGTGCCACGCCTGCAAAAGCCCGTTACTCTAGAGCCCGCTCGACGAAAAAAAAAAAAAGAACCCGTAAAGCCGAAGAAAAATACAAAGCATCGCAGTGTTAAGCTACCTCAAAGTGGAGTTCATAGCGCGAAGCGAGAACGCCCTACTGCTGCGAATTTCTTGGCAGAACTGCCTCTCCTGCAACCGGCTTCGAAAGCGTTCGTTATAACGTTTTAGACCAAGAGAGAAAGAAAAAGTAAAAGAAAACAACGTTTAAAGGAACCACGAAATAAAGCGCTCGGCGCGACGAAAGCACTGCACCGAACTGCTAAACAAACCAAGCGAGGTGTAACGTTACTCAACGCGCAAGCCGCCCATTTGTTTTTCTCCGGGCGCGCGCCTATGCAGCTCCACGCTGCGTCTTTTGTTTGCGTGCAGTGCTATTGCAGTAGAACAGTGCTGCCTAAGCGTGGGGACCACAGAGCACAAAGAGGGAACGGGTTAACAAATAGCGACGAAGAGTTCATACTGAAGTATAGATGGCTTGCCAGTGTGTCTTTAAAGCCGCCATGTTTGTGCACCGCATGGCGCACGCGAAATTATGGGACATCGCACGTTAATGTTATCGTTGTATCACTTGCAACGTCTTACGCTATCGATGCACAGAGGCCAATAGCGTTCTAACCGCATCCTTGTCATATTCAAGCTGTCTAAGCGGGATTCGATATGGCCTTGACGTCATTCAGACCGCTAAGCCTGTGAACAAGTATGTTATGACAATCTGGCCATGACGTCAGGTGCAAGCAGCGCGCTAGCGAATAAACGGGGCAAGATGAAGGCAATATATGCGCTGTGTCCCGTCTTTATCTTATATTTTGTCTCCGTTACCGCGCTGCCATATTAATTCAATATGAACCCAAAGCATGATGACATGTGGGGTTTAACGTCCCAAAACCGCCATACGGTTATTATTTATTTATTTATAGATACTCCTAATCCCATTTGGGATTTTAGCAGGAAGGGCATTTCATAAAATGTGAACAATAAAAAGAAAGAAAAAAAAACAAATCATTTGGGCTTTCAAGTTATCACACGTACATACACTAGGGGAATACATGTTGAGGGCTAGGCACTTTTTAGCACAGGGTAATTGTTTGAAAAAGGAATGAACAGTAAAAGCGTAACATAATTTGCATCGTACCTAGTATGACGAGCATGTCAAACAAGTCCCGCAGTATATAGAATAAAACAACAATCAATGTTCATACTCGTACCTATGACAACCTGACAATAACTACCTTCTTTATTGATTTAACAAAAACACAAAATTCGTACAGAACACGAGTAATTCAGAGAGTCTGCAATGTAGACGGGTTATTCGTTGTCGCCTTGTAAATGCTCTTTTACTGCCGCGGTAAAATTATCCAGTGAAGTACAGTGAAGTATAGAAGGTCTCAGCCGGTTCCATTCCCTTATTGCCAATGGGAAGAATGAATATTTAAATGAATCTGTGTGAAATGAGCATTCGTCAAGCATTTCAGAATGTGTGTGACGTGTCAGTCTTGTTTGTGCAATAGAAATGTATTTGGATGTATTAATCTTTATCTCTCCGTGTATCAGTTGGTACATGAACCGTAGTCGTGCTAATTTGGCTCGGTTTTGAAGAGTTAGGATTCCAGCTTTTTTTAATAAGTTCAGTGCGTGAGTCAGAAAATCGATACTTATTGTATATAAACCTAATTGCTTTCCTCTGAATTCCTTCTAACTTGTTAATTTTAGTGACAGAAAATGGGAACCAGACAATATTGGCGTATTCTAACACAGGTCTGACGAACGTTCTGTACGCAACTAGTTTTGTTTCTGCAGGAGCTAATCGAAGGCGTCGTCTAAGAAACATCAAGCGCCGTAACGCAGCTGAGGTTACTATGGATATGTGGGAGTCCCACCTGAGATCCTGGGTTATTGTTAGGCCGAGGTATTTATGTTCGTAAACTCGTAGCAGGGGAATGTTATTAATGATGTAGGGGAAAGTAGACCTGTTTTTTTTTCTAGTTATTGTCAGAAGAGCGGATTTTTTGGCGTTAATTGTCATTTGCCAATCATCGCACCATTTTGACACGGTTTCTAGGGCATTGTTTAGCGCTATATGATCTTCGTGGGAGTTAATTTCATTGTACAGTATGCAATCGTCGGCGAAAAGCTTTACGGTAACAGGAATATTCAGCGGTAAGTCAATACTATATATAAGAAACAGCAAAGGTGCTAGGACGCTGCCTTGAGGTACTCCGGAAGTTACTGCTGCTATAGAGGAAGTTTCATTATTTATCTCGACGTACAGTGTCCTATCAGATAGGTAATTTTTAATCCAGCGAACAATCGAGCAATTTCCTATAGCTGACTGAAGTTTCTTAATTAATTTTTTGTGTGAGACATGATCGAAAGCTTTTGAAAAATCAAGTAGGATGAGGTCTACTTGTTTTTGGTTATCAATGCTCGAAGACAAGTCGTGTATCAGTTCAGCTAGCTGAGTTACTGTCGATAGCCCTCCACGAAACCCATGTTGGGAAGGTGACAAAAAGCGTTTTTGCTCGAGGTAAGTGGTCAAATGTTTAAGAATTATGTGTTCCAAAATTTTGCATACTGTGCATGTTAAAGATATTGGTCTGTAGTTTGATTCATCATTTGTGTTATCGCATTTAGGTATCGGGATTATTTTTGCCTTCTTCCATTCTTTTGGGACAGTACCTGTCAGGAAAGATTTGTTGAAGATGACATATAAATACTTTGCTATTCATTCGGCATACCTTCTTAGGAATTGGTTTGGAATCTTGTCAGGGCCAGGGCTTTTTTTTTTTTTATGTCAGGACTTAGCAAGAGGTTGAGTACGCCTGCTTCAGTTACAGAGACTGGTTCGAGGTGATTTTCGTCACATGAGTCAATATGGGGTAGTTTACCATCATCGATAATGAAATTAGATGTAAAGTACGTGTTTAAGGACTCTGCTGTTGTGCGGTTTGTTCCCGTGATCGGTCTGTTAGTACGTTTTTTAGTGTTAAGATAATCCCAGAATTTTTTTGGCGCGTTTAGAATAAAGCTCGATAGAACGTTTTGAAAATAGTGACATTTCGCCATCTTATATTTAGATTTCATTTCATCTGTGGCAGTGCAAAGTGAATGCCTAGAAGGATTAGGTTTATGCTTTAGCGATTTCCTAAGTCTTTTAACCCTGCGTTCGGCATGAATAACGTCTCACGTTATCCATGGGTTATGCTTATTAGTTCTTTTTGTTTTTACTGGTACGTAATTGTGAAGGCAGTGTAGTACAATGTTTTTAAATAATTGCCACACTGTATCTATATCGGCGGAGGGATGACCCGAATCATTTACGAATGACTCTAATTGAAATGAAAGATAATCAATTATAGTTGTATCGTCAGCGTTTGCGAAGTCCGCTAATGTGGTCCGTGATACTGAATCAGTTTTACTTCTTTGAATGTGGGAGGTACATAGAACTAGTTTGTGGTCTGATATACCGGTCATTATTTCAATTTTAGAGTCATGTGTTGGGAAATGGTCGCTTGTAAAAATCAGGTCAAGTATGTTTGATTTCGTGCCTTGAACACGTGTTGGCTCTTTCACGATCTGGCTGAGGTTAAAAGACAACATTAAATCAAAAAGTATTTCCGAGCGTGCGCATTGGAATCGTAATGTTTCCCAGTTAATAGTCGGGAGATTGAAATCCCCCAACGAGATAGCCCTTGCACCAGCAACATGTCGTTGCATGTAGCCATGCAGGGCTTGCAGGCTATCTGTTCCGGAATTGGGGCTTAGATAAACACATCCTACAATAACGTTACGTGAACCAAACATCAGTTTACAGAATACTGCCTCTACATCGAAAGCTTCAGGCATAACAGTGTAAGGTATTTTTTTGTTAATAAGGATGGCCACGCCTCCTCCACGTGTTGCTCTATCTTTCCGTACGATAACATAGCCGGGCAGTGTAATTTCAAAATTCATAACGTCCTGTGTGAGCCACGTTTCGGTTATTGCTAAGAAGTCGAGTTTCATGCAAAGCAGTAACGATTCAACAGCCTCAGATTTATTTAGAATGCTTCGTGCGTTCACATTGGCAAAGACTATGGTTTGGCGGGTTGATTTGGGTGCCGAGGGCGTAGTGACGGTGCTTCGACTCGCTGCTTTTTTTTTCAATTGAAGAAGCACTCGAGTTGTTACGTACAGCAACTTTGTCTTTTTTTGCATCATCCCATTGGTACCAGACATTGTTTATTCGTAGTTTATCATAGACTAGTGAAACTTTGTCCCCTGATTCTTTGTTAGCCTTTGCACAGTTCCTTAAGTTTTTTCTTATGTCCCGTACCCCACCGAGAAATCTTCGCTAACCGATAAGTCTGTTCCTTTTAACTTGTGGCAGTTTTTGAACACTCGCGTTTTGTCTCGAAAGTCGAGCAGCTTAAGAATTAAGGGCCTAGCTTTATTTGTGGCTGGCTTCCCTAGTCTGTGTATTTGTTCAATACCGACACCATCAATTTCGAGCTTTTCTTTAAACACTGTTTCAGTAACAGTCTCTTCTAGGGTGGAATTATCCTCATTTTGGTTTTCAGGTATTCCGTATATTAATAAGTTGCACCTCCGTGAATGGTTTTCTAAATCGTCTACCTTCAGTTCGAGGGCAGACACAACTTCCTGTAAATGTGCAACTTGTTCAACACAGCTCGAAATTTTCGTGGCCAAAACATCAAGATTTTCTAGTTTTTTGTCAATTGACGTCAATCTATCTTCTTTAATTTCCTTGATGTCGCCAGCAATCAGTTCTAACTTTTGTAGCATCTCGTCCGTTTTGGGTCCGGGGTTGGTTTCGACATCGCCAGCTAGCAATAGTAGTTCGGTAAGGCACGACGCTAGTTCATAAACACATGAGCACAGAAACCTTGGGCATGGCAGCACAATAATGCAGGGGCTATCGGAACGGAAGCATTTACGGTAATGTTTTCTCACCTGCATGAAAAATACGAAGGGATTATCCACCCGCTTGCCAAGAGTGCTGCCGTGCCCTTTGCTGCGCAGAGGATCGTGGATGGCCTTTATACTTATGAGAGCCGCCGTAGTTATGAGAGACGCCGTAGTGGAGGGCTCCGGAAATTTCGACCCCCTGGGGTTCTTTCACGTGCACCTAATTTTGAGCACACGGGCGTACAGCATTTTCGCCTCCATCGAAAATACAGCCGCCGCAGCCGGGATTCGATCCCGTGACCCGCGGGTCCGCAGCCGAGTACCTTAGCCACCAGACCACCGCGGCCGTTTTCGCTCTTGATGCAATTCGCTCCATCAGCTCTGCGTCACAAGAGGACCTAGTCGCAGAGCAAGCACATGATCGGCCTGCACTTTGTTTATTTACAGATACTGCTGTGTCATGCTTCCGACATGGCAGGAGTAGTTACGAGAAACGCACAAAGAAATATTACAAAAAACGAAAACATCAAAAGACATAATTGGACACTTGTTTTACAAGCTGTGCTTGCGGTAGCCGTCTCAAAGAACTGCGAGGATTATTTCAAGTATCAACTGCATGCGTGAAAAAAAGGAATTATAACAATAATTCAAACAACTGACTGGCACACTGTGAATGGCACATCTGAATGACACTTCCTACAAATATTCTGCATGGTTGTTCAAACTAAATGACGTTCCTTCCACGTTCTGCAATAAGTGCAAAGAAGTTGGGGGTATACGTCCATGCGTGCGGTCCTAAGCCCCTTTGCTTCAAAAGAGAGATAGTAATGAAAAACATAAAACAAGTTGTGTTCCTCCCCGGATGCTGCAAAGACATTGTATTTGTCCGACAGGTGTGCAAATTATTCGCAAGTAAGTGGCTACTATACTTTTACGTGTTTGCTAGAGGCACGTTTAACAGATGTATGGTGATACATACTACACGTTAAGCGTCGTTCAGGCGGAGCGATTGCCGGCCAGGTATGAAATGGTAATCCGTTCCGTGGTAACACAGTCATCATCACCACCACTGTCAATGGAGCCAAATGACGTATGCCATGGAATCTGATTACCTCATCGTTTAGGCTCAATATAGAAAGATATCTCAATAATTCTGCTTATAATAAAGGCCGAGAAAGTTTATTTAAAGTCATGTTTCCCCTTGTGTCACTAGTATGAGATTACAGCTTAAGCCTCTGTTCTCCTAAAGTGGGATCGATGAATAATTCTGCAACTTAAGTGTCGTAATCACGTACGACTGTCGAAACCTTGAAGCAATATTTTTCTTTGAATCATTCACTGGTCAACTAAATCTTGGCCCTTACAAACATTATGCTTCACGTTTGAGCAAACCGCAACAAAATGTCATCTGAAGACTTCTTGCTACAATTCAGGCTGAATCTACAGCCGTACATTGTTTCGGAAACCAAAGTCATTACAATCTATGGACAGTACAGAGCGGCCTATAACTGCTGGCAAGCCTCAGCGGTCATTGACAGCTTAGAACTCGAATACACCTGACGCCAGTTCTTTCCCGGAACAGGGAACTCCCTGCGCTTTGAAATTATGCGGCTGCTTTCTTGCACTGTTTTGCATTGCTTCTTTAGTACACTTCACAGATCGGCTTTGTTCGCACGCAATGCAATCGTTGCCTCCCCTCTAGTTGTGCTGATCGACGTCGATTACCCGCTAATTCTGTTATGGAGTCAACGTCCGCGCCATTATATGATCGTTTCCTTTCGTTCCCTGGTGTTTTCTGCTTTTCCTCTCCAAGAGCGGATTACCGGCCAACGTGCTCATTTACGCATTTCTTCTCTTTTTCTCTTAGCTGATAACGCTTAGACGATCGTTCGCACTATACGAGCTGGCGCTCCCTCGTTTTCCCCATGGGGAAGAAGCAGACGGCGCCCTCCCCGGCGGCCTAGCTCGTCGTCTGCTTGGCGTTGTCGTTTGCTCAGCGTCGTCTGCTATGAGCCATCCCCCATCCCGCCTGTTGGCCGAAGACGAGACCAGGCCTAGCTAGCTAGCAAAGAAAGGAGAAAACAATATAGATTTCAAGTTCAGAGATTCGAGGAAATCGATTAGGGAGGCAAAAGGGAAAGATCACTAAGGGGATACGTCGGGGGACGGTGGAGCTTGAAGTTGTAGTTGCGTGCAGCGCAGCGAAAGGACACATGCGTAGTTGAACCGTGTCGTGCCAGCGAGTTTTTAAATAATGATCGAGCCAAAGTGCTGGCGTGGCTACTCTTGGAGACACGACTAAGTCGAGTCAGCCTTTGTTTAGCGAACGGTGCTTGCGTTTAACTAATGACATGTTTTCCAACTGATCAGCCCTTTTTTTATCGTCTTCTCACGTCGTCTAAGCAGGAAGTTAAGTGAATCGAATTGAGTAGACTCTCACACAATGTAAGCGGAGCTTCATCGAAGCAGCGGCGATAATTCTCGATTGTTGGAACACTCGAAATGCCCGCCTCTTCTGCAGAAACCGGTTGCAAAGTCTGCCAAAAGGAACTGCCACAGCTCCAGAAACATCGTGCTACAGTCATTTGATGCCTACGAACCAGCGGTGTTTGTGAAAGTTCCCTACACGCCGTCACTGCTCGTTGTGCTGTGAAGGAAGCGTCCTCTCTTGGCGATCCGAACAGCTTTACACAGCCGTCTGACCACATCGTAAGAAAGACTTCATTATAAAGATCAAGTATATTCAAAACGGGGTCGCTCGGTTCGTATCATCCAAGCACGATCACCACTTCAGTGTTTATAACGTGAAACAACTGCTTGACTTGACCTGCACTTAGAGGGCATCCATCCTCCTTGTTTCGCTCTAATCCTTGCTGCGTAACTATCACCCATTGCTTAAACATTTCAGCTACAAACCGCGCGTACACGACACCTACATATTAAACCGTGCCTAAACGTGCGTTTAGATATACGTTGAATTGCTTCGTACGCCATTTCAACAATACTATGTTTCCTTACAATTCTTATGAAAGTATATAGAAAATATATCGATCCTACATGGATATATTTGGCAAATCTATGGCAAATATTTGGACTCTGTATGGATTGGTTTGTAAAATATAGCGAGAACACATGGACTCTGTATGAATTCCGTTGGAAAAATATATGAACTCTTTGTGGATATTGTAAAGAAACTTGTAATCAGTGGAATAACAAACGGGACACTTCAATAGAAGCGCATGTGCTGAAGCTTTAACTTTATCTGCACTGCTGCGTGGACCTTGGAGTTATCTTCTCGAAGGCATCGTCTCCATCACTAACCAGACCCATGTTAGTGGATTGCACATTTTACACTGCACCTATGTTCATGTAACGTTTGTTGTTTTACTCAAATGTACAACACGTCATTGAGATTCTAGTATCGTTGCTTTTACTTTTGTTTTGTTAGATCACACATATATCTCCTTTTATTTGTTCGTACATTCACACTGAGTGATTCTTCGGGAACCCTGTAGTTTAAAATAACATGCAGTTATTGCAGTACTGGGAGGTAAAATTCATAAACGTGAGCCGATGTGTCTCATTTCGCATGTCAGCAATAAAGTTTCTCAAATCACTACATCATCGTTTTCTAGCAGAGGCCGACGAACTCCTTGAGAAGTACTCACTATTTCAGTACTTCATCAGGAAGTGTCTGTTTGAAAAACTCCGTTCACGAATATTTCAGTGTATTTAGTTGCGAACATTCCAGGGGGGAACACTTCTCTGAGAATATTTCCTCGGACACCTCCCGTCGGTGGTGAAATATCTGTGATAATCATTTTTCAGTCATCCTTTCTGGATTAAACAATAAAAGAACATTAAGAACGCATTATAAGAATCTATTTCATCAATTTAT
Organism: Rhipicephalus microplus; assembly: GCF_043290135.1. Lineage (NCBI taxonomy): Eukaryota > Metazoa > Arthropoda > Arachnida > Ixodida > Ixodidae > Rhipicephalus > Rhipicephalus microplus. The sequence continues at coordinate 57,018,524 of NC_134707.1, forward strand.
TTCAATACGAATCTGCAAGTTTCTTTTTTAATCGTTTTTCTAAAACCGATAATCACTGTTCTCGTTTAATTCATTGGGAGTTTTTCTTCGGCAGTACTACGTCGGGAATTCTCCCACAAGTTAATTTAAAGAAAAACCTAAATAAACTCAACAAAGGATTGCTAATAGAAGCTCCTGAAGGAATGTTATAGTCCAAAGATTTCTATTCACGTTTTAGTTGAACGACCCTCGAAAAATAGATTTTTTTTTTTACAACGAAGGTTCTTAAAGAAATAGTGTTTCTTCTTCAAGGCCCTCCTGCAATCTATGTTCACAAATGTCGGTTCGGTGACGGCATGTTCAGCTAAAGAAGCCCACTTGGCAACCTTGCACGAAACTAACGCGGGGTTAAAACACGCCGAGGGAAGGGCGAAGTCTCTGCGACCGGTGAATAGACGACCTCTGTGACGGCGATCTCGGCGGGGGTGAGACATTCGTCGATTATTCAAAGGGGGGTACGCTAATTGCTTTCCCGGGACGACACGGGGTACGGACCACGCCGGACTATAAACGGAGTGCTGGTCACGCCACTTCCTCGGACCTGATCCAATGCTGGCACCGTTATCGATGGTCAGCGGGTGCTTTATATGCTATTTTTCTTTTTGTATTTTATGTAACCGGTTCGTTACACGTGTATTGCGCAAACCACGCCCGAACGTCTAGGAGCCTTCTTGATACTTCCAGTACTTTGCGGTAACAGTGCGCGCCAAAAAGAGAACAATAGAGTTTATATTTGAACTAATGCGGCCACAAATGCAGACGCTGGAAGGTTCGATTTCACGTGTATAAATGACGACGTGCCTTACCGCAAATCAGATTACCGACGACCGACCATTGTGCTCGAGGGTATCGTTGCGCTGAGTGTGTCACTACGCTTCTTTCTGGGCACATGTGCGCGTAATAAAGCATTTAGTCCTTCCCTGCAATACAGGTCAGCTCATTTCAACTTTATGATATATATATATATATATATATATATATATATATATATATATATATATATATATATATATATATATATATATATATATATATATATATATATATATATATATATATGCACTGACAGATTTAGTTGGTGATATCTGTATTTAGCGTCCTTCATAACGTCTGCCTTGTGCTGTCGCTCTACATGGAGTGTGATGATTAAATGCCATGGCGAAAGTAAGATCTCTCGTGAATGCGATGGCTCCATTAATATTCTTTGTATATTACTTGCCACTACGAATACACGCATAAACGCATAAAGGGGGAAGTGGATGGAGTTCTTGTTTTCCAGGTATTCTATGATAAAAATGCGGCTATTGAGAGGAAGCTTACTGTACGGGACATCACTTGTGGTCTTCTTAACAGTACAACAGTTTTTTTCCGCGTATGTTTGCCCGTGTTTGTTATTGCAGATCAAGACCTTTTACGATGAATGTCAAACAACTAGCCCGACTTGGTACTCTGCTTGTATATAGTGTACAGTGACTATGTTTGAACCGACAACCTTCGGGTAACCTGTATGACGGCTTACCAGTTGAGCTGTGGCTTTGATCGTAGTCTCGCTCATTTTATCGGGCATTTACGGGCGTGTGAACCCGTCGGTACGAACCAGCGACTCTCGTAGCCACGACGGCGACCAGGGAACTCTCTTTCCTTCCAGCTGCCCTGACGTATCTCGCGACACTTTCCCAAGCTTGCAGCTGACCCCATTGACGCCTCGCATACTACCTGAAGGCATCAGATCTGCCATAAACGAGAAAAAAAAAGAAAAAAGGGAAGCCGTGCAAGTACAGGTGTGATTGGTGAAGGACATGTAGAAGTCTTTCAATAGAGCATGAAACATGCTGGTGGCTGCATGTGGGGAGAGGGACGAAGTGGTGATTTAGACGGTGTTAACGCTTCAGACTGAGGAACGCGGGTTCCCTATTCCCACCTTGTCGGCCCACTCTTTCTTTCTATTAAAGTTATAAAAGATCTTGCTTCTTCTGCGTGGGTTCACATCGAATTAGTTGGAGGGCCTCCTCTGTTACCTCATGCGCGCTTGTCTGCCACGAAACGATTTCTACGATGGCATCGCTAAAGGAAGTGACACTGCGATTCGGGTGGGATGGTGCAGCTAATATAAGTATGTTGCACAAAACAAACGGCATATAGACAAGAAAACAGATTAAAAGCTAAGAAAGAAATGGCGGCTGTAGAGCTTCTAGACATTGGGGAAAATATTGCTTGTTCAGTTCCATGGCACGTAAGTTCCATGGCCTGGCTGAACTGGTGCATCATACGATAATGCTGTGCCAACTAAATGGTGCATAGAGAAGAAGACTTAGATAAGAAGGTAAATATAAATACCAATCTAACGGGGGGACATTTCAATAAAATATTGCTTGTTCAGTCTCGTGTCACAGATCCCGAACACCAGGCAAATCAAATGGGGCTTTACTATTGCCTCTGGCCGCATTGACTTTCCGTTCCGTGCACTCAGCACGTGCTAAAGGGTACAATTAACCCGAACGACTGAGCATAAGTACGTTTCATTTGCGTTCTAAAGCACCCTTCCATCAGTGGTTTCGTGTCTACCTGAAGGCCAGAAAGACAGGCAAAAAAGACGCGTTGACGGAGTTGTCGGCAGTGCTTACCTGAGACGTTCGCCGCATTGGGTGCTCGTTAACATACACAGAACTCAGCTGGTGGGGCAACCTTCCTTTTTTTTTTTGTTTCAGACCTTCACCTTTTCGAACTTCTCTCCAACATTCCAGAAAGAGTCGTTATTCCTAGTCGCCCAAGTGGTAACAAAGTATATATGCAGACAGTTTTGCAAACAGGCGAAGCTTTTTAGCGTATAGAAACTGCTACTTTCCCAGCAGCAACCATTCTTCCCCAGCGTTGCCTCAAGGTGTTCCTCTGTCGTCGCTAGACGTCTGCCGCAACTATTCAGCGGCGTCGACTTTTGCTTTAGCGTTTACTGAATGCACTGCGCATGTTTTTAGCGGCCTCCCTCAGGTTGACGAATTGACGAGAGCTCCAAAGGGTAAGAAGGGGGGGGGGGGGAGCTAGAAGAGTTTTTTAGAGACGCCGATTGCATGGGGAGGAGACGTTTTCTTTTCGGTGTTTAGGTTCCCACTCTTGACGTTTTTTTGCAATGGTGCCCTCGTGGAGACCGCTGGGGTGCGCTTGTCGACAGACGGCGGCTGCCCTTGGTCGTCTGTCGCTCTCAAGCAGACGACGACCTCTTCCTGGCAGACGAAGAATGCCAACATTCGCAGACGACACTGTCGGACACGTCCATCAGTGCGCTACGCGTAGAGCCTTTTTGAGACGTGCCGCAGTCGGTTTTAGAAGCCTATGCAGAATTTATTTAAATAAAAGTGACTTATTCTGAAACTCACGTATGTGACATTCCTAGAAGCTCGTGTTACGCATGGTGGCAGATCGCTGGGAAAAAAAAATGAGAAGCACATTGAAGGAGCTCTTTTGTTCTGGAAATGGGGCAACAAATATTTTCAAAATAGTTCGTATACTTTCGGTTGTTTTTGTGTCTTCAACGCGTCGTCATGCGATAACATATGCGTATGTTGCATTTCTCAAAGAATGGCATAACCACACCCTGACACACCACCCCATGGGTATTGATGCTATGAAAACTGTTAGCTCATTGTTTTATTGCAGCCGAACGTCATACGCTTGTAATGAACACGTAACAATGAAGGATCATCTTGCGATATGATTGCATACTTGGTTGGATCATTCATTTATTCATTCATAATTGAGCATTCCGGTCAGATTTGAATTAAAATGATTTATGTGTATACTCGCTCTGCTCAATTAGATCTAAGCTGTCCAATAACTAAGGAAATAATGAAATCGTGTGAAGAAAGTTGTTACATATCAGCGGGAATTCACAAGTATAAAACAATGATGATGGCCCGTTTGTTTCACAATCACGCAGTGCGAACTAATTCAACCAAAGCGGTTCTCGCTTGACACTATTGCTTAAAGGCTCAAATGTGCGCCAAACGTCGAACTTTACAGATTTGACAGACTAACCAGAAATCATTGTAAATCGAAGCCACCTCGGCGACGTCGTTTCACGGGCGACTCCTATTGGCAGAAAACGATGGTTACGGAAGGCAAAAAGTATACCCGGCAAACGAACAAACAAACGAGCGAAAGAAGAAAAGAACAAAAAACAAAAAGGACCATCACCCTAAAGGCAAATTTGTGAGATAGTGAGAGGCTAGGAGCAGATAACGTAACCGACGAGAAGGCGTAAACTATCGCAGAAGTTGAGTCAGAAAGCTGAAGACCCTAAAAAAGGAGGCTTACCACAAGTACGATAAGGCAAAAAAAAAAAAAAACGCGGAAGACCCAAGAAGTAAGAAACGTAAGCGACCATAAGACGTAAATTTTAAATCTGAAAACGCGTAAGCGAGCAGAAGGCGCACGTGACACACAACAACAAAGTGGTATATAGCATCACGCCAAGTTTCACCCAAGGAGGCCGCTTTTCGGACCGCCCCGTGACCCGAGCCTCGTCGACCCCGTTTTCTCGCGGTCGCCATTTTGGTGCCACGCGTCGAACTCGCGCTCACCACAAAGCGAACGTTGTCTATTATACCGGCGCATCTTACACGCTTGCTTATCTTTGGGTGCTCTAAAGAAGTTGAAGCCAAAGAAGCACGACCGGAGGGGGGGCGCCCAGGTGTCGCTTCCTGGGACGTACAGAAAGAGAAAACGGGGCGAAAGACCATTGCGCAAGCTGTTGCGTAATAGGGCCACGAGGCCACGGCCTTGAAGGAAGAAAAAAAGGGGCCGTCTGAAGGCTCGCGAGGTATACTACGGGGGTCAGGACCCACGGTGCTGCAGTCTCACTTTCGAGACGCGGCCCTCTCTATCTCGGCAACCCCCCCTGCGTCCGCTTCCTGAGTGTTAGCCCTAGGCGTCCTCTTTCTTCGGTGTACCGTCGTGGCATCTGGCCGGAAGAGCACCTACGGGCCCCGGACACGAACCACCGGTGCGTAGGGAGACGCCCCGAGTTCGTGATGCATATTCAAGAGACTCGCTCGAGGCCCGAGCTCCACGTACAGCGCTGATGCGCGTGGAACAATAAAAAAAAACGGAGTGATCCTCTGCTCACAGCCCTACGTATATAGGGCAGCGGAGTAAATAAAGTATGACAAATTTATGAAAGAGAAAGAGTGATTGAGATCCGATAGGGTATGACAGAGTGCACTGTTAAAAAAACACTCCTTTGACTCCTTTTGCCTGGTGTATGATTCTGACGTATACCACTCTCTTTAAAGGGACTCTTCATCTCACTCTTGGAGAAGCACGCGTCCCAAAACTCCCCCCCCCCCCAAAAAAAAATATATATATATATATTTAACGTGCCTCTTATATCTATCTTATAGAGAATATAGCGCCGCCATTGCAAGGGCACGTGTAAGGCATGCCCGAAGACGAGAAAGACATAAAGGGTTGTTTCTTAATGAAGTGGACGATTCCTTAGCTACGACGTCAAGAAGTGGACCGATTTTACCGTGCTTTCGCATCATATGCTTATGTGACTGCTATTTGATTCCGCAGGCGTGCGCTTCTGGAAGTCTTCTGAGACACAGCACCGACAAGCTCTACCGAATATCTCCGTTCCCCTGGCCAAGATGCCTTTTGCCAAACTCGTAAAACTAGAAGTAGCTATCACGAGGCTGCGTTGCTGGTTGCCGAATCTAAGTGTCTACAAACACAGGTCTGTCCAAACATCTTCGCCACTAGCTGTGCACGTTCTGTGGTGAACTAGAAACAAGGGATCACTTCTTTTCAGCCTGCAGGCGGTTTACAGCAATACGAAAAGCCCGTTTAGAAATGCTTTTACGTGGTATTCGCATAGATTTATCTGTGTTTTTCATTTCGTCTTCTGGAGCCTTCGTTTCTGGGTTCTTCAGTGCGAAGGTATGCGTGGCTGTAAGAGACTATATTATTAAAACCAATTGGTTGACTAATTAATCAGAAATATTATCCTAACGTGTCTACAACATTCTATGCGTATAAATTATCAGGTTACTGCTCTAATTTAGGTAAAAAAGTTGTTTTTAAATTGAAGTAATAATGTGCATTAGATCAAGCCCGACAATTTACTAAGTAATCTGTAATCTCTCTATTATATAACCACCGTTATTCGAAAAATGCATACTATTTTATGAAAGCACTCAATTCTTGGTCAATCTCCTACAATGGGAATGTACTGTACGCGGCCTATAGGTGGCGCGCTAGGTAAACCAACATGGCGGCCCGGGGGATGATAGCGAGCGAGTAGAAGAGCATAGAAGAGCGGCAGTAGAACTTGTTTTGACAAAATGTAATCACGCCAGGCCACTTTCACGAAGCGGCATCTAGTTCCATGCTGAAATAGATTACAATTACACGCAAAATGGAGGACAAATGAGTTGACATTTCCAAATCAACCAATTGTGTGTTTAGAAAAAGTGGTTAACGACTTAGAGTACTTGGTACTCTACTATGGGAGAGCATAAAGCCGTCCCGTAGGCCTTAAATTTCGTCGGCAAGTAAGCTGGTAAGACACAACTGTGACTAAAATGAAAGCTCCAATTATACGGTGGCGAAGATGAAACCCTCAGCACAATTTGCCGAGAATCGATCGCCGCTCTATTCTCATCTGAAGTGACCCACTTGTGTCCACAGATGCTGTGTTGGCTTCCCACGAATAAATGTTGCGACGATGCACACCATTTGCGGCTGCCATATATATGCCACTCTTTAACAGTTAGCTGCATTGTTTTGTGTAGTGTGACCCAGCTCACGCACTTGGTGTATTGAAAGGCCTCATGGGCGGTTTACAAAGACGAAAAGGGTAGAAATGCACCATCAATACCAAATGCGACGCTTTGTCGCTCGCGAAAACAAATGGCTTCGAGCTGCAATGTTCTGAAGGAATGCACGGCTATCTCTCGATACTTAGAAACGTTTTGAAACTCGAATAAATTTAATCCACGAGAATACAAAGGTAGGATTTATTTGATTTATTATGAGCATCAAGCTCGTGAAACACTGGCGTCACCACTTTCGTAAGAAAGTTCTTGCACTTTCGTTAGCAAAGACACTTGTTTATTAGGTGAATGGTTGGGCGTTTGGCTGAAATCAAGAAGCGCTCAGGCCTCCTATGTTCGTAAGCTTCGATCAAGATGACTTAGTAACAGCCTGCAGCTGATTTCTGAATGGTGCTAAGAAAGAAAAAAAAAAGGCACTAAAATACATACAAACGTAGATCGCGCACGTGTGAGTTTTCTATTGGCACATGCCCAGTTCGTGCTTTCTTTTTTGCCCACCTCTCCTTCTGAGAACGGCCTACAATCAAGCGTATTAAGAGGGAGAGAAACAACTTTATTGACGGCACCACGAGGTCGCTGACATCATCTTACCGGTAGTTCCAAAGGGCGGGCGCAAAAAGCTTGCCACGACAGCTTCGGCCCAGATAATCACTTCTGTCTGAACACGGTATACAGTCAGTTGACGACAGAAGTGACTCGCACGCATCGAGGGAGAAATCTGGCAGTATTGTTTTGGAAACTGCCTGAAGGCTACCCAGTATCACATTTTGGGAACCCGAGGAGAACCCACCACCAAAGCGCATTGAAGACTCGCTCTCTGGATTTCGTGCCGACCGGTTGTGCCCCACGATCTCTGACGACAGCGCAGCTCTGGCCGACTGAGCTTCCCCTAGGCCATCTCCTGCCGCTGACATGAGCTTTCGCTGAGCGGTGCCCCGTCCTCGGTCTCCTGCGACCGTGTCCATCTTTCCTATCCCCTCTTTACTTCCGTCAATCGCTGTCCTTGCGCCTCGCTCTCTCCTTCCTCTCTCTATATATACATTTTAATCCTATCCTTTTGATCCCTCCTTACTTCCATTCCTTTTAAGCTACTGTTGAGGTGTCACACTGTGATGCAGACAGTTATGGGGCTCACATTTCTCTTCTTTTCCCTTTGAGAATCACATATGAAGCGGCGCCGACTTACCAACAGGTTACCAGACATCCGATCACCACGCCTCTTACATTGGTATACTTCACTATAGAAAGAATGTGACAATATTTCCGCTGGAAATCTGGTTTACGCTCCTCCGCACGGTGCCCGCATGTTGGATATTGCCGCTCATTCGTGAAAACAGACTAACGAAAGCTCTTCGCCTGCATGACAGCTGTTGTCAAAGCGTGCACTAGCCACGTGAAAGCGCTGCGTCGTCGTTTGATCCTCCTCGAGGTGTTTTTCTCTCTGTCCGTTGTGCGGCGCGTCAGTCTACGGACAGTGGGAATAGGTGAACAAAAACAAGAACATCTACATCTACAACAAGAACAAGCCGGCCTGCAGCAAGGTCGCTGTCTCTTGCTCGTCTTTCTTCACGACAATGGCACGGTCTTCGAAAACGAAGCCTCGAGGTTAGCACTGCCTGTGCTGGGGCGTCCTGAGCATTCCGGACCAGCCAGCCAAGCAAAGCCGTGGACGCATTCTCGGCCATGGCACCCGCCTATCTGCCACCGCCCCCAAGCGGGGACGGCGTCTAAGCCTGCTCGACGCCTCGCCCCCGTCGCCGCTACGAGCAGACGACAACAGAACGCGGATGGCGCCTCCGTCTGCCATGAACAACAGCGGCAAGAATCAAAGCACACGCACGAACAACAAATTAAGCAAATTTGAAAAAGAAAGAAGAATGTCACCCATCGCCCTTCCCGAAAATAACCGGCATCGCGAACGGGGTGCGTGCCTTACGTCGGCGAAGACCCGAGACGCCTGGCTGCTGGGAAAGGTGAGTGTTCGCCTCTATTTCTGAAAGCCGCGTGCATCTAACGCTGCTCCTGCTGGCTTGTAGTTTGCTTGCTCCTCCTGGCACCGCTGTCGCCTGCCTCATAGGTGGCGCCACTCGACCGAAGGGGTTGTGACGTCACGAACTTGGTCGCCCCCTTTTAGAGAGGCGTAGTTACGCCTGTCGTTACGCCGTGGGACGGCATCTGAAAGCTACCGTTATCTTGAATCAGTACCTTAACAAGTGCGCCGATTGGTCCGGTGTGGGATGCTGTAAACGATGAGCGAGAAAACGCGAGCGCAGAGAGAGAGAGAGGAAGTACAGCGCGAACACACACCCATAAGAGAGAAAACACGGCCACACAGGCGCTGACAAGCAAATAGTTTTTAATGACAGAACGAAACACATTATATATGCCAGCATCATCATCACCACCTCACTACGCCCACTGCAAGACAAAGACCTCTCCCACGTTGCACCAGTCAAATCGGTCCTGTGCTTGCTGCTGCCGCTTTACACCCACAAACTTCCTAATCTCATCTACCCACCTAACTTTCCTTCTCCCCCTCACCCGCGTGCCTTCAATGGAATCCAGTCAGTCACCCATAATGGCCAGTGGTTATCTCACCTACGCGCTACGTTCCCGGCCCATGTCCATTTCCTATTCTTGATTTCAACTATATTAATTTAACCCCATTTTGTTCAATGATAAACTTTAATTTGGTCCTCCAAAACACAGATCACTGTGTTGCGGGCAGCTCCCACGTGGGGCCTGAGATGCCAAGCTCCTCAGCCGCCTCGCGCGCTTGATGGACAGCCCAGAGCTGATCTGCCAAGGACGAGCTGCGGATTGCCGCCTCCCATATGGCAGAGGTGATGTGCGATAAATGAGCGAATTTGGTGCACTGCCAGAGCATGTGTTCTAATGAAGCTATTTCCTCACATTGTGGACAAAGATTACTTGGGTATAGGTCAGGGTACATGATGTGTAACATTTTCAAAGTAGGGTACACCCGCGTTTGTAAAAGCCTTAATGTAAGTGCTTGGGGCCGGGTTATATTTTTGTGAGGTGGAGGGAAAATGCTTCTAGACAGGTAGAAATGTTTAGTGAGCTCGTTATATGTTGTAAGAATTTCCCGGTTATCCCCTTCACCGTTAGAACGCATCCCCGGGAAGGCGCGGTTGGAGAGTTCTCGCGCCGCCTCGTGTGCTGCTTCGTTGAGATTGGGAGGGGAATCGTTGATTTGTCCAAGGTGAGCTGGGAACTAACTCAGAAGATGATGTGTTATGTTCTTGCCATGCAGTATTTTCAGTGTTTGTTCACAGACCGTCCCCTTGGCGAACGCCCGTAGTGCTGCCATGGAATCACTGTAGACAACTTCAATGTTATCCATCTTGAGTGCTAAGGCGATGGCCACTTGTTCCGCAATGATTGGGTCTTTCGTCCTGACCGTCGCTGAGTTGACGACATGGCCAGCCCCATCGACTACCACTGCCACAAACGCTTTCCCATTGGCGTAGGAAGCCGCGTCAACAAATACGACCCCTCGTTCCTCGTTTGAGACTTGACGAAGTATAGTCCTGGCCCTCGCTACTCTTCTTCCGACGTTGTGTTCTGGATGCATGTTTCTTGGTATAGGAGACACCGTGATATTTTATCTGATGTTGTCGGGGATATCATTGTAATTGCGTCTGATTGCTATTGGGTGTTGGCCCAGCTCCTGCAGGATCATTCTCCCCGACCTTGTTGTAGATAACCTTGCAAACTGTGCTCTCTCTTGGGCTTCTGCTATTTCTTCGAGCGTGTTGTGTATGCCAAGCTCAAGCAGACGCTCGGTGCTGGTATGTATGAATAGGCCCAGGACCTTCTTGATAACTTTCCTGAGGAGCACATTCAGTGTCTCGGACTCTGCTCTTGACCAGTTGTGCATTGCTGCCTCGTATGTGAAGTGACTTAGAACAAACGCATGCATCAACCTGATGAGGTTGTCTTCCTTGATCCCATTTCTTTTGTTGGCCACTCTGCGTATGAGGTGCACCGCACTGTCTGTTTTCCGAGTTAACTTGGCTATAGATTTGCTGTTGGCGCCGGTAGACTCTATCAGCATTCCCAGGACTTTGATGGAGTCGACCCTCTGGATGGCATTCCCTTGATTTGTACGGAGGTGGATGTCTATCCGGTTTAACGGCTTCCATCCCCTGGGCTTCGGTCCCCGGCGTGCAGTCCGATAAAGCAAAAGTTCTGACTTACTCGAGGAGCACTTGAACCCGGAAGGGCGAAGGTAGTCTTCTACGGTGTCAATCGCCTCTTGCAAAGCGCTCTCAATCTGCCCCTCGCTTCCACCTGTGCACCAGATGGTAATGTCATCTGCGTAGATGCTGTGCTTCAATCCTTCAATGCTCGATAATTTCTTTGACAGTCCAATCATGGCAATGTTGAACAGCATTGGTGAAATCACTGCGCCTTGTGGCGTGCCCCTTGCTTCTAGTTCGATTGCTGCGGTCTCGATATCTGCAATCTTCATCACGGCTTTCCGATCTGTAAGAAAGGACCATACGTAGTCATAGAAGGCTTTCCCTAGACCAAGCTTGGAAATTGCTTCGAGTATGAATGAGTGGTGGATGTTGTCAAACGCTTTTTCTAGATCTAGGCACAGAATGGCTCTCACGTCTCTGGTTTCATTGTCAATGACCTGGTGTTTGATAAGCTTCAATGCATCTTGTGTGGATAGCCCTGCCCTGAATCCAACCATATTGTGTGTGTGTATATATGTCGTTATCTTCCAAGTACTTGTTTATCCTGTGCAGTATGGCATGTTCTGCGACCTTGCCGATACATGATGTCAAGGATATTGGCCTCATGTTGTCCAAGTTAGGGGGCTTTCCTGGCTTAGGGATAAAGATCGTGCTGGCCAGCTTCCACTGCTCTGGCACCCTGCCTTCTTTCCATGCTGAATTGATCATATCCCTCAGGGTTTCAATTCAATCGTCATCAAGGTTACGCAGGGCCTTGTTTGATATACCGTCCGGGCCAGGGGCCGACCTGCCGTTGAGATCATGCAAGGCTCTTCTGATCTTCTCGATGTTAAAGTCGCCCTCAAGACCTGGATTTGGCGTGCCTTGGTACTGTCTACTTGGTGGTGCCAATCCTCTTTTGATTGGGAGGTACTTATGCACGAGCTGCTGGACAACTTGCTGTTCTGTAGTGCGCCCTATCTCTTTATGCAAAATTCGAGTGATAACATGCTTTTGATTTGTTTTGGTGGTGTTTTCGTTGAGGAGATGCTTTAACATATTCCATGTCTTGCCATTGCGCATCTGACCATCGACGGAGTTGCAGATTTCGTCCCATTGCTGCCTCGATAGTCCGCGACAATGTTCCTCGACTGATCTGTTTACCTCAGCTATCTTCTTCCTCAGTCTTCGGTTCAGGCGCTGACCCTTCCAACGGTTCAGTACTGCTTGCTTTGCCTCAAGAAGATGAGCGAGCCGGCTATCCATTCTTTCAACCGGAAAATCTGTGGTAATGGTGGATGAGACGGATTCGATGTCATCTTTAATCTGTTTGACCCACTGCTCCAAGCCTTGTCTGTGGCCATCTTGTTCCCTTTCCATCCTTATCTTCCTGAACTTATCCCAGTCTGTGAAGTGGAATTCTCTCTGCTTTTTACGCTCCACGGAGAAGGTAGTGGCAAGAATGCAGTGGTCACTCCCTAGGTCTACAGCGAGGTTCATCCACTGGGCCTTCTTGATGTTCCTTACAAATGTAAGGTCAGAGGTGGAATCCCTGCAGCAAGATGTACCAAGCTTTGTTGGTAGGCTGGGGTCTGTGATTAGGGTGAGATCAAGTTCACTGGCACTTTGCCAAAGTCGATTTCCTTTTCCAGTGTTGTACTTGTAACCCCATGTATGATGAGGGGCGTTGAAATCACCTGCTATGACAAGTGGACATTCCCCGGCGATATTAACAGCTTTCTTTATAACAGTCTTGAACCCTTGCTTTTGTTCCTTTGAACTGCTGTATATATTAAGAATGAAAATCCTCTGACGGTTGCTGGTACCCGGCACGATCTCTACCAAGACGTGTTCCTACCGGCCTGCTTCTATCTTGAGGTCGTGGGTTACGTGCGTTAGTTTGTTGCATACGAAGGTGCAGACTGCCCTCCCTTGAGTATCCCATATTACAGGCCGGAATCCAGGCAACGTTGCTTGCGGTGTAAGGGTCTCTTGTAATAATATAATATGAGGCTTTTCTTGGCTGCTCCTGATATACTGCTGCAGGGTTGCCTTCTTATTAAGGTAACCTCTACAGTTCCTATGCCAGATACGAAATGCTTCACGTAGCGCTGCCATCATGGTTATTACATGGGCGGCCAGAGCCTGATGCTGCACCTGTCGACAGGTTTGGTACCACTAGTATTGGTGGCCGAAGGGGTGATCTTGGTGCATGAGGAGGCCTTGCTGTGTTGTGCAGATATGCTTCGACCTTTGTAATGCGCAAAGTCACATGCTCTTCCAGTGCCGCCACGCTTGATTGTAGCCTACCCATCTGCTCGCTAAGATTGGCTACTACTTTGCTGAGCGTGTCAAACACCTCTTTCATATCTGACATGGTCGTTTGGTTGGCTTCCACGTGTTCTGCCATGACTGCCCTCTTTTTTGTGGTTCTCGAGTCCCCCACGTTTTCAGCCACAGAGACATCAACTGGCTGAGACATTGGCTGTGAAGATTGCGCGCCGGTTGGCTTAGTGAGAAGAATTTTTATTTCCTTTAACTCAGCTGATAGCCTCTCATTTGATTTTGTAAGTCTCGCGTTTTCTTGCTCTAGCTGTGCAATTTTATGATGCTCTGGCAGCTTACCTGTCATCACCTCTGCCCCGCCGTTGCGCACTCGCTCAGCCCAGCTGCCTTTCGAAGTAACTGCAGGCGTCCTCCCCGGGTGTGAAGCCGTGATCTCGAACTGAATGCCAGGCAGCTGGCCATTCGGGTGCCGCCCAGGCTGATCCCGACCCTGATGATGACCTTGAGAACACGAGCGCCCCCGTGATTGGGAGCGGGCCTTGGGTCTAGAACCTCTTCTGGAACGCGACCTCCCCCTGGAGTGGGGCCGCCTTTCCTGTTCTTGTGTAGTCTGGATGCTCTTGGTCCCGTAGGCTGGAATAAGCTGCTTGTCGTTGATGTCTGGACTCAATGTGATTGATGCGTCCCGGGCTTCTGCGGCTGCTTGCGATCTTTCCCAACGTCTGCGTCTGACGACGTATGGCACTAAGAACCCGTTCTTGCACTCCTTGTCTGCCGTGGGATGGTGACCATCGCACAGCCTGCATCTTGGATTGCACTGGTGCAGGCTATCTGGGTTCTTGATCTCGCAGCCTCTGCAGATTGTTTCAGCTGGGTTCGGACAGACGTCAGACCGATGTCCCAGCTTTCCACAGACGTAACAAATATCGATGTTCTTGCGGTAGAGGGAGCACTGCAAAAGTGAAGGTCCATATCTCACGAATCTGGGCACCTTGTGTCCTTCGAACGCTATGATGACTGTCCCGGTGACCTTGATTCTCTTGGCCTGCAGCGTGAGCGGGTTGTTCGCGTTCACAATCTTTCGGGTCAAAATGTCCTGAGTATCGCTTACGGGGATCCCGCGAATCACTCCTTTACAAGTATCGTGGGGTGCCGCGGCGTACGCGCTAACCTCGAAAACTTTGCCTCCAATGTCAATTTGCTTGACCTTGAGGTATCTTGAAGCTCTGTCTTGGTCCGGAGTGCTTGCCACCATAATGTTCTGCTGCAAGTTGGAACAGATGATGTCCTGCATGGCCTCGTCCTCTTTGACGCCAGCCGCCAGTACTATCGCGTCTGCCACGGCTCCAGTGCCAATTCTCGAGATATTTTGATATATTCTTGAGATATTTTAGCACAATTTTGCTGAAGTCCTTAGGTAGTGGCGGCATGCGTCCAGCTCGCACGATTGTATGCTTGGTGTCATACCTACTACGACTGGCTCGAGCGTCTCCCGCAACGCCAGCCTTGGTCGAACCCTTGGCAGCAGGCACGCTAACCGCGGCTTGCTTATTCCTTGAGCGTCTCGTTTCGGCTTCCTTCCAACCCATGTCTTCCGTGCAATCCTCTGGAGAGATGTCCTCTCCATCTACTTGGTATTCCATTCTCAGTTGCAGATCCTGGAACGCGCAGAGCGTTGAGTCGCGTTGGCGCCGGGCCGGCGCATCGGCGACCTGTTATGTGTTTTCCTTTTGAGGGATATGCCACTGATGCACACTCTATATGTCCGGATGAAGTTGTGAAAAACGCAGAGAGGAGTGTATAACAAGGTTGTTTCAGCACCCAGTGCCAGCGACGCATAAAGCCAGGCAAGAAATAATCGCACCAGACACACGATCTTGCATTTTTTTATTTCCAATCTAACACCCGACGCTCGCGTCCAGCAGATGAAACTCAGCATCAACGAGGGAAAGAGATCGGGGGCTAACCCACTTGTTAATAAATTGCTTAATATGCTAAGCTTTTTAAATAATACGGCCAGTCTTGTCGTCTCTCCTACCAAGTATCATCGTCCCTTCAAACTAAAGATGTGAGACAGATAATATTATCTGGTGTTTAACGTCCCAAAAACCCGACATAATTATGAGAGACGCCGTAGTAGAGGGCTCCGCACATTTCGACCGCCTAGGGGGGGGGGGGGGGTCCTTAACGTGCACGCAAATCTAAGTACACGGGCCGCAAAATTTTCGCCTCCATTGAAAATGAGGCTGGCGAATCCGGGATTCGATCCGGTGACCTTTGTGTTAGCAGTCGAGCTCCGTGATCACTATAGACCACCACGGAGAGCCAAAAAAGAAGAATGAGGGAATAAACTTTTATCCGGCAGTTTTCTTCAAGCGAGACGGGGAGAACCCTCCGTCGATGATGATGGCGGTCCCTCAGGTGACCGCTCGAAGTTTCAATATTAGTGTACAGAAAAGTGTGTACAAGATTGGTGATACTCAAGGAGCCCCAAAGTTAGAGTGGTCGGGGGGACTCTTATGCAAGATGTGAACGAAAAAGGAAGGCATGCATCATTCAGTGGTTACGGCATCTTTGGGGAGAAAGAAAATGAACAGTGCGAAAATAAATACAAAGCCAAACATACTTATACGTTCAACAAAGAAAAAGAAAAAAAAGGTGACAGAAAAAAAACGATAAGAAATAACAATACAAAACAAAATATCGATATAGAACGTACCAAACAAAAATAAATAGCTAGGATGAAGACAGTTGTTGCATAAAGTATTTCTTACGGTTTTTGAACGCATGTTCAGTGTTTGATGCTTTATTGATGTAAAAAAGGGAATTCCATGGCTTGATTTCCGTAAACGTGGTTGTGTAGTGGCCGTTGTTCGTTATTATCTTAGGCAGAAGACGACTATCCAGCTCAGGAAATACGATGATTAGATAAATCCGTGCACTACTCATCATTCCCTTGCTCGCTGAAGTGCCGTGCGTGTCAGCTCCCATAGGCACTGGTGCCAGAGTTCGCTATAGTGTATTATTAGGAAACTCTAAACATTTGACCAAGTTATTGTATCACGTGATGGCATACCGAGGTCATGATGACAGCACATAATCTGGGCTATCTGTGACGTAATGTGATATACGTGGCATCGCACTACAAAACGTAATGTGTCATCTCATTCTGTGGCGTCTTAGTAACGTCACAAATTGTGACTATCTGTGTCGTCATCGCGTGACGTCATCAATTGACGGCTTCACGCATCGTTGGGTTCACACCGATGCTACAGTTTTGCGCTTCAGGAGCCATCTAAGGCTTTTAGTTTGATAGCAAAACAGCGCAGGAACAAGGGGCAAGAAGGATGACAGGACTTTGCGCTGCGTTTTGTCACGCGGGACAAGACGACAGGACTTAGTGCTACGTCCTGTTACGCGGGACAAGAAAGATGGCAGGACGTTGCGCTGCGTCCTGTCACGTGGGACAAAAAAGGCGACATCACTTTGCAGTGTGTCCTGTTATGCGGGAGAAGATAGACGACAGGACTTTGCCTGCGTCTTTTCAAGTGGTACAATAAAGACGACAAGACTTTGCACTGCGTCCTGTCAGGCTGGACAAGAAAGACGACAGGACGTTGCACTGCGTCCTGACACATGGGACAAAAAGGCGACATCACCTTGCAGTGCGTCGTGTTATGCGGGAGGAGATACACGACAGGACTTTGCACTGCGTCCTTTCATGTGGTACAATAAAGATGACAAGACTTTGTGCTGCGTCCTGTCATGCAGGACAAGAAAGACGACAAGCCTTTGCACTGCGTCCTGTCACATGGGACAAAAAAGATGACAGGGCTTTGCGCTGCGTCCTTTCACGCAGGACAAGAAAGACAACAAGACATTGCACTATACTCGGTCACGTGGTACAAGAAAGGCGACAAGCCTTTGCACTGCGTCCTAACACGTGGGACAAAAAAAAAGCGAAGCCACTTTGCAGTGCGTCCTGTTATGCGGGAGAGGATTGACGACAGGACTTTGCGCTGCTTCCTTTCATGTGGTACAATAAAGACGACAAGACTTTGTGCTGCGTCCATTGACGCGGGGAAAGAAAGATGACAGGACTTTGCACAGCGCCGTGTCGCGCGGGACAAGAAAGACTACAGAACTTTGTTCTGCATCCTGTAACGCCGGACAAAAAGAGGAGAGGACTTCGCGCTGCGTCCTATCACACGGGACAAGAAACACGACAGGAGTTTGCACCACATCCTGTCCAGGACAGCGCAAGGTCTTGTCGTTTTCCTTCACTCGCGTGGCCGTGCAGTATTTTTTTTTTCTCACGATGAAGCCATGCAAAAAAGCTCGAATTCATATCCTTTTAAAGGGCTGCTTACTATAGGCTCTTAAAATACAAAGAACGATCGCGATATTCACTTCTGATATTTTTCTTGAGCGCTTCCCTGGCGCAATAGTTCCCACAATAGTTCCCACGACGACTCCAGTGTACATGCTCTCGGGTAGTTCATATACCTAATGTGATTTGTCTCCTGCACTGCTTTGCCATGCGGTCGCTCATCCGTTCTTTCTTGCCTCGCATGAATATCGCGCAGGATTAACCGATCATGCTTCATTTTGTGTGTTTACAACTCCGCAGGCGGTGATAACAGCCTGTAGCCGAGAAGCGCGAAATCCCGATAGGGTCTCGCGCTTAGTGTTGACATTTTTGAAGTGCTTTACAGGCCTAAAGGGTGAGGAGGATGTTTGCAAAGGATATTGGAGGAAAGGAGAAAGCCACTTCCTTTTTATTGAACGCGGGGTTAGCTCACCGGTATCAGCCACATAGGGATATTCTGTAAGGATACCGCCATTAGTGACAATCGCTACCGTCACCCTGCATATTTTATGGCTCGAGTCGCGATTGCTGAACTGAAGACAGTGAAGACCAAAGAAAAATGCTATAAAAGAAAATGTGAAGCGTAAGCCTGACTTCCTCCGTTTGCGTGTACGAATCTAAGACATACCACGCGGACGCGGAAACAAGTTCAAATTTCCTTCTGCGGGCTCTCAAAAGAGCTCGTCGAAAAAGAACGGCGCGAATGCCTATGTAATTGAAGCCGTACACACCCGTCGCGTGTATATTAAAATAAAAAGAACGCAAAATGGTTCCACACCTCGAATACACGGCGAATGCTGTACTCGAGAAGTTGCTCATTGAGCGAGAGCGCATGTGTATACGCGAGAGTGGGTGAAGCTGGTAATTTCTCGCAGCCCGCTTCTCTAAAGTTCCTCCATGATTTAGGAAACGTAAGCATTATAAACGCGGACATACGCACTTGCTCGGGCATGTATAGAGTTTCAGAAAGCAGCGTGTTGCGTCGTCTGCAAGGAATGCGGACGTAATGATCTCGTCTGCTTTAAAGCAGGCGTAGCAGACGACGGAAACAAAGAGAAAGCGTAACAGACGGTAAAATGAAAGAATGCGAAAAGCAGACGACAGCGAAAAGGGGTGCATTCTTGCCGACAAACATGCCAAGAATGAAGCTGAGAATGCAGTCCTGTAAAATGGTAATCGGGAGAAATGCTTCGGTGGTGAGTCGCGAGCTGAGCTCAAAGCGAGGAAAAAAAAAAACTGGTTTCGAAACTGTCCGAGCGTCGGAAAGGCATGGGTTACAGCACTACTTTCCCACGGGCTGGCTTTTGAAATCCTCCATTTCGCACTTGCTGTGGCGGATATGCCGAACACAGTATAAACCAGCTCGAACTCTTAAGTGTGCTTCGTGTATCTACAACTAACACTCTACGATAATGGTGTTTTGCAAATGAAGACACGCGTGTCAAAGGTGTTTTGGCGTTTCAAAGCACCGACGACCTGGGTGTATTGGTTTGGCAAAATATCCATATTGTAGAGTATTAGTTATAGATCCGCAAAGCACCCTTACGGGTACAAACAAGCTTACAGTGAAGGAACATGTCCAAACGGTGAAATAGAAAACCCTATACATTCGAATTTCGGTCTATCGCCCAAAGTGTAAGGACACCACATCTAATAAGTAAACAAGAACAAGATTCCGTAACGTGTGGGGACATTAATCAAGTGGGTTGGATAAAATAGAGCAATCACAAAGGAGCTAAAACGTAATTAAAATTGTGAGAAGCTGGTGAGTTATTGGAGTGAACAAGAGTAATGATCAGTAATAACCAGGCCATTGCAGATGTATCAGAGTGAAAACACATTAGCATTGTCTTTATAAACACGGTGTTCGAGAACATTGGTATGACCACATACTTGAAATTGACGCAGCAGTAACTGGATATATGAAGCGCTAATTGAAGTTCGAGGCAAATAACTAAGGCAATGAGTGAACAATCTCTCGCAAATCGCTAAAGATCTACCTAATGTAGTAAATGGTAGAACGTGGATGCACCTACTGCAAGAGTCGAAATATATCTTCCGGATTGATCCAAGCAGGTCCACGGAGAACTGAGTGACATGAAATTGTAATGACATAGAGATGGAGACAGTCGGAAGAAAGGGAGGCATCAGCAAAACACATGAAAGGAAAAAGTAGGAATATTAAAAATGCATGCAGCGAAATATAGACAGAGCCATGTTAGGCCATGTGAGGAACTTTATTCACATAGCGGAGCTTGCCGACTGAAGACTTTTCTGGTGAACTGTCGAGCTAGCGGATAAGTAATCGGAGCTTGAGTGAAATTAAAGTTAGAATTGCACCTATATAACGGTCGATGGGATTAGCAGGGCCATGTGATACAAATCCCTCGAAAAAGCGACTGAAATACATGGCAACATCAACTACCTGTTTTAGAATATGCTGGCGCAGTTTGGAGCCGGCATCAGGAGGTTCTGAAGAAAAAAATTGGAGCGTATTCAGAGAATTTCTGTACGCTTTATTTGTTCAAACTACAGGCGAACAGACTCGGGAACGAACATGCTGAAGGAGTGCGAGTTAGAACGCTTAGAAGTAAGAATACAGAAGTACCCATTGAAACTATTCTTTCAGATAATTGATGGAAAAGTGAAAATTAATAACGACATACATATTAAACAGCAGCTGGGAAACTTGTCCCTGCGAGTAGTTCAACCCCTGACTGTGCAACCAGTATGAACCAAGCAGATTTGTTTCGTTTTATTTTTTTTTCTGATGCTGATAATTTGTAGAGCAGTTTGCCGGACGAAGCTGTGCTAACAAAGTATGTGACGTTCAGGCATTTTTAGACAGATATCGTGACAACTACAATTTCGCTTGCTGGTTGGCCATTCCTATATGTTTGTGTTTCGAGTTAATCATTGTGCCCTTCCTGTAAGAACCTTCAAGAGAAGGTTAACAGTGTAATTATACAAATAAATAAAATAGAAATAATTGTGATGCAAATGTGAAGGATGTAAAGTAGGCAGAAAGATAACTTGCCGCCGGCATGGGGTCGAACCTGCAACCTTCGAATAACGTGTCGGACGCTGTACCGCTGAGCTGGGGCGGCGGTCATACCTCCGTCTATATATGAGCATTTAAACGTGGCAGCGTCGGTCAGCGCCACCTATTTCCATAACGGCGAGTGTGGAACACTCTTTTCTGCCTTCTGGCGACTGCATACGCCGTTGGAGCAGACGACTGCCGTATGTGGAAACTAAAAGCAGACGACAAAAGTTATTAGCACATTCCTGCTGTTCTCATCGTTTATACGATTCACTTTCTATCTGATGACTTAATCGAAGCTAGCCCACCCGTATAATTTCAGGGAAAGGAACCAATCAGCCAAGAACCGGCACCACGGGCACACTATCCACCGAATCGCCGCGGGACGCTCAGACATGAATAGACCAAGTGCATCAAGATGGAGACCGCAGCGATGTTGTCAGACCGTGGAGCAAGTCGGGACTTGACTCCGGTAGGTCCTGTGGCCGGCGCAGTCTCCGGGAGCCTTTTTTTCCCACGCGGATATTCCCAGTGTTCCGTTCCTGGAGCCGCGGAGGGCGCATGCCTCGGCGGCGACACCCGATACTCCGCCGGTGGTGAGACCACGTGACGCGCATCAAACGAAACCCGACGAAGCCGTCGTCAGTCGTCGTCGTTGCGTGCGTCGTGCCCCCTCTTGAGACTACGAGCTTGTAAGCATCGAACGCCGTGGAGGCTTGCCCCCTTTGTTTATCGTGTTCGGGCGGTTTATATGGCACCGATGACGTGTCGTATACTGACGACACGTCATCATGATGAGGGCATGCCCGGACAGTGCATCCGCGGCCTTGCCCGCGAAACGCGGAAGCTTTCAGGTATGTCGTCGTGTCTATTTAACAAAACTGAAGGAAAAGTGATTTTCAGTGTGGACGCATTAGGGGTAGTGCGATCTTATTTTGGTCATGAAATGGTCGCAATTTCAAGAATGTGACTTTACGGCTTCTAGAGTGGTCTTTACGACTCACCCTTACAGTACGATCGAAAGTTGGGCTGGTTGGATATGAATGGCACAACTGTCGTTGAAGCGCACGAAGACACACAGAAGAAGAGAGAGTGCTTGTCCTCTCTTCTTTTGTGTGTCTTCGCGCGCTTAAACGACGATTATAAATTACAGTAGGTGCCATTAAGATCTTTTTTTTTGTAATTTGGGGAAAGAAGAAAAAACACTTAGTAGCTTGGAAGTATACATTTTTGATAAAGTTAAGTACCAACGCGCCCCAGGGTGTCGAGGTTCAGCCCCACTGTCTGATTGATGACGGGGATGACAAACCGTTTTTGATTGGCAGGCCAGGAATTAACCTAATGTATACTGACTAGCCGCACGCATCGTCATTCGCCTCGAAACGCTTCACGGACGAGCACTCACAGTACACACATACAACGGGCGTCAAGATTTTGTTCTGGGGCGGTCTATAGAGGAGCCTTCGTCTTGTAATCGAACGCCCGACCTGCCTAGAAGTCGAGTCGCCCTGAAATTGAGTGGCAGTCTTCGAAGTTTACTTCGACACTGAAACAATGCTGACATGCGCTTGATTTATCGCCCTGACTAATTGAACAGATGTTATCGGGGCGCGAAGGTAACGCCGATCGGTTGCTCATATTACAGCGGAGTCAATAACAGGCGTGCGCTATGCGTTGCCCTTATCATCCACACTGGTGAAAAAGACGGCGCCTGTTGTTCCTGCTCCGTGCATCGTTGTCAGAAATGCACGCGAGGAGTAATTGCTCAATCTGGCGAGCCGTTGCGCCCGCTGCTGGACATGTGTACAAGTCGCACAAAAGCGGTCCGGCCACTAGGCCGCCAGAGTCGCAATGTTCCAGAAGGCAATAAACAAATTAAAACACAAGGAGACAGCAAAGCCAGATGCAGAGAGGGAAAGAAAGGCAGTGCCTTTGCAATGCGTGCTCAGAGAAGGGCCACGTCGGGCTGGTATGTAGGACACACGTGCGCTCGAACCTTCTCCGCTCGCAACTGGGAGGCGCTGCGTACGTTGTTGGCTCGATATCGATGTTGCTTGGGCGGTGCGACCTCGACCTTAGGAGAGCTTTGTGTGGTGCGGCCGGTAAAGTCTCGACTCTTGCATTGCACCTGACTTTCGACTGGCGCCGCATGTGCGTACAGAAGCGAAGCCGGATGCCTGGAGGACGTTGAACTCTGGAGCATGGATGCATATGGGCGCGAAATTGCCGAGCGCGAGTTGTCTGAACGGTCGCGATTTTAAAGCCACCTCGGAGGGTCACTTAACGTGAGCAGATGTTACAGGACACAGCTGTAGATGATAGCTGGTCCACCGTAAACTGGATCGTTCGAATGACTTGTTCCTTGTGGTAGGGACGTCCTCGCATATGCTCGACTGACGCACATGCTACTTCGCAAACCACTGAAACCCCTGGTAAATCCACATCTAACGTACAAATCGATGCATGCTGGCATGTTAGGGACACTCAATTGAAACAATGACTTACTTTATATTGATAAACTGTGCTCTGAAAACTGTGATATTACCAGTTTCATTATCAAAATTCGATAATTAGAAGAGAAAATGAAGGTTGGAGTTTCGTTTCAAGTTTCGCGCCGAAATCAGTCGCGGCATTGGCGGAGATTTCTGCGCCTGTGCCGTGCGTGACTGATTTCAAAATGCATTTTTCGCACTTACGATGCATTTGCTAAACGGAATTCGCTGAAACTTAGTTTGTTTGTTCTACGACCCCCACAGATGATAATGTACTTCATTTTAACCGATTTGCAACTACATATACGACCTGGTATACGCCATCAAAATCTATGACGTCACGGTGCGCGAATCTCAAGGTGACGTCTCCACCCGCATTTTCGTTGCGCACGTCTGCACGCTTATGAAGTGTCGTCTTGCGGTAAAAGTACAATTTTCGGGATTGCGCAATTGTACTTCAGTAATGCGAATAAAATGCTAATTTCGTCTGTAGAGCCTCTTTACAAACGTTTTCAACAACAACCTTTTCCTGCGAACCACTCAAATGTGTTTCCCTGATGTTAAAAAGTGAGGTCTGCATGCTTCACGTACCATGGTTACGGTCACATCATTCATGTCGAGGTGACTAACATCCAAGCGTTCGCAACCCTTATCAAGGAACTGTGAGAGTCTTGTCAGTTCACGAAGGATGACCCGCTTGCGGCCGTGAGCTATACGTAAGGGAATGCCGACGTATACACTGGAGAGGCAATAGGGGCTTAACGCATCCGCCAAGCTGAAATGTGTTCTGACGACAAATGTTCAAGCCGGATGCCACCACTTGCACATGAAGGCGTTATACACGTGTCCACGCCTTAGCAGTGGTCATACAAAAAAAAAAAAGACGATCACCTTGCTCCCGTTCATACTGATCCGTTGCCTTGCTAAAGTCGACGCCGATGTGGATTAGTTTTCTTTCACGGCGATCGGAACTGTGCGTCCATCGCACCATCGAAAGCCCCTTTCTCGTGCCTTGTGGTGGCTCCCGAATTACGACGACGATACTCAATCTTTGCCGGTTCTGGGTTATGCGATACCAGCAGCACCCATGTTCTCAGCAAGAAACGGCCCTCTTTACAAAGAGAGATACACGCTTTAAAAACAGCGGGGTGGCCCCAAAGTCGTGGCAGCGGTTCAGAAAAGAAGGGTTCCCCTCCCACAACTGATGCCAGAGTGGCTCCACAGAAACCTCGGGCCACGCGCATAGCACAACGTGTCGTTCACATCGTAAACTCGAGAGTACCAGGAAGGACCGATTACGACTAACGGCTTTTTCATCATCTAGACTCCCATTGTGGCGTCGTGGGCGGAGTGGACAGCTTTTTTTTTTTCACCACAGGCGGATGTCCGTGACGCCCGTAAATGGACGATTCCTCTTTCAAGGCCGTCGTCGATGGCTTTTCTACAAGCGTGTTACGTATATGTCCCCCGCAGTTGTCCTCTGCCACTTTCTCTAGCGGGAAAAGAGTCGTCTGCTTTCTTTGTTTAGGGGTCATGTCGTCTGCCTTTCAGACTCGCCTGCTCTCTTTTTTTTTTCAAGGGCCACGTGTCACCGCTTTTCGACGGAAAAATGGGGCGGCGAAATGGCGCCGACACGGAATCGAGCACAAAGGCTTACCGACACCGTCGAATTCCGCGGTGAGCGGACAGTAGATGCGGAGGGATAATGCGCCAATCTCCCCTTTCCGACGCCGGAACTGCATTATAAACTTCGGTCGCCGCATGGGTGAGTTGCCGCTGGGACAGTTTTTCCATCGCCCTTCTCCGATCTGAGCACATATAGCACGCCAGTGTGACCTCCAACCAGTAGTCCCTTCCCCTCTGCTTTCATACCTTCCTTTTGTCCGGAGTTTATACCTCGTGCGCCATTCCGACTGTCGTAAACATGTCGAACTGACCTCCCCCCCATCCCTCCCAGTTTTTGTGCAGGTTCGGACGTAAAAGCACACCGCATCCGCAAGCGCAATCGAAATAGACGTGCACAGTTCGTGTTCAATACGTGGCATGCTGTATCGTCCGCCGGTCTTCCCAACTTTATGGGAGCGTGTGGCAGCTTGGGCTAGTTGGTATGGCATGACGATAGTTATAGCGCGAGAACAAAGCGTTTCGCACGGCTGTCGTCTGTTCCGCTCGCGCGTCGTCTGCTGTTGCGGCACGCCCGTCGCATGGCTCGTCCATTGGTTGCCCGTCTCATCGCCTGCCTCGCTTAGATCTTTTTCCTTACACCGGCGGTAAACTGCGTGACTTTCGGCGAAAGTGACATCTTTGAACTGCATGCTTCCACTTCATCATCATAAACTTCACTTTAATGTATAACGAAAGGTGTCACCCGCGCACTTGATAACTTGTCTCTAATGAATATCCCAAATTTAAAACGGTTGCTGCATACAGGGTCAATCTCCGCATGACTTGGCCACACGCTGTCAGGACATATGAACTACTTTACGGAAGCGATCCGGGTACCGCCATCTTGGACGCTTTCATATTGTCATCCTGTTTTTGCAAAGCCAGAAGAACGAACAAGAAGTGATGGAACAGCGGATGCCATACAAGATAATGCTCCAATGAGCAGCCTTGTTGTCTGCAAAGAACGTCGACGAAGACAAAAGCACCCGACAAAACGTTGGTTCCAACAACGAACCGCGTTCAAGGATTTCAATCCCCTCTTCAAGCCGCCATCCTTTCCTGAACTGCTGCCTCGTTTGAACCGAGAGAACGTGTGTCCCAGATAAACTCACAGGCACCATAGGGGTGTTGCAGATGCAAGTGGTCTTGCATGGCCACGTTGACGACTTAACCTCTCGTCAAAACAGAGAAATCATTCGTCATAATGCCCAGTAAGACTACTAATAGTAATAAAATATTATATGGAGTTGTACGTCCCGAAACCAGGGGAGGATGTCACAGCGGATGGCTCCAGAAATTTCGACCAGCTGGGGTTACCACTTGACGTGCACTCACATGGCAAAGCACCCGGGCATCTCTTATTTCGCTTGCATCGAAATGAAACCGCCGCGACCGGAATCGAACCCACAACCTTTGGGTCAGCAGACGAGCACCGTATAACCACAGCCACCAATCAAAAACAGAACTGTAAACGGGAGAATTTTCATCCGACAGCGGTATCCGGACTGCAGCGCCTTTCGAAAGTGCGCACCCGAAATCTCGCGAAACTTCCAACCAAAAAACAAAGACGATCGGCTTTCCCACGCTTCGGTGAACAGACAAAAAAAAAAATGGAACCGTGTCGACTTGGCGCCGACACGGTACATGTGACAAAACGATCAAACGCCTCGTAGCTAAATCTCTCCGCGCTGTATGTGTAAGCAGATTTGCACCTCTTTCTTTTTTCTTTCTTTCTGGCATGTCGAATGGAGCTCACTTCGTGTACGCTACGGTAGGAGATATGGCCGTGTTTTTGTGTGTGTGTGTGTGTTTTTAGTGCGCACGCGCAGAGGTAACGAGAAGCGGCTAAATCGTGCCTCCTTCCAGTGCTGATTAGTAACGCAAAACGCAAGCTGAACCCGAACTTAGAAAATAGAGAAGCGAAGCAGAGGAGAAGATGTAGAGAAAAGGAAAAACTCGCCAAGTGCGCGGTGCAGAGCTGCAGCAGTGGACGCGAGCATAGCGCTAAACTATAATCGCCCCTTTTCGCGCGCGGCGCGAAGCTATCATTTCTTTTACTCGGACCGAGCCTTTATGTACGCGGCTTTTATAGAGCGTGCGTTTACCGCGTTTTCCCCTCCATTAGCCACCCGTCAGCTTGTTGTGCCTCCGCATTGCTACTAGAACAGTCGTTGTTGAAAGTATGTTCCATCTTCGTACGATCTTCTTTGCGGCCTTCGATTTATACTTCAAAATGTGGTAGAATGTCACGTTTCAACTGCTTTCGAGAGACGCTATCTGGATGAACATGGGGAGGGTGGAGGAGTGAATACGAGTGAAAGATATATATATATATATATATATATATATATATATATATATATATATATATATATATATATATATATATATATATATATATATATATATATATATATATATATATATATATATATATATATATATATATATTACAGTGATAAACACGCATCTAGTTAACGCACGTGCGCTACGAGTGGTGCTTCTCGCAAAACAGCATTCAGGGGCCTCGATGCGATTTTCTTGCAAGTTCCTTGCATTCGCCGCACTCTTGAAACCCGACTGTTTAAGGATCCGTGGATAACTCAGTAAACGCGTTCATGCATGTTAGCTTCATGCGTGGGTTATGTGATATACCGTATCCACGTACACACACAAAACGCATAATAAAACACAATTCACAATGCGACTCAGTCTACTTGGAGCTGAAATCAGTCTCGCTGCAGTTTCCGTCCCTTTAAAGAAGGGCAGTTCTTACAATGCAGATCAACTTTTAAGTATAAATGAGAAGCAACAGTGGATTGAAAAGAAGTGTGTGTATGTGGTGTGCTGGGGGTACTTCGAAGTAAATGATCTGGTATGCTACCCTGCACAATGCCCGTAGAGGACAAAGCCCTCATTTATGCACCGTATAGAGGAGCAGGTGGTGCCGCGTAGTGTGTGTGTGTGGAGAGGGGGGGGAGTGAAGGACATGGAAGTAAGCGAGGCAGCAGAATGTTCGAGAAGGACAGCAGTGCAGGGAGATATTGAAAACTTGATTCGTTTGATTGATTTTTTTTATCGATTCATGTCGGCACAAGACGTTCCAGGATTTTTTTTTTTTTTTTTGACAGAGTATACGCCCCTGGAGGCGGAAATGTTGTAGGCCCGTGTGCTCAGATTTGGGTGCACGTTAAAGAACCCCAGGAGGTCGAAATTTCCGGAGCCCTCCACTACGGCGTCTCTCATAATCATATGGTGGTTTTGGGACGTTAAACGCCACATATAAATCAATCAGAGTATACGCCCCCTCCCCCTTCTTGATTGAGCCCGACTATGCCCGCGTCTATATGTATGTTTTCCTTAAAACTGACTGCCACAGGGTTTTCGTGGCTTGTATAGCTGCGACGACGTGCGATGTGTAAATCAGGGCTTGTTGCTGAGCAACTTGGATCACACATAAGGAGAAAAAACAAACAAACGGGAAAGCAGATTTCTGTCAGTATAAACAGTTGGAAGTTGGCGCCTCTGTCTTACTTGGTGGATGAGTGGCTATAGCTCGTTTGCTGACCTGAAAGTCGTGGGTTCGATTCCGGACGTGGGTGTCATCATCATCATCATCATCATCATCATCATCATTTGTTTTCCCTTAAGGGCCCCTGACGGGGTATTACATAGGGGGGGGGGGGGGTCGAACAAGGACACACAAAGGCAATTACAGACCAAGAACAAGAAGGCCCAGTGGTATAGTCCGCGTGGTGTGTGACGTCAGCGCACGTTAAAATGACATCAGACGGTCGAAATTCCCGGAGCCCTCCACTACGGCGTCTCGCATAATTATATCGTTCTCTTGGGACGCAAACCTCCACTGATTATTATTGGTTGGCGCCCGTGTCTGTCAGTTCATGTCCTCGCTTCGCCGACGCCCTGCCCCTGCGCGGCGGTCTAGTGGCTAAGGTACTCGGCTGCTGACCCGCAGGTCGCAGGATCGAATCCCGGCTACGGCGGCTGCATTTCCGATGGAGGCGGAAATGTTGTAGGCCCGTGTACTCAGATTTGGGTGCACGTTAAAGAACCCCAGGTGGTCGAAATTTCCGGAGCCCTCTACTACGGCGTCTCTCATAATCACGTGGTGGTTGTGTGACGTTAAGCCCCACATATCAATGAACCAATCAATCAATCAATCAATCGCCAACGTCCTTTTTGGCCTTACTTTCTTACTTAAAGACGTGTTCACTTCTCAAAGGTTACTTCTGGCAGCGGATGGAGAGTTAACTGATTTAAAACGCACACATCTGAATGGTATGTCGTTTATTGCGATTGCTTTATGAAAGAAGTGCTTCACGGTGTGCAGACATAGTCAGTACTTTTTTTTTTTTTAGCACGGACTTCATCCCCGATAAGTAGCTTCGCTACTCGCACATCTCGGTAGACTGTCACTAGTCGTATATCTTGGCGGGCTACTTTGTATACACCTTTTCGGGAGGTTCAAACTGCGCAAAAAAGAAAATTACTACTGGTGGAAGGAACGAGCGAGCTCCCGCACCGTAAATTTCCAGTTCGTCGCGAAAGGGCAGGTGACGCTTTTACGACAACCAGAGCAACCTTTTCTTGACGCCCGTTGGCTTATAACCTAGAAAATGCGGTACGCAGAAGTCGAGCGCAATGTTCCAGCCGTATATCTCCGCGACTGTATATATAACACGAGTCGGCCACTACTCGGACTATATGTGGAGCACGCTTCTAGTCAAAGATTCCTTTTTCTGGACGGCCACCGTCCGAGTCCCAATCAGAGCATGAAGCGTCCGGTAGAAATGGCCGCTAGGCTTTTTATTTCTCCCTCCCCGACTCTCCTTCTATTCGTGTTCGCGCTAGGCGTACGCCTAGCGTCGCGTTTTGTTGCTTTATAAAGGTGCTTGCATCTCACTCACTCACTTTCCGCGCTGTGTTAGGGCGCCTTGGTGAAAACGTCGGGGTCGGTGTGGTGCGTGCGTCGTTATTTGCTCCATATATCGACGCTCGCGCTGCGCCACCAAGCGTGAACAGAAGCTACCGCGCTAATATGGC
Source organism: Rhipicephalus microplus (assembly GCF_043290135.1). Lineage (NCBI taxonomy): Eukaryota > Metazoa > Arthropoda > Arachnida > Ixodida > Ixodidae > Rhipicephalus > Rhipicephalus microplus. Next base: position 57,048,517 of record NC_134707.1, read on the forward strand.
GCATTGTCTTCAGTGATCTGTGTTTTGGAGGACCAAATAAAAGTTTATCCAATCCAATCCAATCGAAAGCGCCAACGTCGACGTGCAGACGCGCTCCCCGTTTTGTGGTTTCGCCCGGCAAGCTTATACAGTACTCGGGAAGTAGAACTGAACGTTTCAAACGAGCGGGAAAGGGGCTCGGAATTTCAACGCGATAGCGTTGAAGAGCTCGTTGCGCGGAGGTTCCGGCCTCGGCGTCGGTGTCGTTGGTTGTGAACGTAAAATAAGCGCTGTCCATAAGTGAAACTTGAGATAGATTCAAACAGATAAATAATAATAAACTTTGACTCGAGTGTGTTTGTCATCCGTCCCTTCTGCATGGCGACAGGTGTTGCACAACGGGATCATGTTATTATTAGGAACAGACTTCGAAACAAAAAAAAAACATTTCACAAATGACATGTAGTGGGGGGGGATCTTCCTTAATGCATGTAATGTCGTTTGGCAGAAGCGTTGAATTCGAGACATGTGCATTGCAGTACGGGTAAGGGATTTACTCGAAAAGGCCGACCCTGTACAAAGCACTCAGATATATTTAATTTCCTGCAGCAGAAAAAAATGACAGCACATCTACGGAGTGAATGATGGAGAGTGGGGCGAAGCATCCGTCCGTCCATTCGTTCGTGCTTCCGTCCGTCCATGCGCGCGTCTGTTTGACCGTCCGTGCATCCATCCGCTCATCCGTGCGTGCGTCTGTTCGTGCGTCCGTCCCTGCGTTCGTCCATGCATCCGCCCCTACGTCGGTCTATGCGTCCATCCGTCCGTGCAGCCATCCGTGCGTCCGTCCATGCATCTATCTGTTTGTCCGTTCGTCCATCTAGTCAATACTCCGAGTACCACCATCCCGCATCTTTTCATCATATGCGCCGCATACGTCGAAGAGGTAGTCGAAGAGCACCGTTATTCAGCGGACATTCCAAGGACTAAACGAGAGGTGGCACACGCACACTTTCTTAGGCTTACGCTTCGTGTCTACTTCCCACCTTTAACCACTTCGAGTTCATGGTATATACTAGTTCACTGTATTCATGGCACTGTGGCCCAACGCTCACTAAACCTTTCTGAAACCAAGGAGGTTACGCCCAGCGAGTGTAACGTAGCAACCCTTTCTTGTCAGATAGGGCTCAATGTACATGCCAATGGCTGCTAATAGGGAATGAGAGACAGGAGAATTCGGCTTTATGTTAACGCTCACGCTGCGAATTTTTTATTGTTCAACAACGCACAGGAGAAATCTCCCACCGGCGCCACCTTACAGGTCAAAGCGTAAGACATGTTACGCACTAATACGAGAGACGAACGGGTGCCGCCTTAAGGAGCTTTGCCCCTCAGAAGCATAAGTGAAGTAAGCCTTCTGCGGCGTAGTCAAGGGTGTAGCCTTACGGATGCATATTATGGGCCCTTCGCTGATTGGCAATAAGAAGGACTCCGTGTAGGCCATGGTCACCTCGACACTGTGCTTGCAGTAGGCAGTATATGATAGTTTTAAGCGACTATCATTACGTGCACAGGCGCTCCTTTCCTTGCTGCCCGGCTCTGGTGTCCACCGGCAACTGAAGCAAAGCTGGCTACAGACTATTTTACCTAAGACTAATAGGCGCCACCATATTAAGCTGCTATGCTGATGCTATTATGTTTTTGTGCCTTGCGACGTGAATTCATAACACATGAGCATCTTATGCACCAGACCAACCGTGTTATGCGTTCGCGTCTACCACAGCACTGTCAGTTTTGTCGGTAAAGTTGCGAAGGACTAAGTTTTGATTGGTATGTGGGGTTTAGCGTCCCAAAACCACCAGATGATTATGAGAGACGCCGTAGTGGAGGGCTCCGGAAATTTAGAGCACCTGCGGCTCTTTAACGTGCATTCAAGTCTGAGCACGAGGGCCTACAGCATTTCCGCCTCCATCGAAAATGCAGCCACCGCAGCCGGGATTCGATCCCGCAACCTCCAGGTCCGCAGCCGAGTAGCTTAGTCATTATACCAACGCGGCAGGGGAAGCACTAAGGTCAACAGCCCGATATGGCGGGACTGAAACCCATGCATAAAATAGTCTATTTTGAACAAGAGTGTTTTGAGGGTACAACTTTTGTTTTGTACATGACGGTGACTGGAGACTTTTAACAAGGACTGCGGCAATATTTCTAACTGTAGAATGATTTGTAGAGCTATAATTTAAACTGGCGACACAACCTGAATTCATATATAGTAATGATCTATTCGCCGCTAAATCTCATGGTACCCATATAAAGCCATATATACTCATGTATGGATAATTTTGTATTAAGCCATATATAAGCTTTGTCGTGTGTGTCTTTATGGGTAAACCAGGAATTTGGCATATCAGGCTTTATAAGGCTCATATATGACTACATCAGGCATAGGGCATGTCCGGCCATTTGAGACCCATATATGGGGCCATTGATATATAGCCCAATATGCCCAATTCTTGATGTAGTCATATATAGGGTTTACGTAGGTTCATATATCTGATTTTCGTAAGGGTACTGAGACGGCGGTGCCAACAGGGCCCGATTACGTTATGGCGTTCTAGTCTAGAAAGCGAAACTCAAACGCCCTATAACTTATACAAACACACATGGGAGGTCGTAGCGTATCGATATTGTTGCGTTCACACCGTGCATGACACCACCGATGCGGACAGAATTATAGAACTAATCCAGCTGCGTGATTGGGCAAGTTGATGATTCGCGATCGCTGGTGCTTTCTCAAGCTGTCGTCCTCGTCTTTTTCCGCAAAATACTTTGATTCGGGATTCTAACCCTCTGTTTACCGCGGTCTCAAGCTGTGTTAGGTTGCCAGTCGACTAGGGACACGCCAACAGCACTTCCGCAAAAGTTGCAGAAAATTGAGTAAACTATCGTTCGGCGATGTACGTCAAATGTACGTCCTGTCTGATTGTTGTGTAGGGTTTAACGTCCAAAAAAAGTACGTCCTTAGCACGGCGCTTCTCTGGTAGAATACAATACCCAGTAATTTGTATGACAATATGTGTGAATAAAAAATAAATAGCTAAAAAGGTGGTGACAGTGGCTAGTTGGCACGTCCTCATGATTGTGATGCGCTGCAAGGTGTAAAAAAATGAGACCCTTCGTTGCTTCTCGGTTTTCACACCTTGAAGTGCATCACAAGCGCGGAAGCTAGCATCGCTTGTCACTCTGAGCATTGGTCGGCAAACTGACACCTGAGTCGACCCACTTGTACTCAACCAGACTCAAACAGACGGGAGTGGGAGGCGGAGCGAGTCCGAGTGAGTAATATTTGAGTGAATCTTGAGTCCGCCGGTGAGTACGCTCCGGGAAAGGTTTGATTGGGTTGAATCTGAGTGGGCTCCGATTTCTGTTTGCTTACCTACAGCTGAGCATTGATTGCCATTTCTCGTCTTCCCATCACACTGACTTCACGACTAATATTTCTTGTTTGATCGACTATTCTCGTCGCAATACGGTTCTGTTCGTTTCAAAACGCTTGGTTATGTTCAAATTTTGTGCAGAAGATTCTGTGACCTTGCACGTCTGCCTCGATTGCGCAGAAAGCGGCTAAAATACTCCTACATTACTTGAAGACAACAAACCCGAGCGACCGCTTGTAGACTTTGTGTGCTCCCCCGAGTGTGCTCGTGATTGTGTGAACCTTTCTTATCTCTCTGCAACATCTTTTCCCCCTTCATCCCTTCCCCAGTGCAGGGTAGGAAACCGGATGTGCGTCTGGTTGACCTCGCAGCATTTCCTTGCATCTGTATCTCTCTCTCTGTCTTATGCCACAACATTATTATATTATCATCTGCATGCTACACAACCTATATGTCCGTCTGAAGGCAATACTCGGAGAGTCCATGGTCGATGTCGCCGGACACACTGATTGAGTCGGTTATATATTTCATCTTACATAAAAATTTCCCCTAAGGCATGTGTGAATGTGTGTATTAAGATGTGTGGCATATCAATTCAAGCAGGGGTTTGCGTAATGTCGCAAATGTATCTAGCGGTCATAGCTGGCGATGACCAGCCAGGTACATTTTCACCGTTGAGTGGTGCATCTGCGGGAACCACTAAAGAACATGGGCAGACCATCCGTGCAGCATTCTCACGAAACTTTTCCCTGTTTTACGACTACATACTTCCTCAATTTCATCCTCGCAATAAATATATTTATAATGTTACACCTATTTTTAACGCTAGACATTCTCACTACTATCTTGGTGAGTGTGCAGCGAGCGATACGAAACACGTGACCTTTCATTACTGCCCACGAGTCGGGCATCACCTAGTAAGCTGAGCCTAAATTCGCAAACTGGCGCCTACGTAATTTACCAGCCCCTACACATGTACATCCAGATTTAAAATTCTCGCCAAGGCTGAAATAAGACGTCTCGCCATCCTTCCGCGACCACTGATGTTGCCATCGCAGCACCTGCAGCAGCACTCTTACCAGCCGGTCAAGTGCCCGTCGGGCGGGAATAAAAATGGCGCCCGGCGCGGAGGTCAGAGGTCTTCCACCTTGACTTCCCGCGTGCCAGAAATCTCTCGCTTCGCAAGCGCCTTAACCCAGTTAGCGGGCGGGACATTAATTACGCAGGGCTCGCCACTAGGCGTCATCCCGGGTCGTGCAGAGACACCTAGCGCTCGTACTAAATAATGCACCGCGTTTTTTTTTTTTTATTGCGGCCAACACGAGCACAACGCGTCTTCACAAAGAGGGAGGAAGACGCAGACCCACACGGCCGGCCTCTGTCGTCTGCTTTCGAGAAACGCCGTCGTCTGCCGGACAATGGCGTCGTCTGCAAGCGGCCTTTTGGTCTTTTTTTGCAACCCAGTTACGCGTCAAATTATTATTATTGCTTCTTACTGAACATGGGAACTCAGAATGTCATCCGCGGTACCACGCACTATTCACGCGACATCAAAGTGACCTTTAAGCTCTGTTTGTACGCGGAATTCTCACCGACCCCGACACGCTGCGTTAGCTCACGGATTCCTATTAGTTAAAAACGTGCACCCGCGTCGCTCGAAAACAATGTAAATGTGTTTCGACTTAGTTCAGTTAGGCTATAATTTTGACGGTAGTTGTACGAAGATGGCGTCGTTGGATGCACGAGGAGAAAGAATGGTGTGAGCGATAACCAACCATTTTAAGACATAAAATTGGTGTCTCGCCTGCGGTGCAAAAGGACAGACTTAGACGGTCAGAACTTACATTTAGAAATTTGTTCGTGGTTTTTTTTTTTTCGTCCATTCACGATAGTGGTGGTAAAGCTTAAAATGCATTGCGAGAGAACCTTTACGCACGTCGTAGAAGCACTTCCCATCGTAACTATCTCAGAACTTTTTTTTTTCATGGTCAACTGTCACTGTCGTAGCCGGTTATTCAGGGGGGGGGGGGGGCTCCAGAAACAGTTTTTTTTTACGTTTACATATATTATGTACGCGTACACATACGAACACACGCACGGACGTACAAAAACATGGTGAGCCCCCCCCCCCCCCAACCCATCCGCCCACCTCCGAAAAAAAATTGTAGTTTCACATCCCCGCCAACTGTATTGGTCATTTGGAGATTCCTGTGAATGTACTAAGGGGAACTCAAGCGCTACGCCTATGGCCATAGTTTCCAATAAATACACTAGAGGAAACTCCGGCACTATTCTCTATGGGAGCTACAACGCATGGCGTTTCCGCCAGCATGGGAATGATGGGTAGTACATGGATTTGTCTAATCGTCATTCTATCGGATCTGTTTGGCTTCGAGTGGTGCAGAGGTGTTATGTCGCAAAACAACGATCGGCAAATATTCAGCAGTTGAACTTCAGCACCTTTCAGGCTCACCAATTGAAATCGGGGTCACGAAGTTCACAAGGGTCCATTTTTTCGCTCGAAGTAAAACCAAAACAGAGCACTGAAAAAACGCAACAGGTGTGTTCAATGTCCGCAAGCACGAAGAGTAGGCAAATTCGTGCACTACCCATCATTCCCATGGTCTATGAACGATAGCAGCGCTATTGTACCCTCTAGTTAATATAGGGAAACTCAATATTATAAAGTGCCTATTTTCAATATCTGTCGTACCGTCATCGCATTCGTCATCTCGTCAACGTTGACTGGTCCAGAAGATCTGCAGTATACAGTTTCCTCCAATACTTACACAGAGGCAACTCTGGCGCTAGTGTCTATGGAAGCTGCAACGATCATCGCTTCAGTCAGCGTCGAAATGGTGGACAAAAATTTGCGTAGTCTTCCTTTTTCTGGCTCCGTTTTCCTTCGCCTGACCTCCATCCTCTCTGCCGCAAGAGGAAGTTCAACGAAGGCTGAGCAGTTGCACTGCACCAATTTAACCTTTCAGTCTCACGAATTCAAATCAGTTCGCGAAGTTGAGAATGATTCATACTTTTTTTTTAAGAGAAATGCGAAAACACTAAAATAAACGAATATATAAAAGTGCGTTCGAAGTCTGCAAGCACGATGACCTGCAGGAAAATCCGTCTACTATACCACTGCTTAGTATGGTTGCTGAATAAGAAACTCTATGATCGGCAAGACTTGCGAAGATATTGGGATGTTTTTCTCACTGAGGTCCAAAAAGAGAAGCATTGTTCTATTTCCTCGCGACAATCTTCACTCGGGCAAGGAAACCGAATCTTTCGGCAGAAAAGGTGTTATCGAACAGAGTATAATTTTAATTTTTCTGTCAATAAAAATTGAAGATATTGGGGGGGGGGGGGGGGTCGGTATAAATAGAGCTACCTGAACCGCAGGATGTGTCTCGATTTCTATTGGCACTTTATAAGGTTGGACGGAAAAATACATAATTGAAAATGAAATCACAATAAACAAAACCGCGGAAACTCTCAAGTAGACAATCATTGACTTGCTTCTGACGGTTTTACCGATTACGGGTCAACGCTTAGAAATATTTTATAAGAGAAGAATGTTTAAGTGAAGGCACCGCAAGGAGTTTGAAAGCTTGTACTCTGCATTCCTTCAAATGCCAGAAGATCTTGGCTTCGGCTCCTTAGGAGACCATAAGGTTCATTGCTTGATACCGCAAACATCCAAAATTTGGCTTACTAAATCTTTTTTAACCATCTATCATCGCTTATCAAAGGCAAAAAGTCTCGTAAAACTCGAGCTTGACGCAAATTCGAGCAGATATGAAAATTTTCTTATATTCATTTCGGGGGGCCTCCTGGCTTGGTTTCTTGACGAATCAGATCTGTATTCTTTCTTTGTTTTTATTACAATGTGGAGGGAATAAAAGCTGTTACGTTGGGTGTCCTGAAGAGATAACTACCCACTGAAGAGCGGCGGACAAGTTACATGACTCTGTCAAGTTTACTGAAGACGGCAAAGTTAGGGTAGACGCAGACACGATGTGCATCCAAGACGAAACGAAAATATTTGTGCGAGAATCACTTAACCAAAAAAAAAAGCAACAAGTACAGCAACCACGAGAAACAAAAAACTGGGCAATAGATGAGAAGCCAGAAAAAACAAAGAAATGCAGGAAACAGCAAGATATCAATTTCATTCATAAGAGTTGGTTCTGTTCTGTTCTGTTCTATCAACTTCGCTGTGTAGAGGTCGATGGAGATCCATATTACCTGGGCTACTCCTTATCAAAAGGTTCTGCAGCAATATATATATATATATATATATATATATATATATATATATAAGGTAAAGAATAGTAATGATTGCTCAAATCATTTAGGTATAACCGAGCGACATAGTAAAGTCAAGATTCTAGTAACAGATCTTCTAGGAGGTTTAAGCGTATGCTTGACGGGACAACATCAACCTCTAAAACTAATGATTTAGAAGTGCGTGATTGTTCAATCGTTAATCGTTCAAGATTTTAAAAAGCCTTAGAATGTTTAGTAAACTTATGGTTGCTAGTTATTTCTGTGCTTGAATTGCTGAGATCTTTTTCCAGATATCTAATTTGTGTTTATATCGAATTACTTGTTTGCTCTTGATTTCATTACACTCTTGGCCAATTTAACACAGCGTCTTTAAGCTCAGCTTATATAATGCCACAAGTGTAGATTCGCAATGCGAGCAGTTTAGAGGAAGGTCCTGTAGTGAAATGAGGGTATGGGGGACTATCAACCCATCTTGCGCGTGAAAAAAAAATGGTGAAGGGATATGTAGGGAAGCGTGTTTGAACTCCACAAACCTGTAACCTGGGGAGAGAAACACCTGGGCATGCATCATGCACCGGTGTTTGCGGGAGTAAAAGCTCTGCTTCATGCTGCTTTGCCCACCACCTGTCTTCTAACGGACTATCACTTTGCAAATATGCTTCAAGAAGAGGCGTTTCAAACTGACGACTTCGCCGTAGGAACGCACGTTTGTGTCAGATAAGAAACTTGAGAGCCTGGGTAAATTTCCTCGGAGATTATGTCACCACTGCCTAGCCAAACAGAGTGCATGAATCAGTAACGACAGTCATCATCATCATGACTACGTCCACTCCAGGACATAGACCTCTCCCATGATCCGCAGGTCAACTCAGTCCTGTGCTTGCTGCTGCCACTTTATACCCGCAAACTTCCTAATCTCATCTGTTCACCTTACTTTGTGTCTCAACTTAACCCGCTTGCCTTCTCTGGGAATCCCGGTTAGTTGCCCCTAATGATCAGCGGTTATCCTACCTACGCGCTACATGCCCGGTCCATGTCCATTTCCTCTTCTTGATTTCAAATATGATGTCCTTAACCCCACTTTCTTCCCTGATCCACGCTGCTCTCTTCTTTTCTTTTAAGGTTACACCTACCATTTTCCTTTCCATCGCTCACTGCGTCGTCTTCAATTTAAGCTGAACCATTCTTGTAAGCCTCCAGGTTTCTGCTCCTTAGGTAACTACCGGCAAGATGCAGCTGTTACATGCCTTCCTCTTGAGGGATAGTGACAATCTACCAGCCATGACTTGAGAGTTCTTGCCAAATGTTCCCCACCCCATTCTTATTCCTCTAGTTATTTCAATATATCGTTAAGCTCCACGTTTATTACCGGTCCTAAATAGACGTAGCCTTTTAAACTGCAATTGCACTATTGCCCATCTCAAAGCGCTATTCTCTTCCGAGGTTGTTGTAACGACGGTCATTTAACTCTTAATATGCATTCTATAAACTGGTGACAAGTTGTGGCATTTACCCTCCCCCCCTCCCCCACTTTTTTTTCCATGCATAGCCATTTGTGATTGACCGTGACGACATGACACGCCGTCAAGCTGAGATCCTGTGGTATTTCGCTCCAAAAAGCAAACAAATCTACGCGACACGACTGCGCAAGGCGTGAAACGCTCTTGACCTCTAAAACACAACCGGACTGTAGCCAAAGGTGAGCGGACGCGCGACTCTTAGCAACGACTACCGTGGCGCCATCCCTCCGCCAGTTTGGACACTAGACCTACCAGCTGGCGTTTTCCACGCGCCGTTATTTTGGCAACGGAGCAGTCGAAAGTTCTGTGCTTGCAAAATCGCAAGCATGTCACACATTGAAAAAAAAAAAAAACAGGGCGTGGAATGCAAGTCAATGAGCCTTACTGCGTAATCAATGCGTCCAAATGAAAGTTGAGCAGTGCGTATGCGATGCTAATTGACCGTGAAATAAATTAAGACAAGCATACACGGACGCTTCACCCTTTGTGGCAGATCTCTGCCAAATAGCTCTATTTACTGACGTTTTTTTTTTTTGGGGGGGGGGGGGGGTCCGGGGAAGAATTGTACGTTACCTATCACGATTTTGTGCGATAATTTATATTATGGCGCTTACTATCATTACCACGGCGTTCATATGGATTATGACATGATCTGTAACGGTCAACCGCACTAGACTCGAGAGCCTGGGTAAATTTCTTCCGGGATTATGCCACCACTGCCTAGCCAAACAGAGTGTATGAATCAGTAACGACAGTCATCATCATCATCATCATCATCATCATGACTACGTCCACTCCAGCACATAGACCTCTCCCATAATCCGCAGGTCAACTCAGTCCTGTGCTTGCTGCTGCCACTTTATACCCGCAAACTTCCTAATCTCATCTGTTCATTTGATCATTACATTAAACTCTAGATATCATTTTTATTGCGATAGCCATTATATGGAGACTCTCGGCTGGATTTTTCTGCCAGCGTGGACGTAATTCAACTTATATGCATACGTATCTATATATATTAAAATGCAAGAAAGATAACTAGTCCAGAAAAAGACACCAGCGCGCGGAACCGAACGTCCGACCTCTTGCTCGTGAGTGCGAGGAGTCAGCCACTATTCACCTTTTCATAAACGCCTCCCTGGGCGCCGCCATAGCCCTCCTTAAGCTGTGCAAATTGCCGTGTCCCCTCGAAAATGCACTGACAACGCTGCGCCCTTAGTCTTGGTACTCCCGCGCACAGCCCATCATGGCAGTGTTTTTTTTTTCCTTCCTGTGAAAAGGTGTATAGGCAGGAACGAGGACCTTCTTTAACGTTGAAGCGGCAAGCTATCTATATCTACCACTTACCACTGGCAATGGGCATCTCGGGGGAACTATCATGTTTTCAGCTTTACCAGCGAGATGGTCAATGAGCGCGCGTCGCCAGATCATCACGACGTGGCGGAGCGCGCTCATCTCCAACGCCTACTTTGCCCTGCAGAGAGGGGGGGGGGGGGTGCATGAGAAACGCATGAGAAACGCGGGGAACGTTTCGATCTACTTGCCGATTTTCCCGTGACCTTCCAATTTGTTGCTATCGCATTCATTGCTTCGCCTTTGTGGCAAAGTCCTGACTTTTTTATCTATCTCCCATTGCGATTATATGTCAAGTGACGAAGAACGATCATCACCCTTCTCAATTCATGTCTCCAAAAAACACGCTCGGCGAGTTCCAATGGACATAACATTTATGAAAACATAAATATTTAAGGCTGCGTGATACTCCCTTCGAGTCTAATTCCTTTAATGAATGCAAATAACCATTCCAGAGGCAATGAGGTTAATTGAAGGCGCTGCTTTCGGACTATTTTCCTGCACGCGATGTAATCTGTCCATCTCCTCGACTTCGCGTACCTTTTCCTATTATTTACTGGCCCTAGCGAATTAGCCGTGCTGCGCGACGGAGCACGCAGCGCTTCTAACGTCTTCATACAGCGAACCACACGAACAGCACAGAAGAAAAACCTTTCCCCACCGCCCATCCTTCGAGGCGCTGCCGAAATGACCGAGACAGTGAGTCAGAAAACAATGAGTGCCTGACCTTTATCACCCCTTCGCCTAAAGTCCGAACTTTCTTTTTCGTCGTGTTTCCTAGTTGGCCTACTTTTCTAAGCTCTCAAAAACAACCTCCGAGGGAACGGGAGGCGTACCTCTTGCTAACCTGTTTTGCAAAGTCCAGCTTCTTCTCAAACTTTGTTTAGACGCAATAAAGAAAACAAAAAAGAAGAAAAAAACACCATAGGTCCGGTTGTCCGGTGTTAAATGCGTAATGAGTCGGTAGACTGGTTAGAGCAGCGGTGGTCGACACAGCATTTTTGCTTCGGGGGAACGGTTGCTTCCCCGGGTGGGAGACACAGTTCTCACGGTGACAGCGACTGTAGTATACGTCTCACCTGTGTAGCGCGCGTTAGAAACTGGAACGCACGCAGTAAACACTGTTCTCGGGCCGAGGGGTGATGCCTGGCGGGGTTTCATCGAACTGTCGGGTAGCTTTTCTGCGTTATTCGTGCGCGCTCTTAAATATTGTGAAACACCAAGATGTTAGTACCCGCGGCGTGGTAGCATATCCTTGTGAACTAAAGAAAAATCTTTTCGGACGGACAAGCGACTCTGACTGCACTGAAGCAGAAAGAAGTTCAGGGGAAGATTGGGTGGAAGACGATTGATGAAAAAAATATTGAAGGACACTTTATGAATTCCAAAGCGTGTACGGCGAAAGCCTGTGGACCCCAGCCCAACTATGCCATGCCTTTTTCTTTCTGTTTAGAAAAAATGTTGAACGATTTAGAGTACTTGGTACTCAACTATGGAAGAGCTTATAGCCGTCCCAAAAAGAAGCTAAAGGAATGAGCATTGTTTCTTTCTTTTTGCATATATGGTTTTGTCTACCGATGTGGTTTAGTAGCACTGATGGATCACAAGACCTTTAGAAAATTAACCGCTGATTTCATACAGTTTTCTCCCCCATATTTGGCAAAATATATTCAAACAAATGTTCTTTTTAGTTACATAAAAATTACGAAACATTCCCTTACACTTTACGCACGTTTCTTTTATGTGAAAAAGCGAAAGAGAGAGTTTCCTTACGGTTGAAAGGAAATTGAAAACGTGCTTTCAGTTTCGACGTTAGGAGCTGGTAATGAGGTGGCGGGAAGTTTTTTCGGGTACAACGCTTGGGATCTTGAAACCGTCGTTTGTTGTCAAAGGAATCCACTAGAGGGCCTTGATTCCCGCTCCTCGCGCATCGAGGCAAGCTACAACCAAGGAGGATATAAAAAAAAATTGCTGGAGTGGAAGCTCCCGCAATGTCTTGCCAGCAGAAGTGAAGCCACCTTTTGCCCCTGCCAAGATGGCGGAAACATGTTATTTTCTGATAGTGCCCACTTAAAAATCTAGTGGCTTTAATAGGTTATGTAAATGCTACGTTAGTTCTATATTAAAGGATAGTTGTTCCCGGCAAAATAACACACAGAAACGAGTATGGGTGACTGAACTTCCCAAGAACTTTGCGTCCACTAAGAGGCTCACTAAGGAAAACTATTAACACTAAGACGCGCTTGGAGCACTGTGTGACCCGAAAAAGTTACCACATTACACTCGTTGGGCGTGCGAGGGATACGCTCTGTTCTTAATCGCTTAACGGTGATTTACCATGGTACTTTACCATGCCCCTAGTAAGATGGCCACCGCAGCCGCCATCTTGCCAGAGGCGCGGCTTCACTCCTAGGCAGTGATTTCCACTCCAGCAATTTTTTTAATCCTCCTTGGCTACAACCCACATTCTTGGGGCGATTCTCCGAACCGCTTGACGCGAAATCGCTCGCCGGCGCGCCTGCCCTTCTGTTGGGAACGCCAATCACGCTATCCAGTTTCTGCAAGTACTGTTCGTTGATGAATACAAGACTACGCCTATTATCCATAAAAGGTTTTTTGCTACTTCAACTTTATTACGTTTGGCTGAGCAGCAATGTTGTAATACCAAACGGTATTTACCAGAACGTCCAAGTTTTCGAGAAGTAACCAGTGACACAATTGTGGGTCTGTATCATCACTAGGCACAAACAAACCCGTGTTCATATGAGACGATTGAGTCATTGATGAACGTAATCCTCCATTGTTCGTAGAAGAGCTAGTTTGCCATGGTAGGGACGGCGTAAGCTTTCCCATAGTAGAGTACCTGGTACTCTAAATCGTTACCCACCTTTTCTAACCCCCCCATTGTGTCAGGTTATTATGGGAGGCTGTTAGCGGGACGGCTCAGTGCTCTCCCATAGTTGAGTACGAAGTACTCGAAATCGTTAAACGTTTTTGTCTAAACACATTGTGTCAATGTGCAAGGTTTATCTGACTTACCGGTGCGGCTTTGGCCCGCGGGACAGATTTAAGCTCTCCCGTAGTAGAGTACCCTGTACTCTGAATCGTTACCCACTGTTTTCTAACCCGCTGTCATGTGTGAACTCATCAGTGCGAGACACAAGAGACGGCCTATAGTGCTCTACTGTAGTAGAGTACCTAGTACTCTAAATTCTAAATCGTTCACCACTTCTTGTGAACACAGGTCGCCACATTACTGAAATGCCATGCCGTGTCGTGAACTCGTTCACGGCATAATTTTTTTGTCAACACGGTCTTATTAAGTGTGAGGCCCGCGGGACGGCTTTATGCTCTCCCTTAGTAAAGTACCGAGAACTCTAAATCGTTACCCACTTTTTGTAAACCTTCTCCCATATTAGAGTGTACCGTAGTATAAATCACCGAAAATATGTTCTGAACGCTTTTTTCTGTGTCGGTTGTCGCCTTGGCGAGCACAGTTGCACTTGTCGAAAACATTGGTGCCAGCAGTATCCACTGCTGCAGGATTCCAGATCACGTCGCGCAACAGTTTATTACGTAAATTCTTGGATTGGCTGACTCATAAATTTTTGTTAAGATAAAAGGGACGTGCAGCCCGTATTAAGAGGCTCTAAAAGGGGTGGGGGTCCCTATTCCGGGACCCTATTGGTAAGACTCGCTAGCTTAGCCCTCCGAACCGAGGACCTCTTGATCTTAATGTCTCAACAGGGCCGCCTCCCACTCCTGTCGTGTTAGGTCATAGGTTGGTGGCAAGAGCTGAGTTGAGCTGGCAAGCTCAAACGACGTGGTATATGTCAGTTACCGCCCCGCAATATTGACACATGACCGTGAAGGAAGATGCGAAATGGTTCAAGACCTCCGTTAAATCACTAGTATCTGAAATCCAAAGGCACAATCCAAAAGAATGTGAGATACCTCCTCACATTCAAAGACATCACGACCTACTTCAGGGACAGGCATCGACAATAGCAACCTTATAAAGGGGCTGGTAAACGCAGGTCGCGGGATTGAATCCCGGCTGCGGCTGCTGCATTTCCGATGGAGGCGGAAATGTTGTAGAACCGTGTGCTCAGATTTGGTTGCACGTTAGAGAACCCCAGGTGGTCAAAATTTCCGGAGCCCTCCACCAAGGCGTCTCTCATAATCATATGGTGGTTTTGGGACGTTAAACCGCACATAACAATCAACCAATCAATCAATCAATCAATCAATCAATGGGCTGGTAAAGACTCATGAACGCATCGTGCGGCAAATTTTCATTAAGTTCTTGGGGCCCACATTAATGTCGACATTTACCACAGACCGAAATCAACTCGTCTCGAATAGAGGTTTCTCAACTAGTACACACCGACTCACATGCTATCAGCAGCTGCTAGCGTGGGTTGCCACTGGGCCGAATGAGATCAATATAAGCCAGTACCGGCTTGTATTGGCTGAGCGATCATTGTATTGGCTGAGCGATCAGTGTTTTGGCGATGTCTAATGCGGTGTAGCAACGGCTGAGTGGTTACTAATACACGAACTGCTGAGATTTTCCGTAAGGTAGACTCGTTCGCCGCATGTCCGCTAAATGTCCCATCATGCACACCAAAATTTCCAGCGTATCCACCACAAATTTTATGCTGAGGATAGATAGAATTTTCAGTGGGTTATAGTGGGAAAAAATGTTTGCAAATCAGAACAATGTCCTTCATCTTACTTCAGACAGACCAACTCTTCATCTCGGAACCAGTTGAAGAGTGAGGGGGGCGGGGGATTTAGTGTGGAAAAATAGTAGTCAGTTCTACCACAAGTAAGCCGACTAACACCTAGCAATGGCATGTCTGCTTGTATATCTTTCCTAATATTGACTGCTGCTGACTATCCGTTCTTATAGCAGCAACATTGTCCTGATTCAATCCACCTCCATAGAGCAGTTGTCTGCCAATATGAATTTTCGTCTAGCCGTGAAGTAAGAAAACTATTACGTCAAGGCTAAGCTCGATTTCTCTGCCTCACCGGTCAACTTTTTTCCAGCTTGGCTCAACAAGGCTTTCAATCTTTGGTGCCTTGCACCATTTTCCTTCCCTTTGTCTCTTCGCTCCCACCCGGAGACATCGTAGCAGACGACTTGAGACTCGGCGGTAAGGTAGGCAGGCAGACGATGCTGCATTACGCACCACGCAAACGCGCTCCGAGGCACCACGGCGTTCTTCTCAGACGGAGCCGGCCACTTGGTTCGCTTCTTTTTCCCACGCATTTCCGCTATCTGTCCACTCACACGCGGCGCTATATACCCCCTCCTGCGTGTTTAAGCCGAGCTCGTGGCGATTCCAGCCCGCTTCGTTACCCCACAAGCACGCCTCTTCCGTTGTCCATTCCGATGCAATCTAGCGACCACTTCTCGGGCTCCGTCGTGCGCACCGAGCCTTTTTTTCTCACACTAGCGCTGCAATCCTCAGAAGGGGGGGAGGGGGGGAGGCAGCTACTGTTGAAAGAGACCCGAAGACCTTATGTACCCAGTTTCGGGCAAGTTCTCGGCCCCACTATGTGATGTTAAGACGTTAGTGCGGGCCATATATTGACTACCTCTGAGTCACGTTGACGTCGGCTCATATTTGACCAAGTGACGATGTGATTTTATGATGGCACTACGCGGCAGGTATTGGCGACCTGTGACGTCACCATGACGCCGCACGGAGAAGTCATCATACTATATTTTTTCCTACTATACACTAGAGGGAACTCTGGCGCTATAGTGTCTATGGGAGCTGCAACGCACGGTGCTTCAGCGAGCACGGCAATGATGGGTAGTACACACATTTGTCCAATTTTCGTACTTGTGGCCTGCTTCTGGCTTCGTGTGTGTTCGTGTGGCTTAGAGCTGTCTTTTTTTTTTCACAAAAAATAAACTAGCAAATTTTCAGCGTTTGCGCTTCACAACCTTATTCTTTCAGGCTTATCACTTTGAATCGAGTAACCAAGTTCAAAAGGGTTTGTTCTTTCCTTCAAAACAAAACCGTTACCAGCAGTAAACAGAGCCGCAAGTACGATTCGCCACCCACAAGTACAAAGACTAGGCAAATGTGTGTACTACCCGTCATTCCCATGATCACTGAACGATCGCAGCGCCACAGTGCCCTCTAGTTAACTTTAGGAAACTCTATGCTCGGCCCTATACACGTGCCTTCTGAGCATGCGCACGTTGAGGTGCCGTGTGTTTGGTTACATGGAGGACCCCTTTCTGCGCATATATACAACGCATCGGTACCTACGACATGCTGCGGGTGATGGATGGAACGCACTTTACATTTTGATTGAACTGACTGCTGCTCTGTCTACAATACGCGCATTACACTTTCATGAGATCGCGCATTTCTGTGCAGCACTGGATGCTGCAATATACACCAAATTTCTTCTTAAACGTGAAGTTGGGTGATACCAAGGCCTAGCACGTCGGAGCTACAAATGTCCACGAAGGCCACTGCTGTGTGATTTCTGAATGCTACCAGAGTGGCTTACCGTCTGTGTTAGAGTACAGAAGTGTAAGACCGTACGTTCGGCTACATTATTAAGGAACTTTCTGTTCTCTCAACTCTTTTCTTCGTACAGGGCTTGGCCGGGAAATAAGAGCGCTGACTATTTTTTTTCCCGCCAGAACTTGGTAAAGCAGGGGGATGTAGTTGTGCTGGTTGGGTGTGGTTGGGGGTGAGGGGATGGGAGTTAGCTACCAGCGAACCAATCACCAGCAGTCTCCAAACGTTTGCGGTGTGTAGATCGAGTTTTCGATGAACCCCAGCCAAACTCTCCGCAAGTAATTTTGTCAGAGAAGCGCTTCGCACTGAAGTTTCACTTTAAACTGGGTAAAACGGCGTGTGGGACAATTCGCATGATCAAGACGGCTTATGGGAGTGGTGCCGTGCGCCCATGAAGTATTTTTTGAGAGGAACATACTATTTCGGGAAGGAAGAGAGCAATGGTTAGGCGCGCCCTTCAACGGCAAAATGGCACGATATTGCGCCGGGCCACGTACTTCTCGTGGAGTTCTTTACGACGCATGCCATGCACCCTACAGTCGTGGCGTCACTTCTCCAAACTTCTTTCTCTTCCCCTGACAGAAAAGGGCCACGAAATGATTTCACCACGGCTCAGTCCGGGTCATTTGAGAGTTCGCAACGATGGAGCTGAAGAGCATTCCAGTTTCTGCACTGCAGAGAGCCTTGGTTGATCGGCAGAGTTGCTGGAAGCGCTGCGCTGATGCAGAAGGAACAGATTTTGAAGGCTATTAAGCCGACATGTCGCAGTTGTTAATATCTTTTTAAAAAACATGGCATATCAAAGATGTGAATGATGATGAGTGGGTGAAGCCGTGGGATCGTTCGATGTTACCTTAAATAACCCGTGACACTGACCACTAATGCATGTAAATGAGCGACAAAAGCAACGCACAGTTATATACAAGGTTTATCGGTCCTCAATGGTATGTCGTGTCAAGTTGTCACTTTCGTTTCGCCTTTATTATTATGCTGCTTTGTGGTATCGCATCTAGCCTGAAGAAGGCAAAGATGACGTTTGTGCACGTTACCCTGGTTGTTATTGGTTGCTTCCAATCGTACAAAATGCATCGTAGAGCATATCGAGACATCGTCATATATTGCTCAAGCCAATCGCTATTCGCGATCGTCATCGTCATCACGCCTACGGCGCGCGCCGACGCCGCCAACTGACAAGCCTCGACGTGACGGAGCTTAGCCCTTAAAATGCAGTCCTACAACTTTTTCTAAAGGCCGTGTATATCTTCTTCCCTGCAGGGTGGCCAATCAGGCTAAGCTTCGTGCGCCTCACAAGCGCCCCCTACGGTCGTTCGCTGCACTTTCTGCCATTTTCAGTCAGACTTGACAGTGAATCGTCGGGGTCGCGACCCTCTAAAAGAGAAATAGTAATAAAACGAGGCGCCATACAGGTCCGTGACACCTCTCGCAAAGAGGCGCCGCCCCCCGATATTTCAGAGCTATCTCATCCGCCTCCACCGCGCACTTCTGGGCTGTACGAATTCATGTTAAATACGCCGTGTTCCGGACGTGTTGAGGCAGGAACGAATGCAGGTTGGTGCAAGGGTATACAAAAAGAAAAAAAGTTCCTGCTGCGTGCGACAATACTGTACGTCTCTTAGGAATGAACGGCTGGTGTTGGTGTTTGCAAGTGTCTTAAGTAAGGTTATAAAGGCTGAACAAGGCAGCGGAGAACACACTCCGTAGAAAGAAAGAAAGAAAGAAAGAAAGAAAGAAAGAAAGAAAGAAAGAAAGAAAGAAAGAAAGAAAGAAAGAAAGGAAGAAAGAAAGAAAGAAAGAAAGAAGTAATAACAATCGAACACTACGAAAATGACACGTCGCGCCTGCGTAGCTCCTTTCAGCGAATCCCGGTCTGCGAACCATATAAGAGAGAAGCTTGAGAGCCATTCATAGTAACACACTAAAATGGAGCAGATAAAAATGAAGATATACCAAGCCGCGCTTGTATGAATATATGGCTAGACTGAAAACCGAAGAGCAAAACCATGCAGCGACAGCAACAGTACAACAGATATATAAACGGTAGCGAATGGTGCACCGTCTTTTGCAGCTTCTTCGTACCGGTCACGGCTAGTCCTCGCGTAAGATTCGTGGGTAGGGGGGGAGCCACTGCTGGATCATAAACCGTGGCACGGCGAGAGAATGGCGCCGTGCCATATAAACTTCAGCAGAGGAGGTTCGTGCGGCACGCCACTGCTCTACATAGGACGCATTCCGCCACCCCTCATACATCCTTGTTTCCTCACGGACGTTCAACTGCTTTCTCCGTCGGCGCCTTTCCCTTTAAGAAATGGTAGACCGCGTTGGCGCGCAAGGGAAAACTCAGTGTCCCTCGGTAACCCCCTCCTTCGAGCTCACAGAGAGAAAACTGATGATCTTCTTCTAAGGCGAATAAACTCTTAGCTGCCTCATCGAACTCGCAAAGTGACTGGTGGCGTCGGTGATGGCGTCAGCACGTGTAATTTAAAAACAAAAAAATATATATATCGTGTGATGACTTCTCCGTCGGACGTTATCATGACGTCGCAGACCGTCAATGTTTGACACGTAGTGGCATCATAATCATAACATCACATCGTTGCGCCATCAAAGGTCGGTCAATGTCATCGTGACGTCACACGTCGTCAATATCTGCCACTTAATGGCATCATAGCATCACATCGTCGTTTGGTCAAAAGTGAGTTGTTGTCATTATGACGTCACAGATCGCCAAGAGAGAAATAGAAAGAATATAGAAAGCTAGGGAGATTAATCAGAACACGCCCACTTTGCTACACCACACGTGGGGAGAGAGGAATAAGGGAGTAAAAGAGAGAGACGTCAGCGTCACGTTATGATGCCATTACTGATCGCCAGAACTTGTGATGGCATCATGGCGTACGTGGCGACGCCACCGAGTGACGTCATCAAACAACGCTGCCGCTTGTTCACAAGCGGCTCAATCGCTGAAGCAGTGTAAAACCACGTGTGGTGTGGAAAGCTTTCGAAGGAGGGGAAGGGGGCGTGAATAAAATCGACTGAGAAGCAAAAAAGATGGCCTCTTTCATCGAAGCATTGTTGGTCAAATGGATACATGGTGCTGATGGTTATGACGTTGCAAAAGCGGAGTTAGCCTGGCCTAGAAGGACAGAAATTGTTCCGCTTAACAGCAGCCTATAGGTTCTAGAGAGTTCCTTCATGATGCGAATTACTGACGGAAGCGCGTAGGAACAATGACAAAAATAAAACAAAAAAACGCATGCACAACAAGAATAGCGCTGTACTACCGACCGAATGTTTATTGGAAATTCACTACTTACAGCAATGCCACCAAAGACCACCTGATAACAAAAACCCGCCACAAATTATTCAAGAATGCAAACATGTTTATTACTATATGAGCAGGTGCTTACTGAGGAAACATCCCTTCCGTGTAGTCATAGTATACGTAACATCAAACTAACAAGCTTACATTCAGCTTTATTAATATAATACGCTTCAACTATTCCTTTCTCTCTCTTTTTTTATTTTCCAAACTTCAAAACAGTTACTGTTGCCGTACTTAAGTATGCATGGGCATTTTACAGTCGGAGGCTAGATGGCTGTCATACCCGTTTTGCACTTTGCTCTCATGTTGCCTAGCCCTTTCGGTACGACAGTGCCCAACGTATATGTGCCTTTCACTGTTAAAGGGAACACTCGAACGAGCACCTTTCATAATGGTGGCCCCCTGTTGGCAAGCGCATGTTAAAGGATTGTTCGTACATGACACTATAGTCTGTCAAACGAAGTCAAAACTCCAAGACACCAGTAGTCTGATAGAAATGCAAGCATCTGTGCGTTTTTCGTAGGAGAGGAAAACCCAGACAAGCCTTGCAGGCAGGTGTTTCCTTTAACAGTGGGCCCATTCAAGCACTCTCCTACAACACCACGGTATCTCATAAAGGACACGTGTGCACTTGGTGAATTTCGTTTTCTGGTTAGTAGTACACGGCATTCGTTTGCGATAGTTATAGTGTCAGAACAGAACAACGACAAAGAGACAAAAAGGACTCTTTGTCGTCGTTCTGTTCTCGCGCTGTAACTATCGTCATGTCATACCAACTATAGCCCAAACTGCCACACTTCTAAGTTACATTCGTTTGCGACTTGTCGTAGCATTACACGGCGTTATAAGTTTACGGGGACCGGAAAATACGATGTTCACTCGCTGCTTGTTGGCGACATTTTTCAGGTTACGAGATAACCCGCGAACATACGGAATCAAGTGAAACGGTCTTTGTCCCCTTTCTCGCTCGTCGGTTTGGCTTCTTGAACGTTTCAATCTTTGTAACCAAAGTTTCACACACAGCTGGGATGAAGGAAGTTGGATGTCGCACGTCATTGGTCCACGTGAGCTGTGACGAGCGCCGTGATGTCATCTGACCAATCTCGTGCGGCTCTATAAAAACGGAACACGCCTCCGAGCTGATTTAGAATTCGTGCAAGATCGCGCCACACATGGTCGAAATTTCCGGAGCACTTCGCTATCTCGTAGTCATACAGCGGTTTTGTGACGTTAAATCACAGATACGCCAAGACGCCGCCGATGAAGATAGTGATCACGGACAACGACTGGCTTGTGCAGGATATGACGTCACGATATGCTCTAAGACATGCATTTGGTATGGCTGGAAACAACCAACAACCACCAGGGGAATGAACGTGCACAAACTTCGCCTGTGCCAACTTCGAGCTAGATCCAATACCACAGAGCATAACGTAATTCACAACTCCACACAACACAGCATTTATGACCAAGAAACCTTGTATATATATACTGTACACTACACCCTAAAAAAATATCGAGTAAACAGAATGTCTTTTTGCCCCACAACAATAATCGTCGTCAGGCTTGCGTGCGCTTCCTTTCTTGAAAACTCGGCGCTGGCCACTTTCCTATCGAGAATGCAATGTAACCCTGATAATGGGCATGTCGATCGTGACCGGAACGTACCGGGCGCGGGGCGATAGCGCAAGAATGGAACGCAATATAGATGAAGATTATTGTTGTGGGACAAAAAGACACCCTTTTTACTCGCTCTTTTTTTAGAGTGTACTTAGTCACTAATTTACAACCGGGAGTGGTCAATGCGACGGATGATTTACGGTAACACCACACGGTCCCACTGCTTCGACCACTCATGACCATTAACCTGGTGGATGTGCCGCGTTCTCATTAATATCAGGTGTTGCCGCGGTGAACAGTAATCGAACCGGCGTCGTCCTCGTCTCAGCATGCGTCGCGTGTGAGCTGAAAAGGTGGGTGCACGGAAAGCTTACTAAATGACGATGCTTAGCGTGCATCGCGAGGAATCTTGTCGCATGTATAGACGCGTCGCAAGCTACTTCGGCTATAGGGCGCGTTCGCCGTCAGAATGCGCCGTGAAAACGTGCGGCGTCCTCGAACAGTCCTCGTACTCGTATGTCACGGCGGGGCTCAATCGGTGCTGCGCAAGAGAGCGCCGAGCCAGCTCCGCACTGTACAGAGAGTCGAAGAAATACGCAGCCGGTAGAGAGACGTGCTTGTTGAATATGAAATGAAAAAGAAAATTCAAACCCAGCGAACGTATAGAAGGGGATGGTGGAGAAGAACGCGATTCAGAAAGGGTAAAGCATTTTCGTACCTCATTTTCTCGTCTAAAGCACGTTTTTTTTTTTCTCTGGAGCGTCGACAGAGTGGCGGTTCCTGCGTGGTAAAAATTTGCGACTCCCACTGTTATATCTAGTATGCCAACAGCGCTATGACGCTTTCGCCTTTTTTTTTCTTATTTCTCGCTGTAGTACTTTTCTTCTGCAGACATTGAGGACTGGCCAGTTTTAGACACCAAGCAGAGTGAAATAAATATACGGGAAGGGACCACTTTTAAAAAACGCGATTCGTCTCTTGAAGAAGACATTCTTGAAGACAACACCCGTTGAAGGCTTGATGAATACAATGAAACTAGTCCTTTATGTAAGCTCTCTTTCCGCAAGGCAAACGCAGCAGCATCGCTGTGAACCACCGGCCCGTCATATGTGATACAAGACACGCTTAAGCTTTTTTTTTTTTTTGCACGGACACTCTCAGAATGAAATTCTCTGCCCGCACTATAGCACATGTGACCATCTGGGTCACCTGTACCTTTTTAAAGTATTCTGTTGAAATTTCGTTATGTTCTTTTGTAATGTGTACGTGTGCCAATTAATGTTCACTCATTTTCATATCTATACGCGTTTACTTTTTATGAATTTAGATATGCCCGCCCTGCCAGGACCGTAATGTTTTATGCTATATGCACTGAATAAAAACAACCAACGACTTCTTGTCGAAACGGTGGCAACTGCGACATCCCGAGTCGAAGAACTTTTCGCGTCTTCAAGCTTCATTCTACCTCTGAACGGGTCTTATTTGGATAAGGGAGGCGGGGCTCTTACAGGAACAAATACGGTAACTAGGACCGGGCTCCTTGCAGAGGAGCCGGAGCGTTTAATTTTTTTCGCATGTCTCGGGTCTTCTCCACCTCCCCCTAGCCCAATTCTCTTTGAGGTATGCGTATGTATTGACGCTCGCACGGGGTATATGTGTGTACCGGCGTGGATATGAAGACCGTGACTGCGAACCGCGTGGTGAAGAAACCGGGCAGAGCAACTCAGGGCGACTCGCAGGGCTGCGTCTTCACCGGGCGTCTTTTCGACAGAGGGCACTGGCTCGACAGGAGACATCTCTTTTCGATCGCTGCTGGTCTACAGCTCGGCTTCTAGTTCCCAACTGCCTTTCAAACAGAGCTGCGTAGCAGCTTCGCGCCTCGTCCCATGAGAGGCTGCTTTGTGCAGATTAGCGGAAGAGGAAAAACTGAGCGTATATTAGAATATGATGATGATTGTTGGAGCTTAAAGTCCCAAAGTCACAAAATGGTTACGAAACAAAAAGGGAGTAGGAAGGGTAATATCAAAGCTTGCGATGAAAATTCGTAAACACGGGTTGTGCTGAGCTGAAAGCTTGACAAGTGGATTTGTCTTGCTCAAAGAAGACAAGAGTTCTGTTCTATAGCCTTGCAAGGAAGACAGGTCCGCTTTTCTAAACGTCAGCTCGACACAATTCCTGCTTACTGATTTTTCATCGATACGATTTTGAGGGGCATTGATTTTGACTCTTGAAAAAGCTATGGGAATTTCGACTACCTGGGCTTCTTTTAACGTGCACAAAATGCATGGACCTCCAGTGTTTCCGCCTCCATTGAATATACATGAAAATGGGGTGCTGCAATCCACTAACCCGTTATCCACCGATCATATCTATCGTTGATGGTTTGATGGGCACTGCTGTGTTTTTTTTAGTAAGGTAGAATAAGTTCCGGCATGTACAATGCATATCCCACCCGACATGCTGAACAATTCATTATCAACCCGTTCCCTCAATGCGTGAATTGGTTTACGTATATTACGTATGCCCATTGAATGTTCCAATATGCCCACTCTCATACTCGGTCGGTACACCACATTTCCCATCGTACTCAATAGTACCCAGCGTATGTACCGCAAATTTCATGGTGGGATATGCTGGAATCTTCAGGAAGGTGAGATTATTCGCCACATGGGCACCACATGTCCCATGGCTCCCAAGAAAATTTCGGGCGTATCCACCACAAAGTTTCAGATGAACAATGCTGGGATTTTCCGTAAGGTAGACTCATTCGCCGCATGCCTGCTACATGTCCCATTATGCACACCAAAATTTCCAGCGTATCCACCACAAATTTGATGCTGAGCATAGATAGGATTTTCAGTGGGTTAGAGTGAGAAAAAATGTTTGGAAATCCCAACACTGTCCTTCACCTCCCTTCATACAGACCAACTCTTCATCTCGGAACCAATTGAAAAGCGAGGGAGGCGGGGTGTTTCGTGTGGAAGAGAAAAATTGTTGCTATTGGAGGCTAGGAATACGAAATAATGTCGCCATTGTCTTACTGTAAACCTGAAAGTCATAATTTACGTGCGGTTCACAACAGAGACCTGCTTATGCGCCCAGAAGAAGATGCAGTTGGCTAACGGAGCCGTCTCGCGTTTGCGGCCCGCAAAGATGGGGAAGTTGTTGGCGAGATCACGCGCAGGACTGTCAACACAGCCCTGCAGAGAGCGTCAATCGAACACCCACGTCTGCCACCCAATATCACAAGTATACACGCTGAAACACTATCGCTAAACTGAAGGTCCCCAATAAGCGGTAAAAGGTCGCTCTCGGTGCTCATAAAAGGAGCTCGGTTCACTCGTCATATCTCCGCAGCCCGCGTTCGATCCCCTCTCTCACGTGCCCATCTCGCCCTCTGAAACGCCCTCCTCTCATCGGACTCGTCCTGGGCGCGCACGGGGAGCAGGTCGATTAGCGACAGTCGCTAATCGAAGCGTGCGCCGATAACGCGCGGTCGCCTCGGCTCAAGAGAGGCCTCTCTTGAAAACGGACGAATTTTCCCACGCTTCGCGGCCGTCGCACGTATCTCGCTCGTCAGCAGCGGCGGCAAGAGCAGCAAGCAACAGGAGAGCCAGCTTCGGCGGCGGCAGCACACAAGTGTGGAAGCGGTGACGACGTCCCCGGAAACGTACAGCTACTGTGCGCTCCCCCTCCCCCCCTGTCACGTCCTCTCCACATTTGTACTCTGCCGAAGGTTTGCGAGCCGACTGCCATGCGAACGACCACGTCTTGACGGGGAAAGAGGAGCACTCCTCGTCAGGACTCGTCTTTGTCCCCAGTACTGTGCAATGCGGGAATCTACCAAAGCACCCGTAAGCGTGCGCAGGATTCTTAAGGGGGCGGGAGTGGGGGGGAGGGGACGAAGGTACGTCAGAGCGTCCCCTTCCTATTCAGCTAACGTATAGGGTAAGCTTTCCCCACCCCCATCTTATGTAACTAGGATGGCGGCTGGCTTCCGTACCCTTCCTCATGCGAGGGGCGTAGGCAGAAACTTCTTTTTTGTGTGTGTGTGGAGGTGGGGGGGGGGGCGGTGACCTCTTTGATTTCAGGGGGAACCCCTTTAAAAAGATGTTTTTTCGCACTGTGTGCCAGGGTGCTATAAAAAAAGATGTCGGCAGAGGGGGGGGGGGAGGGGGTAGGACGAGCCTGATGTGCCACCCGCCTGGCAGGGGCGGCGCCAGGGGGGGGGGGGGCAAGGGTGGGCTGGAGCCCCCCCAAATTCTCGCCTGCCCCCCTTATGCCCACCCAAGTGCTCGGAAGCATATATTGAAAACCTAGTAGGAGCAGAGCTAGCTTGCCCCCCCCCCCCCCCCCCGGAGGAACTCACTTTTTGTGGTTGCCCCCCCCCAGTAAAAACATCCTGGCGCCGCCCCTGCCGCCTGGCTACGCCACTGCCCCATGCGCACGCTTATGCAAGAGCCAACGGCCACCGCGGGCAGAGCCATTGTCATGATTCAATAAAAGGTGAGGTTGGGGTCAATGGCGTTCCGCATAATCAATAAAACGGTCATATAACTGTGACCAGCCGCCGAAACTCAACTGTACATGGGCCATGTCGTTGTTCAGTGTATGGTCAACTGCTGCTGTCATCCACATCGATTTCCTGTATCTACAGCTCGTCTAGGTGGCCTGTGGACCATGAAGATCGGCGGTCTGAAGCTCATCGCGCGCAGGGGGCCACCGTCGGAGAATTCAGTACCGCAAGGGCTGATTCAGGGAACAATGTAAGAGTGGGGAAAGAGGAGACGGGGGGATTGGTTCGTACACGTTGTCAGCAAACCCTATAATTGTAAAGAGAACTTTTCCAATACCTCATACACAGGTCGATTCCGTGCAAGGTTTGCTCGCCGGATACCATCTAGCATGTCAAACCAATCTCTCATATGAGTACTATATGAATGGCGATTCTGAAATACTGTTTTTGTTTCATAGTTATGCTTCGACATATGCTGAAAACATAGCGTGCTTCGAGAGAACAATGCTTTATATTAGTCATGCTTGTGTACTAGACGAACGTATTTGTTATGAATATATATATATATATGGAACGAGTGTAACCATGGACAGGCCGCGGACCACGTCTTTAGAAACCCTGATTTGATAGTACTTTATAAGTCTACAAATCCGAATTGTCAGAACAAGGTTTGAGGAGACACACATCCTACAAGTCCAGTGTGGGTTGTCTGTAGCCTTAAGATAGAAAAAAGAGTCAGAAGACATGTACGGAAACTGAGATTTTTTATAGTTTTATCAGATCGCTTGCTCACAAAGTATTTTTTATATTTTTTTGTCTTCTTTTTGTTCTCTTTTGAAATCTTTTAGTCCCCTTTCTTGTTCCCCCACAGAGTAGCATGCCAGTGACATATAGATGCCTGCAAAAATCTGTTATCCTAATAAAGAGTATCTCTCTATACAAGATCCTTTGAAAGAGGTCCATTAAAACGTTCGAACTTTTACAAGAAATTGCGGGGATTCAGGCAACGCAACGAAACGAGGTTATATGCACTAGGTGCATAGAAGTAAAGGCTTCGCAAAACCTAACCGGTGCAACTTGGTAGCGGCTTCCGTGTGGCTGCACTGATTTACCCAAACAGAAATGTGCGTGCGCATGCACTGCTACATCCAAGAAGAAGGACTGTGTGGGTTGTGAGACATATAAAAAGAGGAAGGAGAGGTGTTCGCTAACGATTTCGATTGACGGCAACTCAAAGACGCACACAGAGAAAACGTTCTGAGAGAAGGGTTGCAGAGGTAAGCAGTGCAGTCGAGTCGACGGAGTCACCGTGTGATCGTCAGCGCCCCCTGCAGCAGTGACAGGTCGCGCACGCTTTGGATTTCAAGAGCGGACGCAGGGATGCTGGTGGTATGGCTCGGATGCACGCGATCTAAAAGACCCGTCGTCCCCCCCCCCTCCCCCTCCACTCCCATCGGACACACTCTGTCTTTGTGACGTGTACGCAATGAAGACGGACCGGTTCCCGAGATCGGCCACTAGCACGCGAACACTGCAGGACCACGTGGATGACGGCTATGGGGCGATGACGGTCACCGACTTCGTGTCTTCATTCTTCTTATTTTTGTTTCGTGCAGCGCTCGCATCGAGAGGACATGGCTTTGTGAAAGTACAGGGCTCCTCCGGTGCGCATTCGGAATTGACCGGTAGCGGTTATAGCCAGCGAGGGAGGGGCGTAATGAGCGAGGTCGTTGGCTCACTTCGTATATCGACCCAGTACCGACGAAGGTTCCGTGTGTTTAGAAGAAGTGCTTAATGATTTCGAGTACATTGTACTCCACCATGGGAGAGCTGTTAGCCGTCCCTTCTATAATATGTTTGGCGACGGAGGTTCTGCGGCCTAGTGTTAATCGATGACGGTCTCAAACAACGTGCTCACCAATATGGCCGCCACAATCTTGGCCACAAGGGCAGCCGCTACATGTCGGCTGAAGGTAACATTCCTTAACAAACTGTCGTAACGCCTTTGCAGTGGTAAGTATTTTGTTACTCAGATAGCCTTTTCAGTAGTGGCAAGTGTCTCGTAGTCACGGTACGGTTTACCGTTGCCTTGCTTCAACACTCTCACTCAACGATATACCATATAGCTGTGCCCTGGTAAGATGCAAAGGTGAGAAGCATGCTTTCAGCGCTACGATCTAGCACACCTTCTGGTGAATCAACTGCACACTTTTTTTTTTGTACTCGAGATTCATTCATGGCCGCGAAAAGCATGGGAACTTGTGCTCCTCGGTATACATTCACCGTAGAAAACAGCGCGATAGAACAAAGACGAGAAAGACCCAACAGAACCAAATATACCAACCAAACTGGCGCCATTATTGGCATCCCGGGCCCCAGTGTTACGTTCAGTCATAGGGACAAGCACCTTCTGAGAAGTAGCTGGGGAAACCCAGCGCATCAAAAGGGCGAAGACGAAGGACTACAGTGGGCAGGTCGTCAGCGTTCGTCTTGTGTCTTGTGGTCTTTAGTCCTCGTCCTTCCGTTGCGTTGTATTTCCCCAGCTAAGTGTGTGCGAACTCGCCCAAATCAAAACATTTCTGAGACCTGCGGCCTATCCAACCTTAAAAGGTACCTAAAAAAAGATCCACACTCTCGACGACACTATGCAGTGAATCTGTCCAAACCGAGAGACCTTGGGGCACCGAATGAAGAGAATAAAACGGCGTCTATTCGTTTACACTGGGATTACTTGAGCACCGGAGTTGATGGAAACAATGCGTTAAGTACTGCCAGAAGAGAGCGCCTCCACTGTCGCAGTCACGAGTACAGACAACGTGGTCATTTCGACCCTACAATAACATCTTGAAGTGTAGAAACGCAAATAAAACTGATCGCAGTACGGCCAAATCTGGACGTCACGATGGTCGAATGGATATACAGACAATTAATCTAGTTCGTCAGACCAGGACGCCTTGAAGACCAGAAAAAGAGGAAAGCTTCGAGCCCGGCCAGAGCATCTTGGGTATCAGATAGAGAAATACAAATGCTGAATACATACGCCTCACCCTGCTTTCATGTCAGTTTTCTGAAATTAATTAAAGAAGACTCTGGAGCTGCGATCTATCAGTCACAATAGGTAGTACCCAAATTTGTCTAGTCTTCGTGCTTACGGGCTTGAAAAGCGCGTGTGGCTTTGTTTATTGTAGCGTTTTGGTTTTGTTTCAAACAAAAGGACCATTGTGAACTTTGGGAGCCGATTCGAATCGGTAAGCCTAAATGATTCACGTGGCGAGGTTCAACTGCTGAACATTTGCCAATTGTCGTCTCGCGGCAAAGTAGCTTCAAGCCACCTGTAGCCAAACGGAGCCGATTGTACGAAGATTAGACAAATTTGTGTACTACCCATCATTCCCAAGCAAGCTGAAGCTTCGTGGGTTGAAGAGCTCCCGTAGACGCTAGCGCCAGAATTCCCTCTAGTGTATTTATAGGAAACTCTTTGGTGTCAGTAGACAGTTAGTAGTTTAACGTTAGCGTGATAGCGGAAGTTAAGGGAATGGCGTTACCGTGCAGCAAACGTTCGTTAGGAACAGTGTCTTTTAGTTTAGCGGGATAGCGTTTACGTAGTTGCGCCACCTATGGGAGGGTTGGTAAGTAAAGAACAATGAAAATGAAAAGAAAACGAGAATGTTTGACTGTGTCACCGCGCGAAGCATTGTTGTAAGCTTATTTTAGTAGTAATAAAGTTAGAATAATATAAAACACGCACCAAACGCGAAAACATTTATCTTACGGTAACGTCAAATCTGAAAAATAGTGCGCGTATGGTAAGCGGTACGGATAACGCAAGTATCTGCGCATGCTCACTTCGATCCCGCTATCACGGTACGCCCGGTATACCGTAAGTTCGGTATACTGCAACTCTCTAGTATACCACGTGGTCGAGGTAGTGGCATCTTTCCTTTCGACCAAGCACGATTGGAACGCGTGTCCACGTTTACGCGAAATCGAGTAGCTTGACACGCGAATTAGCAGCTTCAAGAAAGCATCCCCTAGAGATTAGCAGCACGAAGGCCGAGTAGCAAGCTTAGACATTCGAGAGGGGGGATCAAAGGATCAAGTGTTTACCTTAGTCCGGTCGCTTCTCACGGTACCGTGTTTGGCGACGGTGGTGGTCGATAAGAAGGCAGATACGCAAGCAGGCTACCGCTGCTACGCATGGAAAGAAGAACGGACGCAGAAAGAGAAGGAAGGTTGCTTCAACCAGGTAGGAAGAGTCGATAATCTGTTGACACGAAACGCACCTATTGATACAGAATAAATTCTGAAATGAGTAGTGCTTGGGAGCACGGACACTGGAAGATAAACGGACACACATACGGAAGACCATCCAACAATTGTGACGTTTGATTGATTTATTTGTGGGGTTTAACGTCCCAAAACCACCATATGATTATGAGAGACGCGTAGTGAAGGGCTCCGGAAATTTTGACCATGGTCAAAATTTCCGGAGCACCTGGGGTTCTTTAACGTGCACCCAAATCTAAGCACCCGGGTCTACGACATTTCCGGCTCCATCGGAAATGAAGCTGCCGCAGCCGGGATACGAACCCGCGACTTGCGGGTCAGCAGCCGAGTACCTTAGCCACTAGACCCCCGCGGCGGGGCCACTGTTACGTTTCTACAACAACAAAAAAAACATGTCTTAGAGCGACACAGCCCCCTGAAACGTTGCAAAAATAAATCTAAACAATGGTCTTAGTTTGACTATAGATGGAGTACATTCAGAGCAATGGACCTGTGAACTTGTGAACCCCGAGGGTGAAGACTTTGGAGAAATTAATAATTATTTTAATAGAAAGCTATAGAAGCTGAAATTGAAATTTTATTTCGCAACAAAGACATGTTACGAGGAGGGCAGGTAAAAGCTGTGAGTATATAGCCCTGACCCCCTATTACAGCTTGAGTAGCCCTGACCCCCCCCTACACAAAATAGCGCAGAAGACGGGCGGCAAAGGACAACCAAAATAAATGTGTTTCATAATGTGCATTAAAAAAGAAACAATGAAAGTTTATAATACAGCAATAAAAGATGTAGTCACCATGTCGCATCACTATATAGACACTAATCGCAACTGTTTAGGTGATATGTTAGATATGTCAATGTTATGTTCCCTAGTTAGGCAGTTAAGAAGTGTAGACAGTTGAAACTTTAACATTTGATTTCCGTATTTTGTTCTACATTTTCATACGTACCACACTTCAGGATGATGTACATTATAAGCAGGAAATTTTTCCCCAGCATAGCTATTCTAGCAATCATCATTATTTTTCAATAAACCGAATTTATATCAACAACTTTGTTTGCAATCATATATTGATGCAACCTGAATGATGCAGTGTTCTTTAAACAATTTTGCTGTATGGCAGTGATGTGATACTTTGCAGGCAAGACACAGAGCTTTCTTTCGTAAAATGGCAAGTTTGCTAATGTTTACAGTTGTCGTTGTGGACCATAAAAGAAAGGCAAACAATAAAGAAGAAAACAACAAGTTTTATATGAACATGTTTACAGGAACAGAAAAGTAGCAGCAATGGCGGTGCATAACACCGATCATCCGGGATAGCTTAGTAATAATATGGTTCACGTGATCATACCAAGTCATGTTTTGTGAAAAATACACTCCTAATGATTTAAAACTCTTGACGACTTGAATGTCTGTGTTATTTAACGAAATGATGTGAAACTGAACTTATCTGTTGCGGGAGTGAAATAAAACAGCTTTTGTTTTATTTGTATTTAGTCTTAAGGAGTGTTCTTGGGCGCATAAGGTAATTTTAGACAGTGAGTTATTCGCTTGATACCTAGATCGCTGTTACATCTGCCTAAAAAAAACTCGCATCGTCAGTGTATATAATGTAATGGGTCGATTCGTCAATACAAACTACTTCATTAACGTAAAGTCTAAAGAGAAACGGTACCAAGATGCTTCCTTGCGGGACGCCTGTTTTAATGGACTTTGTTTCGAAATTATTGCCTTCAATTACGACAAGTTGAGTGTGGTGTTGCAAGTATGAAGTGATCAATTTGTGCGCAATGCCTCCTATACCATGATGGTTCAGCTTTTGTAGGATAGTTTTACGGTTAATGAGGTTGAAAGCTTTGGAGCAATCGAGAACAAAACTGAGTACCATATTTCAGGATTCAAAATTTTCCTGAATATATTCTTTTTGCGCGAGTAGCACGAGCTCAGTAAATTTATTGTTCTGGAAGCCATACTGTACTGAAGTAATCAAGTTGAAGTTGTCAATAAAAGAGGTCAAACGTTTCAAAATTATTTTCTCCAAACCCTCCGAGAACACATGTAGAATCGATATAGGACTGTAGTAGGACATGTCATTTCCAATTCTGGTTTGCCTGGTGTTTCACCTCACATGCTACTCCAGATGCCGGGGGATGACTATGATATACACAGCAATAAACACATAGCCCATGCAGTCACATACACGCATAACAGTCACATAACACATACAGTCACACACACACACTACACTATTTAGAGCGTTTCGTACAGACCTGTGGCCCGTAAGAATGCCAGTAGCGCTTTTGTGCGTGCAAATCACTGTAGCTGTTCTGCCGTGGGCCAAGCACCATTAAGGTGGATTAACCGTTCACTATCATGGAACTTCTTGGTGCTTTGGCACTGGTGAACAAGGCGTCGTCTCCTGGACATGATTGTGTCATATACGATGACTTGATGGTGGCAGAATGCGACTTCGAATGAGAGCTCCGTTTGGCAATCATGCAGCTTCTTGAGTTACCGTTTAATAGCTTGTTACAGCAGCTGAGTTGCGAGAAGCACTTCCGCCTGTTTGTCGATGTGCCTTTCTGTAGTGCGTCTTCACAAGCGCTACGCTTTCCAGAATGGACTATCAGCTCGCCCAAGAAACAGGCACTCATATGTTGATAGAGAGGTGTTTGTGAACGGCGTTCGTCCTGATGGTTTGGTTCTCGTGCCACGAAGAAAGTTTAGTGCTTATGACCTCATCTAAGTGTCGCATGCGGGTGTCACTTCTTGTGGCATGTATCAGCAACTCTCTTCGGGATTCAAGTGGTATAGCCTCCCTTTAGGGAGTCATAGCAATCATGGCACCCAGGTAGTCATATGCAGCAACTCTCTTTTATCAGTCATAACCTTCAACTCCCATTCGGGAGTCATGTATCAGCTTTATAGCTGATTGGGTCTATGAATAATTATCCAAATAATCTGATACAGTAATTCCAGCAGGTAAACCACTCCCAAATTGATCTCCCATTTGAAGTTGCATTGGGCAGATCCAATGCCATGGCCTCAAGGTTTACAAATTCAATGGTCAATCAATCAATGTGATGACGTTCCGTCTGATAAAGCTAATCACATTAATTCGGTTATTTGCAATCTTTCGGGCACTGCTTTAAGTTATGTTTATTTCAAATGCGAAGCGTCTCTTTGCGTACTGCAAGGAGTTTGGCGTCTATCTATCTATCTATCTATCTATCTATCTATCTATCTATCTATCTATCTATCTATCTATCTATCTATCTATCTATCTATCTATCTATCTATCTATCTATCTATCTATCTATCTATCTATCTATCTATCTATCTATCTATCTATCTATAAAGACAGGTCTGTCTGTCTGTCTGTCTGTCTGTCTGTCTGTCTGTCTGTCTGTCTGTCTGTCTGTCTGTCTGTCTGTCTGTCTGTCTGTCTGTCTGTCTGTCTGTCTGTCTGTCTGTCTGTCTGTTATCTATCTATCTAGCCGCCTACGTCAGGGTGCTCTCGTGTTCACCCCTTGAACTTGGGGTGAACAAAAATTAGCATCAGAGGGTAACCCAGTCTGATGAATACGACTCACTGGTCATGACACGAATAATGACACAATCCTGTCGTGTACATCACCAAACGGTTTCCGCCAGGCAGGGGCGGAAAGTGTGGTGTCACACCTATGTTACATGCCCGCATACCAGTGGCACCTACCCGTGAGTCTGTATGTGCCACTGGTATGCGGGTATATGCTGCAGTTGTTTGACACTTCATATCTACCCAGGAATAACGAGAACGCACATGGGTAATTTTGTCGCGTGGGTGTTGAATAAAAAATGACATCCGCTATTACAGTTAGAGTTACAATATATGAAACTATTATACTTTGACAAAGTTTTTAGCAAGGCTATTACGTTAGATTGAGCTCTTTGAGACAGTTCGCTCTTATGTGAACTGTCTCAAATCATTGCAAATCATTGCAAAATGTCTTGCAGACTCGGACTACTCATGGTTACCAGAATAAATCCTTCATTTAGGAAGAGTAACCATGGCAAAATGTCTTGCAGACTCGGGTCTACTCATGGTTACCAGAAGAAATCCTTGATATACATAGAGTAACAATGGCAAAATGTCTTGCAGATTCAGGGCTATGAGACCTACTCAGACTTAGCAGAAGTAATCCTTGATTTACATAGAGTAACCATGGCAAGATGTCTTGCAGATTATAGACTATGAGAGCTACTCAGAGTTAGGAGAAGTAATCCTTAATTTACATAGAATAACCATGACAAGATGTCTTGCAGATTCGGGGCGCTACGATGGCTACTCGGGGTTGCCAGAAGTAATTCTTGATTTACATCAAACAACCATGGCAAAATGTCTTGCAGGCTCGAGGCTATGAGGGCTACACAAGGTTACCAGAAGTAATCCTTGATTTACATCTAGTAATCTTGGCAAATTTTTTGCAGACTCGGCCTACGATGGCCACTCGGGATTGCCAGAAGTAATATTTGATTTTCATCAAATAACCATGGCAAAATGTCTTGCAGATACGGGGCTACAAGGGCTACTCAGAGTTACCAGAATTATTCTTTGATTTACATATAGTAAACATGGCAAAAGGTTTTGCAGACTCGGGATACAATGGCCACTCAGGATTACCAGAAGTAATCTTTGATTTACATCAAATAACCATGACAAAATGACTTGCAGACTCTGGGCTACAAGGGCTACTAAAAGTTACAGCAATCTTGGTGCAAAAACATGGTGCGTTGGGGACTTTGGGCCTCAAAGGCTGTTCATGCTTACTACACCCGTCTTTGAGGACGCTTTTTTGAACACCGGACCACGAGGACTACTCAGGACAACCGCAAGGAGTAATAGGTGTAAAGCAAAATGTCTTGCGGGTTGAGGGACGCAAGTGTTACTAAAGGTTGCTGTGAACCGTTGCTATACCCACTTTTAAAGAGGAATCGGAAAGTGGCAAAACTTGTTCAAGACATCTCCCTCCTGCTGCTTCGCTATCAGAAGCCGTCACTCTGACGCGTCGTGGACTGCCAGTCGTCATCGCGGTGACATGCGTGGTGTCGGTTTACGCGTCATCCAGCCAGCACCAAGAAAATAAATGCAACATCCCACACGTACGCTGTCACATGTGTGGATGCATGAAGCGCGTCCCGGTTGCGTCAGAGAGACAGCGGTTATCTTTAGAAAAACATCTGGTATTTTAATGGAAGTCACAAGTTGTGCCTAGAACGGAAAGACGCAAAAACTTGCAGACACTAACTTGCGCGAAGGTGACAGAGGGGTAGGGTTGTTGCGGAGACTACGAATAAGTATGCCAATCTTCATTAGTAGGTGTCACTTTTCAAAAGTGAAGGCGCCATTCGTGCATACTAAAGATTACGACAACTTTATGCGTGCATGGAGAGTGTTTGGTTGCTTTATGACTAACATCACTGTGTGGGGAGGGTGATGTTTTGCAGGAAATATTTATGAAGTGACGTAAATGAGTTTTGAAGGAAGCTTACCTTTTGATTTCCGTCGGTGTCCAATAAGAGCGTAGTTATTCCGAGATGAGCAGACGACTAAAGCGCTGTGGTAATCCAGGCAAGCCGGGAAGTTTTGTGGGCACAGAAGTGATGACGTCACTCCAGATTACTACACCCTGTCCTGTTCTTATGCAGTCCCATTGAAACAAGTGTCACACAAAAATCTTCAACGAAGAAAAAAAACACAGGATCGTCGCTTGCTGTTTCTGCAGGAATAACGGCGAGCACAAATCAGGCAGATTTGCTGATTGCACTGGGCATTGCCGACATGTCGTAGATTGTAGTGTCTAACGTTGCAGTGATGGTATGTACCCGGGAGTTTTACGAAGTTAACGGCAGGCTGATGACGTCGATCCTCGTTGAACTGACCGCACAAACACGAACCTGAATGCGTCCACAGTTCGGACCCCTCCGGGCACACTGAACTCAAGCAATTCTCAAATCCTGGAAACAATCAGTTCATGGGGAGTTCGTAGAACTTGTTTGAAGAGAGTAGCGCCTTCAAATTAGGCTGCAGTGATTGCGGTGACGCGACTAACGCTATTCATGCTTCGTATGTTCCAGAGTTATTCCGCTAACGCCCAGCTGGGAACGTTAATCTGAACGAATAAGTGAATAAGTTGGCTTCACCATTGCTCCTACTAAGTTCATATACGCAGGGAATGCCCAATCCCAGGAATCCGTTAGATGCGCAGTGCAGAACCAGACGATGCAGTGATTTATAGCTGCCGACGGCGTATTACACTGCGGCAGGTGACCTACGGATGTAGACGCCTCGTATTTACGCCTCAGACAGCTGTATTCCAATCAGTGCGCGCTGCATGGGATCTGCACGCTGTTTAGCAGTAGTTCTTAATTGTGTGGTCCGTTCTTGTCGGTTACGTAGAACAAGTGGCTCACCGCAAGACTAGGAAAGAAAAGTGCCTATTGGAGTGGTCAGTTACAACGACGAACTTGACCCCGGGGCTGGGCACGCACAACGATGGTTGACCAGACGACATCGCCGCTGTAGCAGACGACGTTCCGCCCGCTTCGCGCACATCCAAACAGACGACGCGTTCTTCGCCAGCAGACGAAAAACCGAGCTGACAAGGTGTGTGAGGTCTTTGCAGACGCTAGTGCTCCGAAACCAGAGGGCTAGGTGGTTGCCAGACTGGTGCGCATTTTTTTTTTTTTGCGTCACTTACCTTTCCCTTTTACTCATACGCTCAAAACTGGAGGAGAGATAAATAATAAAAGCACGAACAGGAACCGCGAAGAACGAGCGGTCTTTCGCGCAAAGTTTCTTCGAAAGGCCAGAGATAATTCTGTCTCTCTTAGGTGCACCCTCCTTGGCCTCCTCACGATGTAGCTTACACGTGCTGCCCTCCTCCCGTCGTTGTGCGGCGTGTCCGTTATCGGGCCTGCGTCAACATTCCCGTGTTTTAACACTTTTTTCCCACGAGAACGGGGCTTCGGGTCGGAGCACCTTCGATTGCGCGTAGCCTTCACTTATCTCTTATCTCGAGTCCCGTACGCGATAAGGACCGACTGTTGTCGGAGCGTTTAGGGCGTGGGACTGCAGGTGCACTATGATCCCCGCGTTCTTCTATATGGTATTGCACGAAATTATGTGGCATCCGCGCAGTGCTGTAGCGCTGTTTTATATGAGAAGCTGTAGAATTCACGCCCGTGGCTAGCGAATACAACGTCCAGGCGTTAAGGTTACGAGAGATGAAATGTTTTAGGTAGTTATGTTAATTAGGACAGCAGCTTTAGATTGTGTAGCTCAACGAGTCTGGCGATTGCGAGGATGCTAGAGAGACGCTAAGCGCAGCTATTGCTAATTTATATGAGAGGCCATGGCAACTCCCTATGCGTGAAATATATTACAAAAAAAACTGCATCATATATTGATTACGGTAATCTATTCGACGTTTGGAAAGCTAAATCCACACAGCAGGGAAGCAAAATGAACTGTGGAATTGTTTAGTAAAACACAGGAAAACAAAAAATGAACCATCTCCCCAAAGGAATCATGACGGGATGCCAAGCAGCAGCACTTCGCACGCTGTTGACCCGGCTGAAACGGACATTGACGCGGGTGCTGGAAAAACGGTTTGAAACAAAACACGGTGTAGCCTTTACACGAGTAAATGTTTCTCTGAAACGCATGGACACGGGAGGCAGGTTGGGTTTCTTGCAAGTTTCATCGCTCAAAAACGAGCCAAAAAAGTGTTTCCACTCGATGTGCGGTCGAGCGTTGCGGGTGGGGGAGAGGGTGAAGCGAGAGAGAAGTGTATTGCGAGTGGGTGGAGGAGCAACGCCACCTAGTGGAAGGAGCCGGCAGGTGCTGCAGGTGAGGGAGAGAGAGTGACGTCAACGCGCAGCTGCGACAAGACCTGCTTGGCATCGTTCCAACAACTGCGGCAGGGGGTGAACGCGGTGCGGCGCATTGGCACGGAGACACGGATGGACAGCGTTAC
Organism: Rhipicephalus microplus; assembly: GCF_043290135.1. Lineage (NCBI taxonomy): Eukaryota > Metazoa > Arthropoda > Arachnida > Ixodida > Ixodidae > Rhipicephalus > Rhipicephalus microplus. The sequence continues at coordinate 57,087,427 of NC_134707.1, forward strand.
ACAGGCTAGTCACAGAGTTACTTCGCATCTAAAAAATTTTGCGTGTAATAAACAGGTGTTACGAAAACTAACATAGGTCTCTTGTGCATTAGCCCATAACGGCTCGCAGACAAAAACCATTTTGTGCATGTCTCAGTGCATGTACTGATGCTCTTCCGCCCGTGCCCGAAAGTCCTTGTGGACCTATTTTTCACGGCCTTCGTGATCCACCTACTTGTGACAAAGAGGCGATGTCACGGGATTTCATATGGTGACGTCACCACACTATGACGGCTCTTTATATCACTCACGTTGACGCCGGTGATCAATCTTCACACTCCGCGAGGCATTTAAGGCTTTCGCTTCGACGATAACGTAAACATGATAGCCATCTAAGAAGTAGAACTATCACATTAGGAAAATAAATGAGTGTTCGTTGTTCTCTGTGGGACACAATATTAATGAGAACTAACATGCAACGACGCCAAGGATGATATAAGGGAAGTTATTTGAAGTAATCGTAATGTAATCTGAAGAAAGGAAAATGGTCCAAAAGGTAACTAGCTGTGGTCAGGGACCGACCCTGAGACCTTCGAATGCGCGGCCGATGCTCAACCACGAATCCCACTTCAAAGTACAGCACACGCACACAAACACAGAAGGCAAGCAGCACGTGGAACCCAAGTGGAACCGACCAGTAATTTCCCATGTGAGTGCCACATAGTGGTCCCTCCACCACATCGTATGTTCCGCCTAGCGGAAACCGCGACGAAGAACTTTCTTTATTACTATAAGTAATAACTAATAAAAAAACTCAAAGCAATAAAGTAAAAAGCTCGCCCGCTTCGGATCGCCATATGCCACCATAGGGTATACACGTATGCCGGCAGGACAAAGGCCCGAAAAGTCGAAATATATTGAAAACACGACACGCTATGACGTTTGGACGGCGATCACGGCATTCATCTTTCATGTGCGGGGAGGGCAGCGGAATAACATTATTCGTGGTTGGCGTGCTCACCGACTGCAGAGTGCACGCCACGCAGTCGCGATCCCGAACATAATCAACACTGTCGCAAGCTGGCAAGTAACATTGACAAAAAAAAAAACGAGAAAAGGAATGGAAAGAAAAATACTAAGCATAAAAAATGTAGCTGAAAAACATTCATCGAAGCTGCCACAAGGCGGCGCGAGTGAAATGAGATGGGAGAGCACGACACGTATGCAGCGCCCCCGTTCCATATCTGTTTTTGGTTGCGGCGCGTGTGTTGATCACGTACCGTACGTAATCGTGCGATGGCCGCACATTTTTACCTGCAGTGGCAATATCAGGTCACGTGACTGGTCGTGGTACGCAAGAGCACAACACGCGCAAACGGTATTACTCTTATACATCAGCACACGTACTTGAAAACACTGCAAGAGGAAGATGGCTTGAGCCATGCCACCGCCGTTAGGCTAACAGGTAAAGCTGTATTCACACGGTGGACGGGGTCGCGGCGGACTATTCAGTCACGTGACGTGCGACGTCACAAATTTCGGCGTCACAAATTTCGGCGATATGCACCAGCAGTCTCTCCGAAGAACTCTACGCAGCCAGCATTCACACGACTGGGGGAGAAGGCGCGCTATACAAGCAAGAATGTCGGCGTTGCTCCGCGAAAATTCACACTGCTATTTGTGTCCACCGTCGTTTCACGGATCACTCAGCACGAACCGAAGTCGGAGCGGCTGACGCAGGGTGTGACGTGGTACACAATCCGCAGGCTCGAATCGCGATTTGGTCCGTCGTGTGAATAGAGCTTAAGGGATCTTGCCAGTTTAATCCATAGCCGAGATTCTCATTGTTTATTTTTTTCAAACGTCGTAAAGATTGCTCTGAATTCGTCGTTTCTTAAAGGACCACTGAACAACATCTGACTCCTCCCGGCGTGTCCTGTCTTTGCGGCCCACTTCGTTAGACGCCAGCTGTTTGTTCGCGTGGCATCAGGGTTGAATAAGTCGTCGACTGGTCCATGTACAAGTTACAGTTGTTACGAAAATTTCGCCTGTCCTGTTTCGCGATGCAGCCCCATGCCAGTACTGCCTTGCCTCCCTTGACCATCGCGCGATAAACTGATTTCACTTCGTTCTCTACGTTTGCGACTGGGCAAGCGGATAGAACATGCAGCGTGTAGTTGAATAGCGAGTTATCGTGACCTTCTCAACACTTAGTGCTGACAGTCCACGCGTTCTAGGAAGTAATTTGTGGCGAGGAGAACAAAGCGCTCGTAGGAAAAGTAGTGAAAGAGGGAAAGAAACCACTGTCTCGCCTTTGAACTCTGTGAGGTTTAGGAGCCCTTTCATCATCATCATCAGCCTGACTACGTCCACTGCAGGACAAAGGCCTCTCCCACGTTCCGCCGGTCAACTCGGTACTATGCTTGCTGCTGCCAATTTATACCCGCAAACTTCTTAATCTCATCTGCCCACGTAACCTTCTGTCTCCCCCTAACCCGCTTGCCTTCTCTGGGAATCCAGTTAGTTACCCTTATTGACCAGTGGTTATCCTGTCTACGCGCTACATGCCCGACCCATGTCCATTTCTTCTTCTTGATTTCAGCTATGATATCCTTAACTCCCGTTTGTTCCCTAATCCACCCTGCTCTCTTCTCGTCTCTTAAGGTTACACCTACCATTTTTCTTTCCATTGCTCGTCGCGTCGTCCTCAATTTAAGCTGAACCCTCTTTGTAAGTCTCCGGGTTTCTGCTCCGTAGCTAAGTACCGGCAAGATGCGGCTGTTATATGCCTTCCTCTTGAGGGTAGGAGGTAAGAGTCATTTAAACGTCGCTCAAAGGGTACTGTTGGTATGGACAAAGTTCGCTCGAAATTTCATTCCAAGTTGTGCGTGGGGCCATTGCACGAGTTTATGCGGCAATTCCTCTCTGTCCGTCTCTTTCGCGTCGTTCCGTGGCGTCGCCTTCGTGTTGGCGTCCCATGCCGCCTCGCCGGCCGATCTGCGTAGTTTTCGCGTGATGGATGACACCATGGGCGCGTGCGCCGCTGACCTCACAGCGGGAGGGAGCGGGCCAGGGGTTGTTCTGGGGGGGGGGGGGGGGGGGAGGTTCTCGAAATGGCCGGCACGCTACGCCTCGCGACAAAAATATCGGCTGCTAGAAAAAAAAAACGGGGAGGGAAAATATGTAATGAAACGGTAAAGCAAAAGAATGAATCTTTCGTGTGTCGGTGCGTGACCACGACTGTGTTATTAGCCTCGCACCGGCTGAAACATCCAGGAAGAGAAACTTCAAAATTTTCGCCGTCTTTTCTATCAGGGTGTGGGTCTGAGATTGATTCGTTTACGTGAACAAACATAGAACTAACTTTAAGCAGTGTACCTAGATCCAGAGATTTCGTCCAGATCTCTATAACAAATTTGTGTGTGGAAATACGGGGCTTTAATGCGTAGAAAACGTGCACCCGATCATCCCATTTATTCGTCAAAACTCGACCATGGTGCCGATCATTGGCGAAACGGAGGTAACGTTTTGATGTATCGGATAACATTGATAAATAGATGCTCTTTCTTGTGTGGCAGACGTCTTATCTTCATTCGATCCCAGTGCATATGTTGGCTAAATTATACAAAGTCATATATAAATTTATACAAATTTATATACGACACCTATCGGAGTCCCTCCGATAGGTGTGATATATTCCAACTAGCGTTCGGAAGCAATTCTTGCCGTCACGAAACTGGGAAATGACGTGCACGAAGTGGATACATGAAAGATGGTGACAGTGACGTGGGAAGGAATACAATCTGAATTTCCCCTTAGTGTGTGACTTCCACGCGCCTTATTTCAGATGATTAAGTCTCGAGTACAAACTGGTTCGCAGTTGAAAGAAACACTTTTGCGTGCACTATGTCCAGAGTTCCCTCTCTTGCAAAGGCACAGTCGCTTAGGTTTCTATAAGAGAAGCTTTGGCTGACTGTTCTGACTCCTTTTGATAGAATAGTGCAGTCCCACCAAACAGTGTTTCTACGTCTGCTTGCAATTAAAAGGCCCCCAATATTCCAAGGTGTTCCCTTTTACAGTGAACGATACCGTACAGAGGTCTGCAAACTCGCTCGTGAGTCGATTGACTCGGACTCGCTCAAAATAACATGGACCCACAAAGGTCGAGTGAGTCAGGGGGACTACTAGTTTGGTGAGCTGGAGTCTGAATGAATACAGTTGAGTAAAACAGTAGTGAGTCTGAGTCGAAGTGAGCCTTCAGTGCACAATATATTTCTTGAGTCAGCCTGAGCGAGCTCTTATCTTTATGCCGACCTGTGCAGTCGAGTATGATCAAGCCTGAGCCGATTAACTCGTACAAACAAGCGAACGTGCACTTGAGCGTAGTCAAGGCAGTTCGGCTGGTTTTATAGTGGCCGCGTGATTAAAGCGATGCTTTCTTGGCTTGTCCTGACCTCTGCCTGAATCACTGCAGTCCTTTAATGAACAATAGTAACGCGTTAGAATCTGTTCAGAACCGCTCAGTTCGGTTCATTTGTTCTAATTATTCCCGTACTGCTAGCATATCAGAAATGAAATCTAACCTTGACCTACCCAATTTAACTGTCCGGAGGAAACTGGCGCGACTGCATTTTTTTCATAAGATATTTTTTCACAATCCATCAATGAAGCGAGACCTCATTTCACAACCGTCATACCACTCATCGCGCATTGATCATCAGCATAAGGTTGCCATTCCGTTTTGCCGCACCAAATTCTTTTCAGCAGCCTTCTTACCGAAAACAGCCGCCGATTGGAACCACCTTCCCTCTTCCGTTGTATCAATAACAGACCCTTTGTTATTCAAGACTGCAATTTCTCAGCAATGCTTGTAACTATACGCAGTTTCCTTTATCTATCTTTTTCTTGTATGTGCTTGAATTCTTATACATTTTTAGTTGACTTATGTTGCCTTCCTGATTTGCGCATCTGATACTTGTTTCTTTATTTTGTCTTTTTTCTTGTGTGTTATATATGTTGTACCCACCCCCTCTGTAATGCCCTACGGGCCCTGAGGGTATTCTAATAAATAAATAAATAAATATTAATAAAAATAATTGTTGGGATTTCACGTCCCCAACCTGTAGGACATCTTTACGAGGGACGCCATTGTTGAGGGCTCCGGAAATCGCGCCCACCTAAGGTTCTGTAACGTGCTCCTAAATCTAGGCACACAGACCTCTATCATTTTAGCCGCCATCGAAAGTGTAGCCGCCTCGGCCAGGGATGCGATCCTGCGACCTTTGCTTCGGCAGTCAAGTACCATAGATAAGGCCATCGTGGCGGGTCGGTACATGCTTTAACAATCAATTAGGGTGACCCTATAGGTTTTTTGGCATTGGATAATTACCACTTGATGGTAGTTCAGGCTAAAGTGTGCCTTTACATCTTCGTCAACCTTAGCCTGCGCTACCATTGTGTATTATGCAATACGAATCCTCAAAACAGCGAATTATTCCAGAGGAACACCGACGACTTCAAGACTTCGGTGTTTTTTGAGCAGGGGCGCGAATGACTGCCGCTAGATATATCTAAAAACAGGATCGATCGAACCAACGAACGAACAAACGAACAAAAAGAATTCACTCGCTGTGGCGCCTCTAATAAAGGCACAAAGAAAAAAAAAGTACGGGCGGGTCCGGAGATGCGCGCTGGAGCGTTGATCAATGGTGGCCTTTGTCAGTCCCGGCATGCCACCCTCCGTTGCTTCCCCCCTTTCACCCCCCTCCCCGCTTTTCACCCACATGCTTGCGTATATCCTTAGAGGGGTGAGGGATGTGCATTGCCAGTGCGGTAAGTAAGCGATCAGACCACCCAGATCGTCCTCTTTAGCACTGACAAATTGGATGAGCTTTATCATGTCAACCAGCTCTCACCCCACCTCCCCAAGCTCCTTTTTTTCCATCTTGTCCGCTGAACATCGCAACACTGGAACTGCCTAGGTCGCCTGTAGTCCGTGTGTACCGTTTTAGGTGAGTCGCTGGACCGCTACAGGACGTCTAACAAAAGACGTCTTCTAGATTTACATTCCAGGGCTCACGAAAGAAGTATGCGACACGTACAGCAGAGGATTCGCGAACTGAAGTTGAATTGTACGTTAGCCCTTCAAGTTTTTGTCAATGCACTGAACAATCTGTGTCCTGAAAATGAGAGGAAAAACATTTCTGGAAGACGCATGATAGACTTGCGGTCTAGTTACAGACGTTATGGGGAGATAAGGCTAGGTTTAGTCAGTTGGCAATTGTGGTTGCAGACACATAAACGACCACGGGAATATTGACACGTGTGCGTCTTTTTGTGTGTTAGTTTACACGTCTATAGAACTGCACACCACACCTGCAACCACAATAGTCTTGCATGAAGGGATCGTGCACTGGTGGACTCCCGAAAAAAAGAAGGAAATGTTCTTGGCGAAGCCATGGATCGTAGCAATAAAAGATGCAATGAGAAACGCATCTGTATGTAGGTGCTGCCTACCTCACGATTCGCATCTGCTGCAATCAATTTTCCGTCTCCCCTTTTGTAAGATCATAATACAGCTTCACATATCACGTCTGAGGACCTCCGAATTCCACCAGACACCCCAATCGGCCTTCTACTAGTCGCCACAATGATATGAGGCGCAATTTCATGAATTGTTTGTTCATGTTTCAAAGATATCTTAATTGAATAATATGTGGGGTTTAACGTCCCAAAACCACTATATGATTTTCGAACATATATTAGCGTTGCTTTTTAATGATGACAGTCTTTCTTGGGGACCTTCGACGCAAAAATTTTTGTCTGTCTGTCTGTACACTTGTCTGTTTGTACACTCTTAACAGCACCGGGTATTTGAAACGGCCCACCCCATCCGCCGCGTCCACCAATTTTGCTGAAGGTTTAGCGTCCATACTTGTGAAATTTTCCATAAAGAGCAATTATTGCGCATGTCTGGGGCACCATAACAACACATTTATATTCTGCATGTGCGTCTTTTACGAGAAAAGGCCTACATAAGTAATTCTAAAAACCGTAGCGTTTGTCACGCTACGCTGACCATGCAACGCTTGCACGAAAAGGCGAGTGTTTCCAACGCTTTGCTAAGACGAGATGGTGGTGGCACCTACCCGTTGCCCTGCGTTCTACACCTTATTTTTCTTTATGTGTGTAGTGGTTATAGCCGTACTGCTCAACTTCTGCATGCAAATCATCTGCGCCTGCTGTGACATTGAATACGCTATTTGGTCCACATGTGTGTATTATATGTCCTTTGCTGTGCGCCTCGTACAAGAAGGCCCAAATCCTCGTCAAGTGGAAATGGCCACTTTCTGTTCGAGCCTTGCTCCCTGTCTAAAATACGCGAGAAAAAAATTTCAAACTCAAGCCTTCCTCGATCCCATCTTTTGTTCGTTCAGTTTGCTAAGCATGAGAGATGTTCCGGCTGCTACTATATCTGCAACGAAAAGGTGAAACACGCAAGGGTGGAGCACCCAAAGTATTGTGTGTGTGTGTGTGTGTGTGTGTGTGTGTGCGTGCGTGCGTGTGTGTGTGCGTGTGTGCGTACGTGCGTGTGTGCGTGTGCGTGTGCTTGTGTGCGTGCGTGCGTGCGTGCGTGCGTGCGTGTGCGTGCGTGTGTGTGTGTGTGTGCGTGTGTGTGTGCGTGTGTGCGTACGTGCGTGTGTGCGTGTGCGTGTGCTTGTGTGCGTGCGTGCGTGCGTGCGTGTGCGTGCGTGTGTGTGTGTGTGTGTGTGTGTGTGTGTGTGTGTGTGTGTGTGTGTGTGTGTGTGTGTGTGTGTGTGTGTGTGTGTGTGTGTGTGTGTGTGTGTGTGAATATTGAAAAACTGGTTCGGTACAGCAACAGCCTACATATACGGGACTTCTTTAGAACCTATAAGTTTCCAATAAAGTCCAGTACTTCAACCTGCAGGTACTCAACTTTCGGGTGACGCCGTCGACATACCATAGTGACCACACGTAGGACTCGTTCTCACTTTTAGGAGCGAAGCTCCTTAAGGCGTGGGCTGTGCGTCCCCTGTATGTAGCCACCTCTCGTTCAGTTCTAAGTATTACGCTAGCCACCGCCCGATCTAAAGGGTACAGCCATATCCATCCGTCCATCCGTCCGTCCGTCCGTCCGTCCGTCCATCCATCCATCCATCCATCCATCCATCCGTCCATCCGTCCGTCCGTCCGTCCATCCATCCGTCCATCCATCCATCCGTCCATCCGTCCGTCCATCCATCCGTCCATCCGTCCGTCCGTCCGTCCATCCATCCGTCCGTCCGTCCGTCCGTCCGTCCGTCCGTCCGTCCGTCCGTCCATCCATCCATCCATCCATCCATCCATCCATCCGTCCATCCGTCCATCCGTCCGTCCATCCATCCGTCCATCCATCCATCCATCCATCCGTCCATCCATCCGTCCGTCCGTCCGTCCAAAAGATGCAAGATGTTATAAACTAGACGGCGGTACGTGTAGTTGATTATGAAAGATGCGAGGTGTTATAAAATAGGAATGATGCCACATATGGCGCGTGTCATCGTTCGATATAGTGCGGCGACGTACGCTAGGGGGAGCGTTGCAATAAAATCGAGTGGGCAAAATGTACGGAGGATTCATGGTTTACCAGGTTTACCTCCGGAGCTTCGCCCACTCATCATCATTCACTTCGTGGATATGGCGGCATTTTTTTCTTTTTCTTAAGGCCCGCAGCTCACGGGATCGAATCCCGGCTGCGGCGACTGCATCTCCTATGGAGGCGGAAATGTTGTAGGCCCGTGTGCTCAGATTTGGGTGCACGTTAAAGAGCCCCAGGTGGTCGAAATTTCCGGAGCCCTCCACTACGGCGCCTCTCATAATCATATGGTGGTTTTGGGACGCTAAAACCGTCATGTCAATCATCACTTGTTCTTTAGGTCACCTTCAAAAAAAGGTGGTCACCAGAGGGAGCGAGGGAAGGAGGGGGGGGGGGGCTTATGCGCATACTTAACGTTGCCACTTCATTCAAACTAAATGTTTTTTTTTGCTACGGTTACATCGTTAAGGATAAATCGAGGAATATCACAAGGTTATAAATCTGTACCGGGACCTTCTGTATATGATGTTGCGAACGACGGACCGATCCCGCCGAAGCCACCACTGTTGCGAAAGACGGCGACGCCAACACGGCCCCGGAGGCGCCACTGCTTTCAACTCCGCCGGGAAGGTCACCAGCCGTTTGGTAGCGTATGTTTATCAGCTCGCGACTGCTTCTGCGCAGAGCTGATAAGACGAGCGGACGAGACGACGGTGAGTTAAACAAGGTTTATGTACAGCATATTTACAGAGGCGTTACAATTTCGGCACTGGGGCCGACAGAGACTCGAAGAGCCGAACTCTCCTCTCTAACACATAGGTCAGCCTTTCGCCTAAGACCGCTGACTCACACACATGTCGGCACTCCGACACGGGGACGCCTCTCACATAGGACCGCCGATCGCGACGCGCCGCAGGGCTTCTTTTATTTACACCGGGTCCAACCAAAATGTCCAATCAGAAGCGCCGCTGGTCGTCCGGGCAGATTCCGCCAATGGGGCCGCCGCGCCATGCGTCAGACCACCTGACACGAGGACGCCGGCTCGCTGTCACGTGCGCAACTGACTCACTGCACGTGGGCCAGAGGAGCGCCGCGCGTGTTCACGCCGTCGAGGTGATCGCGCCAGGCAGACTGCGGGCTGGCCTTGACCCAGATTGCCTTTTTCAGAGGCCCGGTCGTTTGACGAGGACTCGCTGGCATAACAGCACCCCCGCCGCCAGACAATGCACCGGAAAGACGAGCTGCTTCCACGGGCCTCGGATGTCAGGTGCGCTCGTTCGCCAGGTCCCTCCAGGTTCGCCTCCAGGGCCATGGGGAGACTACAGCTCCAGACTGTTCCGGGAACACATCCCATTTTGACGACGGATCCCAGCCCCACTGGCTTGTCGCCACAACTTGCTGACCAGCTTCACTCGTCTCTTCTGACCATCTTCGGTTTCAGCACTTGTCGATGGTTCTGCAACTTGCCAAGAACGGATCGACAACAGACAACACACGACACACGCAAGTGCCTTCAGTCACCCGACAGAACACCAGACAATGTATAGTACAACATATACCTATCTACGTGTCTATCGGAATTTTGTTCCCTCTACATCAAGAGGCACATGTGGGACACAAGACTCTTAAAATGACAACTCAATTTTTTTCCACGTACAACAACGTAACGCATTAGAATACCACATAAAGTTGGCCCCTTGAGATCACTCTGAACGAGAGCGCTCAGCCCAGGTCGTGATGAGGTCAAAATTTTGCCCCGAATCGCCAGCGAGAAACCGAAAGGTTGAGAAGTTACTAGCTGGAACGCACTGCTCAATGCACCTGCATTAGCGTTTACCTTTCCCTTTTTTTTTTTCCTTTAGCGAACGTCAAAGTTGCGCTGTGGAGCAACATGCTCCACCTCAGTAACCGGCCACTTTTAGGCGACGATACCTATGCGGCACCAAGAGCGGCTCACACTTGCGACGTTGCACAGGGGAACAACGATACGGCTTGCTACTGATTGACTCCTCACCGCTTAGCTCGATATCGTGTTCGATCACCCTCATGTTTCCGGGGCGGTCCGAAAACACGTCTTCAAACTCGGAACCAATCTTTCTCAGGTCCTCTTTCTCAGGTCCTCCTTCACTTAAGCTAGGCTCTAGGTTTATCTGCTCCCAAATTACTTTCGATCCCCCTTCGATCACCTCACTAGAACTCAAATTTTCTGCTCCCTCTTCCTCTGAAGCCTTCAACAGCTGATTTACGACCGCTTGATGTTGAACATTGGGTTTCATCAAGTTGTAAATTTTGTTCTGCCGCCTTCCTACTTGCACCTCATAAGTTGTATCGCAAGGCTTCGATAATACTGTGGCGGGCCCTTCCCAATCAACCTCAAGCTTGTTCCTTTTGGGTGGCTGCAGCCGCATTACCTGATTATCAACTTCAAAAGCGCGCTTCTTCCCCGATTTCTCGTAGTGCTCCTTCGACAGCACTTTTGCCGCGTTTTTCTGGCTTTCCACGAGCGCTTCAATTTGGCTTTCCACTAGCGCTTCAATCGAGAGATCCTCACTCTGCCCTCGAATGAGCGTCTCTCGATCAACTCTCGGCAGCTCGCTCCAACTTTCCGCTACAGGCGAGAGCGTTGCAACCCTCTCGCTCTGACTCAATGGCGCCACGTCGTCTCCCCCAGCGCATACCGCGCCGGCCGCTCCCGCGACGGGCCGCTCGCGCGACTGCTCACATGACTCATGCGGAAAATTTCCTTTCTGGGGTTCCGTCGACCCGCCGACAAGGTCACTTGAGAGTTCACCGCATGGAACCAAGTCAAGCTTCCGCGAAAGCTTTCGCGCTTGCGATCGCGTGGGAGCCATGCACGCTAAGTTGGGGAAGAACGATTTGCCCTGCTCTTTGAGAAGCTGCTCCGAGTTGTTGGAGAAAAGATAAGAAAAACGACCATTCAGCGCGGCAGACACAGCCGCTTCGGTGCAAAGCTTACCGAACGGGCCTTCAATGACAACGGTGGCGATTGGTAAGCGAACACTCTGCTCCTCGGCGACTTGCCTGATCCACGCGCATTCTCCTGTGAAGTCATCCGGAGACACCAATGAAGGATGGACAACGTCCATGGTTGCCGCTGAGTCTCTAAGTGCTCGGCACGTTTTCTCATTGACCCTAATTTCTTGGAGATACGGCTCCAACAACCGCATGTTTTTTTCTGATTCTCGGATCGTTGCGAAGGCAAACTTTTCCTGACAGTTTCTCGCGATGTGCCCTTCCTTTTTACAGTTGTAGCAGATTAGCGGCTTCCGTTTGTTTTCCGGTTCTAATGCCTGTGTGGTAGAAACCTCACTCGATTTCTCCGCTTCTGTTTGCCCTTCCCCTACACTGTCCTTCGTAAGAGACGGGTCCTTCTTGAAATTACGGTGCGGAACGGGTTTCCGTTGATCAGGTTTCCTTGAAAAGCCCTCTTTCCTTTCATCCTTTTCAACGCGCGCTGCCCTGCTATGCAACTTTCTGCGAGTATAATACTCCTCAGCTAACTCAGCTGCCTTGTTTAACTGTACGTCCCCAAGTCTGTCCTGCAGCCAAAGTTTGACATCCTCCTCGATGCAGCGGTAGAATTGCTCCAATGCAACGCATTCCACCACTTTATCGCGGTCGTCATAAACACCTTCGCCCTTGAGCCATTCAATCAAATCGGCTTTAAGACGAAACGCGAAGTCAACGTGTGACTCATTCCCCTTTCTAGCATACCGGAACCTTTGCCTGAAAGCCTCGGGTGACAACTTATAACGTCTCAAGAGCACTTCCTTAACCTCGTCATAGCTCTCAAACGCTTCCCTCGACAAGCAAGTTATCGCGTCGGACACTTCGCCGGGAAGAAGAGCTAGCAGGTTCCGCGCCCAAAGAGACTGCTCCAAAGCATTTCGCTCACAGACGTGTTCAAACTTGACGAGATACTTCGCCATGTCCTCGCCTACTACGAACGGTGGCAGTTGATCCCGAATTCTAATACCGCTGACCTGCATCGTCGGAGAAGCTGCGCTAGGCGCCTGCGAACACTGTAGGATTGCCAATTCTAGTCGTTTCATCTCAAGGCGCTCCTGTCTCTCGGCCTCCTCGCGACGTTCGCGCCTTTCAGCTTCTTCGCGAGCTTCGCGCCTTTCAGCTTGTTCACGTTCGCGAGCTTCGCGCCTTTCAGCTTCTTCGCGAGCTTCGCGCCTTTCAGCTTCTTCACGTTCGCGAGCTTCGCGCCTTTCAGCCTCTTCGCGAGCTTCGCGCCTTTCAGCTTCTTCGCGAGCTTCTACTTCTCGCCTTTCAGCCTCCTCACGGCGTGCTTTAATATCCACCCAGGCCTCATCGACTTCCTCAGCCGACACTCCCTCATCCTTCATGATCTCAAGGATCGCTTGCTTTCGTTTCGCACGGCCCAAAGTAATGCCGAGTTCCTCACAAATTTCGATGAGTTCCTTCACTTTAAGGTTCTCCATCGTTCACGCTAGCCTCTTTCTGTTTGCCCCTGTTAACAATTTACTTGCCGTACCCACTATAAGTCAACTAGCAAGACGCGCAAGCAATTTTTCACTCTCCCGTGTTTACCCCCTCCGCATTAACTTTGGTTTCAAAGCACTTCGACTTTGCTTGAAACGATCAGAGCTCACTCTAATGCTTCACACAGCCCTTCTCTAAACTACTACAACCTGAGCTAGAGCAGTCTGGTGAACTGAGGGGAAAACATCAGGCACTCACCGCATCGATGTCGCTGACGCCGGCCGATCCCGCAGCTGCCAACCACTGTTGCGAACGACGGACCGATCCCGCCGAAGCCACCACTGTTGCGAACGACGGACCGATCCCGCCGAAGCCACCACTGTTGCGAAAGACGGCGACGCCAACACGGCCCCGGAGGCGCCACTGCTTTCAACTCCGCCGGGAAGGTCACCAGCCGTTTGGTAGCGTATGTTTATCAGCTCGCGACTGCTTCTGCGCAGAGCTGATAAGACGAGCGGACGAGACGACGGTGAGTTAAACAAGGTTTATGTACAGCATATTTACAGAGGCGTTACAATTTCGGCACTGGGGCCGACAGAGACTCGAAGAGCCGAACTCTCCTCTCTAACACATAGGTCAGCCTTTCGCCTAAGACCGCTGACTCACACACATGTCGGCACTCCGACACGGGGACGCCTCTCACATAGGACCGCCGATCGCGACGCGCCGCAGGGCTTCTTTTATTTACACCGGGTCCAACCAAAATGTCCAATCAGAAGCGCCGCTGGTCGTCCGGGCAGATTCCGCCAATGGGGCCGCCGCGCCATGCGTCAGACCACCTGACACGAGGACGCCGGCTCGCTGTCACGTGCGCAACTGACTCACTGCACGTGGGCCAGAGGAGCGCCGCGCGTGTTCACGCCGTCGAGGTGATCGCGCCAGGCAGAATGCGGGCTGGCCTTGACCCAGATTGCCTTTTTCAGAGGCCCGGTCGTTTGACGAGGACTGGCTGGCATAACAATGATTACTAGAGAAAACAACAAAATAAGCTCCGAGGTGAAGAAAAAGTAAGTGAACAAAAAAAAACACGGATGCAATAATTATACAGAATGAACACTGCGATAATATGTGGCAATATTAAATGTTTTTATATATATACAATTGTTTTCTAACTGTATAAATATTGTATAAATGTTGTATTAAAATAAAAATTTAGGCAGCTTCACACTATAGTGCTGCCAAGTGCTAAGGAAATGCGAGGCTGGGCAGCCATCTTTATTTCTTTTCAGTTCTCTTTTTTTTTCGTCCTCTCTCGCTTTGTTCTCTCTCCCACCTTCCTCTGACATTTTTTTTTTCTTCTGTCTATTGCTACCTATTTATATTTTCTTCCAATTGTTTTCTTTCCTTGGCCCTCTCTCCATTTCCTGTTTGCTTCCTCTTGTGTTTCTATTTTTAGACGGGATTTTGCCTGCATTACGATTAGCAACGACAGTGTACGACATTCCGCGCTTTACGCCCGACTATTGGATTATCGCGAATGAGGAAAAAAAAAGACAATAATAAGTACATAGACACCAAATCTAAGCATAATGTGTGAAAGACCAGCAAACGTTTATAAGAATATGGTAAAGAACTGAAATATCAAGAACGCAAGTGGCACACCCCATTAGTAGTGGCAAACAGGATACAAGCATATTAGCCTCCTTTTCGTGCTATAATTTACGTCTTTCTAACGACTCACACTGTTCCATATTAGTGTTCAGTTTAGTTTCATCTTGTATGCTTACGCCTCTCCTGCTTGGGCCCGTAGTGAGGCCTGCATTATTGTAAGAATGAATAAAATGAGAATTTAGAGAAGCATATACTATGAGAGTGGCCGTCGCGAGCCTGCCAATAACAGGAGGATAGACGACGTTCGGGTGTGTGCGGAGTGTCCCGTGCACGGCAGCAGATAGCAGCACGGAGTTGCGGGGACCGATACTCCCTTTCTGCTTTTGCCAGTGCGAAAGTTTGCGAGGCTGTGCAGAATTATCTTAATTAAACAAAAAAAAACTAATATTATTCTTCTGTGTGGACGCACGCAGAACTTCACCCCTTTTTATATATTTTTAAAGTTAGATTCTGATCTAGGTTATTATCTGTTACTAATATAAAATCTTTATAGTAAGTACAGATCAGTGATCATCACAATTTCATTCTAAAATTTGTAACGTTTTCAATTTGTAAGTTTATTTACTCTAATATCGAATAATACTTTATAAGACCACACAATTATTGGTTGATCCCCCACAGTGGGTGTGAGCCACAAGTTAAGGGCAACAAGAACAGTTGCGGCCCGGGTTCCGGTCAATAAAGAAGGCTCCTGGTCTGGCTCCACGTCTACCCTGCGGGGTCCTGGGCCGAATAGCCTGGAAACCCTTTAGAGTACTGAACGAAAAAGTGGAAATTTAAGGGCTCGCTTTTTTTTTCTTTGTTATAGAGAATACTAGTGAGAATAGACAATGACGCCCAGAAAAGTGAAGTGGATGTTATTAGTAGTAATTGCAGTGCAAATGTGACGAAAGAAAAGTGAATGAAGAGATAACTTGCAGATGGCAGGGACCGATACTCCGACCTTCGAATAACACATCCCATGCTCTACCGATTGTATTACAGAGGCAGCCAGCTTCTCCTTTCCCACCCCCACCCCCTGCACTTTATGGGGTATATATGAGTATTTTAAAGCTGGGAATGTTAGTCAGTGCTGCTAGTAGCCAACACGGCGAGTGTGGAACGCGGTATTTCTGGCTGTGGGAATCACATATCACGTGATTTTCGCCGCGAACTGGCAGCTGATTCATAATCCTTCGCAATATACTACCCGAAGGCTTCAAGTCACCATTGCCGGTTACATCTAGTTTAAAAAAAAAAACATAGATTGTTAATGCGAATATAGAGGTATTTGAAGAAGAAGAATAAACGGATCACTCAAAAAGACTTTACCCGTTCCCTGTGGCATTGTCTTAGAACTAAGTCCGTTACGTTTCCCTTATAGTTACCGTTCTGCCATGTTTGATTCATTTGCTCCGTTTTATGGGCAGAGAAGAGATTGTCGTAGCGCGACCGAGTGTAAAGTTGAAAAAAAAAAACTCTAAGAAAAAAACAAACAAAACGTGCGGCAACAGCTTTCACGGTCGCACGCCGTGTGCTCACGTGACCTCGAACGCGGAGCTACGACGCGCACGCGTTGCCGGAACCAGCCGCGCGGTGGCGCGCGACGCGGGCGTTAACGTTCGCGCCATCTGGCGCCCGTCGTGACCCCGCCGAGATTTCGTGGTGGCCGACATCAGTGGTCTCGCTTGCGCGAGCGCCATGATTGGTGAGCCGATACGGCCGCGATGCAAATAATTAAAGAAACAACAACGCCGCGTGCGTGCGGTACCGCATGCAACGATTCGCGTGCTGACTTTAAAATAAGTAATGAAGTGGTAGAGGGTCAACTTCCTGTTATGCGAGTTTCGAAAAAGCAGTGCCGTTCGAGAGGTAAGCCACTGGCGTAAAGCGCGGAACTTTTTTTTTCATAAATATTTTTTATTTTTTATTTGTTGAATCATACAATACAAAAGATCATCAGACTGCTTGGACCCGTCGCCAATGGCTAGTCCTGGGTCTAAAAAGAAAATGTATGCAGTGATGCAGGCTTACTGTTACATAAAAAACAAACTAACACTCCAAACCACACGGTGTTGCACAGCAGTAGTTTATTTCTGTGACCCCAACGTATTCGGAAAAATTCACTCGTTGATTATCATATTCATTAAATAATTCTTGCACAACTTCAGCCAGCAAGCTGTAACAGTTCTTAAGTGTTACTAAATGCTGCAAGCTCTAGGCACCTCATCAAACACGCTAGTGACGTAGCCGTCAACCCGAAATGGTGCGAAAATTTATCGTCACTCATAACAACGTCACAGGTCGCCAAAATTTGCGACGTCTTCAAAATCCGGACAAGTTTGTGTGACACCTGCAGAGTTATGGAGAACGAAGGACGAGCGCGCCTTCGTACTGCTCAATTTCGCAGATGTCATTAAGGCGTCGTAACGTTCATATAGGTCGGTGAAGAAGTTAGACCTCACTCACTCACTAACTCACTCACTCACTCAAGAAATACATTTTGCTCTGAGGACTCACTCGGACTTCCTGTATTTTTCATCGACCTGACTGACTCGGTCACGAACTCGCCAACATACTCAGCCGGACTCGAGGCTTTACCTGAGTCTCGGTGAGGTGACTCTCAGTAAGTCAACTCGTGAGTCCGTTAGCCTAAAAATTAGCTTTTTATTTATCAATCTTGCCGTCAATGCTCTTTAACGCCAACACCTCACGCGATCGGTGCTCTTCGGCACGTCTTTACATCTTACGCATGCAAATACACGTTTACAGTGGTTTCAATTCAATAAGGACATTTGCATGAAACTTGCCAGTCGCACGAGATATCTTTATCGAAAACGTCCCGTGAAAAAAAAAAGCTTTCGGGGGAAGCTCGTGGCACTTTTTCCTCCTCCCCGTAACTAACGCCTCGGATCAAGAAATATGAGGTACCGCATCGCTGAGATATATGTCAAAAGACTTGAGTGCAAGCTTAAGCCCGTAGAAGGCTGATTGTTTATGCTGGAAGTGAGTCGATAAGCTCAACAAATAAAGGTTTCGCTCACTCAGAATCCCTCGCGAAATATATATATCGAGCTTAGGGCTCAATCGAACTACGACTCACCAATATTAACATCAACCGCAGTCACAGACTAATAATAACAATAGTAAATATTGTTGGGGTTTCAATTCCCAGAACCATCATATGATTATGAGAGACGCCGTAGTTGAGGGATCCGGAAATTTCGACCGACCACCTGTGGTTTTTTCGGGTGCACCTAAGTCTGAGCACACGGCCCTCAAGCAATTTTAACCTCCATCAAAAATGCAGTTGCCGCGGCCGGGATTTGGTCCAACGACCTGCGCTACCAGAAGCCAAACCCACTAGACCACTGTGGCGGCTTCGAACTCAAACTCTCGGCCTGGTATGAGTCCTACCATTGGATAATCATGTAAGCCTCCTCTAAACAAATTGCAGATTGTGAAAATGTCAAATCCTCCGGCAGCTTGTCTACAGAAGTTGAGCAGACTTAATTAATTGATTGATGTGTGGGGTTTAACGTCCGAAAACCACCATATGTGTATGAGAGACGGCGTAGTGGAGGGCTGAAGAAATTTCGACAACCTGGGGTTCTTTAACGTGCACCCAAATCTGAGCACACGGGCCTACAACATTTCCACCTTGATCGGAAATACAGCCGCCGCAGCCGGTATTCGATCCCGCGACCTGCGGGTCAGCAGCCGAGTACCTTAGCCACTAGACCACCGTGGCGGGGCAAGCAGACTTAATTAACTGCACTACTCACGTGGTGTAGATGTGCTGGCCAATACATATTGCCCAAACCAAAACCAATAGACGGCCAACGTGTTTCCGAAGGAAAGCCTTTATCTCAGTGTACCAGGCTCGGGTGGTGTGCCTTGGCGCGTGTAGCCCGTCTCCCTCGTTCGACAGCGTGATTCGGGAATCGACAAAACGCGCACAAGTGAACCAACGCTCTTCGGTGGTGGGGACGGGAAGGGAGGCCCGTAGGCGCGTGCTCGTGATAACGCCGAAATCTATGCGGTCTCCCCAGCGCGGCCCTCCCCGGTACCACGGCGGCTGCGATCTGTAAAAAAACTGAGAGAAAGAGAGAGAGAGAAAAAAGAAAGTGGACAGGCCTAGTCACGACCCTTGTTGCACCATTTTTTTTTTATGTTCCCTTATGCCTGTATTCGTGTGGATATACGCTTCCCGTCTCTAGTGGTGCAAAAGAGTGTTTCATTTCGATGCGTATCTGGCTGCAAGTTCATATCTGATTCACTTTGTGTTGCAGTCAGCGGGCGGAAGACTTGCACGGATAGAAAGGTAAGAGAAAAGAATGGAATCGCTATAGCGACAAGTAAGTACGTACGGCGAAATAATAATAATAATAATAATAATAATAATAATAATAATAATAATAATAATAATAATATCTGGAGTTTTATACATCCCAACACCACGAGATGAATATTGGAAACGCAGTAGTGAAGGGTTCCGCAAATTAAGACCACTTGGTGTTTTTTAACGCGCTCTGCCACCGCACAGTACACGGGCTCCTACCATTTAAGCATCGATAGAAATGTCACTACCGCGGCCGGGGTCGAAAACGGGACCTTCGGGTTGATGGCTGGGCGCCGCAACCATCGTGATCCACAGGGGCGGCCATTCTTTCTTATGAAGCCTTATTCTCGAAGATGAAGGCTTGTTCTACGTTCATGTTCTACCCTCTAAAGCTACAACGCCACCCTACAATGGGATTGTTTATTTATTTATTTATTTATTTATTTATTTACTTATTTATTTATTGATTTATTTATTTATTTATTTATTTATTTATTTTCATACACGAATACACAAGGATGTAATCATCGTAAAAACCAAGAAAAGAAAGTCAGGAGCTCCTGTTCTGCTGGGTAGAGGCAAGCGAGGTTTGGACTCTGCGTACATGATGTGTTATCTATCTATCTATCTATCTATCTATCTATCTATCTATCTATCTATCTATCTATCTATCCTCATTTCTCGCTATATTTTTTTCGTTCTCTCTTTCAATCTTTTTATCTTTCTATGTATCTTTCGTCCTGCCTTTGCGTTCTCTCTTACTATTTATTTATCACACTCGCTCATATTTATTTAAATGGGACCTTTAACCCCCCCGTGTTTAGCAGCACTATACGCCTCAGTTGCTACAGGCATCAACGACAGTCATCATTTCCCGTACAGCCGGGCAGCAACGAATTGTGCCAACGTAAAGTCACGAGCAACCTGAATAAAGAGAGCAGATTCCCGTATCAGAAGCGGCTGAGTACCGACAACCTGGCGACGGATAGAACGTGGGAGATTGAAGAACAGCGCATACAAACGCAAAATGCGAGCGGCGCCCCTTTGATGGCCGAACTCTTTTGGCACTGAGCCAATTGTTGACTAAACGGAGTTCCGTTAATAACGCACTCAACGGCGTCGATGAGGGTGGATGGCACCATGGCTTGAACGGTGCGTCTAAGTTGCACTAGGACAGCTTTTGCTCACCCGTAGTGGAGTATTAAGTACTGTAAATCATTAGGCACATTTCTTAAGCACGGCGCTGCCGAAAAATGCGAGTTATGAAAGCTTCGTTCAAGAATCCAAACCTAATAGGTTGTACTCGTTTGCCGTCCCGCACACAGCGCAGTCGTGAGCCAAAACTGTTCGTAACAAGGATGCTTGGAGAATAAAAAATAAATCAATAAAATAAAGTGACGCGGGGAGCGCTCCTGCGGAGATATTAAGTGCACACACGCGCGCGTGCATGAAGTGTTGCGAAACACCGTTAAGTGACGACGCCGGCTGTCACACGGGGGCACCACGTGCTAGCCTCACGGCCAGCGGCTGTCGCACACACCGTGTCACGTTAATTGCGTGCAGCGCGGCAATTCCACGAAACCTGCGCTTAGCCTTTAAGCGGCTACGTCGCGGCAATGCAACAATGACAACCGAGGAAACGACGCTAAGGTGCGATTAGGGCCCGTTGGTTTGGCGTGTGAATGCACAAATCAAAGTGGAGGACGGGGCCAGTTGGTGACTCGTGATTCGATGAGCACTGCGCGCTATAGAACGACTTGTACTTGTCTGCATTTAGTCGGTGTACCACGCAGCATACATCGATCGTGAATGCAAAAAAATTCACGCGGCTTGGATTGGATTGGATAAACTTTTATTTGGTCCTCCAATCCAATCTAAGCTAGACACGATTAAACAAACACTGAAAGCGCAAAACTTACGAGTTATTTTCTGATATACGCACGACCGTTCTTGTACATGCAACCAACACACTACGCATGCCTCGATATTTCACGCTACACGTGTAGAGTGTATAGGTGTCCATTAATCGTGCGCAGAGGGGTACGGTTATTCATTTATCTGTTTAGTTATTCCTTGTGTAGGTACCATGTGCACTGTAAAACACGTGTTAAGGAGGTATGCCCATCAGAATTTCTGAACCTGGCAATATTGTGCGAACAGAGAGAATTCCGTATAATACGACAGGCGCTACAATGCTCTTCATTCCCTTTTGTATCTGGATGGGCGTGAAGATAGGGGTTGCTTTAAAAGAGAGGCGTCTCTTCACGCTTATCAATAAGAACTTGTCGAGTGAGTCGGCGGGCAGCTGACATTTCGATTGTCGCGCTAATATGAACTGATTAAAGAAGACAGGAAGCAGCGCCATCCCGTCTGCCCTAGCTGGCGCTATAGTGTCAATGGAATCTGCAACACATGGCACTTTAACCAACGTGTTAGAATACTTTTTTATTTTACTTTAACGATGGGTAATACACGGATTTGTCAACGCTTTGTTCTTCTGGCTTCGTTTGGCTCGTTGTGGTCTGCATTCCGTCTTTTTTTTTTTTTTTGCTTGTCAAAGTTAGTCAGCAAACGTTCAGCAGTTCTATTTCACCGCCGAAACATTTTCAGGCTAATTTTAATTGGGTTCACGAAGTTCACAAAAATGCACCGTTTTATCTCAAAGATCGAAGCACCAAAACACAGCGATAAGCAAAGCCGCAAGTGCCTTCAAAGCCAAGCCGTGAGCTCGTAGGCTAGGCATACCTGTGTACTACCCATAATTCCCACGGTTGCTAAACGATCGCAGCGCCTCCGTTTCCCCTACGTAATTGAAGGAAACTCTGTGTTGCAAGATTTCTTACGATTACCTATAGAAGGAAAACTTGTCCGCCGAGCTGTACGCATGCTAATGCTGGGATACGTCGCATTCAGACTTTCCCCGTCGCGGTGGTCTAGTGGCTAAGGTACACGGCTGCTGACCCACAGGTTGCGGTATAGAATGCCGCGGCTGTGGCGACTGCATTTTCGATGGACGCGAAAATGCTGTAGGCCCCTGTTCTCAGATTTGGGTACGCGTTAGAGAAATTTTTGAAATTATTAAAATTTCCGGAGCTCTTCACTACGGCGACCCTTATGATCATATGGTGGTTTTGGTACGTCTAATCCCACGTATCAAATCATCAATCACATTCTGACTGGGTGCGGACCTCGAAGACGCTTCTCTTCAATGAGTTCCTCGCGTGAAAATGGTTTATTTTATATTGAAGAAACACATATTAACCTTTTTTTTTTGGTTGTTACAAATAAACTAGTTTCAATTTACTTTGAGAAATTCTGCGTCGATGCACCGTTTTGCGAAGCGTAAAAAGCGACTAACTGCGGCTAAACTTGGAAGGCAGACGGCAAGGACAGTGTTCATTCTGCCAACATTTCTCGTCCATTCCCTTCTTTCTCTCGCTTTTTGGTTATACCGTAAACGTGTGGACATTTATTCAAGAACATAGTACACATAAAAAAGATCCGCTTGTAAACGCTTTGATTTGAAGAAGCTTTATTTGTGCAGTAATATCCTCTTTTTTAGCCGAAGCCTCACTGAACGCCAGCCAACACAAGCCTCACAGACGTATATACCACCATTATTATCGCATCACAGTGCCTTTTAGAAAATCCGCCTAGAAGGTGGCGCCAGATTTATGTCTAGGTATTATTGTGCAAAATTATGGTGCGTACAGCCTCACCGCTTTGTCGATCAACATTTCCAAGAAACTCTAGGGTGGGCACAACTTTCGCTTCACGTTACTACAAAGTCCAAGCCTTCTCCCCTAATCCGGGACCAAGAGAGGGTGCGCGTGCTCGCAGTCCTCTTAGAGATATAACGGTACCTCCCGCAGCGGATGGCCCAATTAACGAAGCCATATGCCACGCGGCCGCCGATGGTGGCGCCCTCGCTCGATAGCCCGCGGCATACAGCGGTCGCCTCCGCAACCTCCACTCTTCACCACGCCGCGCCACTTAACCCCATACGCGCGCCTCAGGAGTCTGCTGCATCTATGCAGAAAAACAAAAAAAAAACAAAAAAAAACACGTCACGCTTCGCTCGAGCTGACGCGCGTGTTCGCTCGAATTTTAATGGTCGGCAGCGTCTATTCGCAAAAAGGTGAGAACGGGTGGTTGGGTACACGTCGGTGCACTTATGGCAGCGCAGCTGTTTGACGGATGCATCGCCACTGCAGGCCGGCGCGTTTTACCATCGGAGCCTTTAGTTATCGTTCCGGTCAGGGCACTAAAAGGTGCCACCCTGATATAAAGGTGAAGACCACAGAAGATCATCATCATCATCAGCTAGAGGGATTCTATTGAAGCTGACTTTGTTGAAGCTTAGGGCTATCTTGGGTAAAAAGGTGGCAGAGTTGGACGTCTTTCGCATGTCGCTAGCAAGAATGCATTGCGGGGAAGCCGATGCTCGGGCCAATTTTTCTATTTATAGAAGCCTCTGCGGAGTCACACCAGTCATCGAGAGCCGAGGTAATCACCGGCGCCTTTGACACCCGCCAAGGGATGTCGATCGGCGACGCGATAGATACGTTTACACATTTAAAACGTGGCGGGAAGCTACAACTGAGAAGAGAATGAAATCCGAATGTGCCTCACACGTGAACGTTCCCTTTAGCAGTGGACCCGTATATACAGGATGGTCCACTGTTAAAGGGAATACTCGAATGCACAGCATCTATACTCCTGGCCCTCTAAGAGTAAGTGGATTAAGAAACAATCTTCATGCAGGTCAATAGTCCGTCAATAGAAGTCGGAACTTTTCACCACCTGTAGTCTTACGCATATCTAAGCCACTACGATTCCGTAAGATAGCGAACGAAATCCGAACATGCCTCACACGTGAGCGTTCCCTTTAGCAGTGGACCCGCATCTAGTACATGCCAAAGCACACCGACACGTTGAATGAAGCGCGCAATCGTTCCAGTCCGGGGCTCAACAGCGCCGACTTGCACACCTCACCGCGCATGCCACGCGAACGGGTGTAGTGTACACAACGCAGCAGCCGCGCTGCTCTGAATGGTCTCGCGAGTAGGCACACAAACGTAGTACAGCCGTGCCGCGAGCGCGTGCAGCTCCGTGACCGAGCAAACTCGGGAAGACAGGCGCGAACTCGCAATACGCGCGAACTTGCGCACATGTACGCTGGAGCGCGGCCTGGCGGCGTAACGCCTCTACGAGTGCCCCACAAGCTTGCGTAGATGAAAAAAGAAAGGAAAGAACAGGCAGAAGCCACTCTTTCGTGAATGTATATAGAGTCGATTCTACACGCACGCTGCTCTTCCGAGATTGACACAGCGACGAAAAAAGAAACGAGGAGAAAAAAAAAAAGAATGTACCGAGCGTGCATTCGGTGACGTGCTTTTACAAGAAAGATATAAATAAAAGCAAAAAAAGCTCCGAGTACTCTGAGGATGCGCAGCGATTGGCACCACGCTAGTGTGCCGCCAGGAACGGGCGCGCGATAACGCCACTTAGGCCTAATGTGGTGGCATCCTGTCAAAGAAAGCAGACGACAGGAGGCGCTGCCAAAAAGGATGGATCCAGGTGGGAGTCTGCTTGGTCGGAAGAAAGCTCTTACAAGAAGACTGTATCATGTTTTTTCGTATTTGCGTACGTCTTTTGTGTTACGCGTGTGTAAAGTCAACGCTTGGAAACAAAGGCAGTGTTCCGATTCTAGACAGCATCGTAGACAGTCGATGTTCACGGCTCAAAAGACAGCATTAAGTCCATGTCGTCCGAGAAATTGAACGCGTCTACGCGACGAGACGACGCTTCGAGAAAAGCAAGCTAAGATAAACAACGTGGCTAATATTTTTTTAGCTTATTTTCTGCTCAAGTCTACGAAACATTGAACGTTACTCCCATCATTGAGCGCCTGGAAAAGCTTGTGTACAGACAATTATTCCGGCGACATCCGAGCGGTTCGCTGAGCCGCCATATTTTTTGGACAGCAAAGTAGCATGCATCATTTTTGTCTACACGATGCCATATTTTCGAAGCTGTCTATTTCGCCAACTGCGTGAGAATTGGAATGGGGCTTACGATGCCTGCTGTCCAGTCCACCTTAGCGGTCTATTCAGCTGTCTGCGGCCAGCATTGAGCCCACCCCGAGTATCAGTTGTAACGGCCAATATTACGCCCCATATGTCTGCCAGCAGCTTCGATAGAATGACAAACCAAGCACTGCGTAGAATGAAATGTTATAAAAGTGAGCAAAACGTGTCACGTATGTATAGATTAGTCGCACGTCATGTTTCAGTGAGTGTTACAAAATGCAGGAATGTTGGTTATGCCATTCATCTTGTTGGTATCGACTGAGGCGTGGGGAGTCAAGCTGAAATAACTGCACTGAACATGAGGTCTAGTAATTATTTCTTTTGCTGTACTCAGAATTACGAAGTTTGTCCATGTTCATTACTGCATAACGCTAAATGATGCAGCCCCCTTTTGGAGTGCTTAGATAGGCGTCCCGGTAGGGGCAAGGGTCACCGAAGGGGCCAGGGCCAACCATAGCCACTAGACCACCGCGGCGCGGGTAATGCTGCTCTTTCCTCAAGCAGCGCAGTATTTTTTAATTGTCCCTTTAATGTTAACTGATAAACGACCAGTGTTAATATGAACCGTAACACCTATTCTAATACTCACACGCCAAATGCGTCTGTAAACACAAATAACGTGGCTAAAACAGCACATTCGTGCAAGTTTGAAATTACATCTACCTGTGTGTAACAAATTTGACTACAGTCGTCAGAAAGCTTAACACGGCTGCTCCGGCGCATGACCAGGACTACTTTGACTGGTGCCCGCCGCGAAGCGCTGGACGCTGTTACAGAGATAATACCTCGGTATGCACGCATAGTATGTCGGCGCGCATGGATAAAATATCGCCGACTGGACACAAAGCTACGTGGCGCTAGCGTCCACCAAACTGTTTCAGTAGACGCAGTGAAACGTTCTTGTTAAGCCTACAGATGACTGCATGAGGTATGAAAGATGGATGGATGAACTGATTGACTGAAGTCTTTTTTCATTTGCGTGGCGTGGCTTCGTGGCTTTATGTTAGAAGGTTCCCCCTTTGGTGTGACAACTAGTGCCATCAAGAACTTTATTAGCCATCTCTGTGTTTTTTTAGGCAGTACTAACGAGTCAATTACGACCTCCCAATGTTCAGTGCATGTTGCTGTAAAACCTTTTCATTCCACGCGTTCCACGGTTTTCCGCCACCATTCCTTCAACTTGCAGGTCTCTACAGCATATTCACTTGTGTTCCCAAAGACTGTCATTTATACCTGGTATCTCCTTCATACATCATCATCAACATCATCATCATCTTGATTACGTCCACTGCAGGACAAAGCCTCTCCCATGATCCGCCAGTCAACTCGGTCCTGTGCTTGCTACTGCCACTTTATACCCGCAAACTTCCTAATCTCATCTACGCACCAAACTTTCTGTCTCCCGCTAACCCGCTTGCCTTCTCTCGGAATTCTGTGAGCTATCCTTAATGACCAGTGGTTATCCTGCCTACGCGCTACATGCCCGGCCCTTGTCCATCTCTTCTTCTTGATTTCAGCTAGGATATCCTTAACCCCTGTTTGTTCCCTGATCCACTCTGCTCTCTTCTTGCCTCTTAAGGTTACACCTATCATTTTACTTTCCGTCGCTCGCCGCGCCGTCCTCAATTTAAACTGAACCCTCTTGGTAAGCCTCCAGACTTCTGATCCGTAGGTGAGCACTCTCAAATCAAGACTAGTGGATTGCCAAGATTGCCACTATCCCTGAAGAGGAAGTTATACAACAGCTGCACCTTGCCGGTACTTACCGTTATACATACGCCTCCCTTTATCATTCGATGGATACCTCTACGTTCGACTTCAATACGCGAAGCCGGCCACTGGCGACATCCAGTGGTGGCGATCCGCGTCGGTGAAAAAAATGCCCGTGCGAAATGCGCCACACAATGTTTGCGCGCTCCCCGAACGAGGTCCCGTCCTCAATTTTTGAGATCTCGGCGCGCTTCAAGTGTTCAACGAGTTGTATACACGCCAATTCATCTTACGGCTGCGCCTGTGTGCGAAGTGGAAGCCTTCGCCATAGCACAGCGCGACCGGTTTGGCTAGGCATTGCAACGGCACGCGGCGCACATATCGCACTGAAAGTCCAATGCACTGAGTATGGGGGCGTGAGAATCAGTTCGCCATGACCTATACTCGGCACGCGGAACAATGCCACGCGGGGAAGAACAAATTGAAAAGCCTGACGCATAATTAGACACTGAGGCGTTACGCCATCGCTACTAGGTAAGCGCAGCGTATGGTCTCTAACGCACAGCTAATGTAATAATGGGGGAAAATGACTCGTTATTGAGAGGGATGCTTTTGCGGTGTATTAAGATGCATGCATTCAGCTGCAAGCCATATCTTGAATACTGTTCTAATCAGCCACGGTGGTCTGGCAGTTATGGCACACAACTGCTGACCTGCAGCTCGCGGCGTCGAATCACCGGTCGCGTTTTCGATGTAGGCGAAAATGATTGAAGCCTGTTTGCTTAGGTTTAGATGCGCGTTAAAGAACCCCCGCTGGTCGAAATTTCCGGTGCCCCCCACTACGGCATCTCTCGCGACCAAATCCTGGTTTCGGTATGTTCAACTCCCAAACAATTATCACGAATGCCATTCTTCTGAACGGTCGCCACTGTGTTAAAATCAGCCGATGATTTGAACATATGAGTCTTCTGAGACAGCGCCCTGAAAGCGGATGTCCATGGGAGAATGAGATTCCGGGCCAAAATAAATTGTGAATGCTGTCCTTTGGAGTAGGCCAACGGAGCTGAGAATCAACGATTAGGACTTTCCTTCGAGAGCAGCACCATGGACTCAAACCACCGTCTATAGCAGACACAATTGAGTCCAAGTAAATTCTAAATGCTCTCCTTTGCAGCAGATGGGAGGAACATGCAGACTATCACCGGATGGAAACAGAGTCGTCTGCCAAGACAGGGAAACTTCGCGAATGCTCACCCTTATAGCAGAGCATTTCATGTATTTAGGACTTAGTTTTATAGTGAGAACGCGTAATATCAACAACTGTCTTCTGCTACAGGTAGTGCAAGTCGATCAGCTCAACTTTGTGGTGTATGCCAAAAGTGTACGCATTTAGTGAAATATTGCATCGTAAACGTTATCGGTACTTGCTGCAATTCACGCCAAATGACCGAAATCGAAGACGATCATTTCGTGAATACGTCATGCGGGTTATAATTCGTGTGGAGACACGATGAGTCATTAACGACGGCTTCTGTTGTAGACGTAACTTCGATCAGTAACACTCCGGCGATTATCGACATTCTAGGACCCTTGATGAGCAATATGATTTTCGCAGCACATAGAAACGATCGAATCGCAAACGAAACGTGAAGCTTCTGAGCTTGTACCACATATGACGGCTCGCGGAGACGACGGAACGATACGGGAGTACATTGTCACAAATACCTCACAAATGTTCATAAAAAAAAACATCGTCGTTTGTTGAGACTGTGCGATGCATTTGCCGCTGGTATATACTATGAGGTAGCGTAAAGCTTACAGTTGAATGACTCATAAAAGCTGTCACAAAAGCAGATGCCATAGCACGAAACTGGTGAAGTCTAGAAAATTGAAGAAGATTCGTAAAAACACAATGTAGTGATGCAACATTACTTGAACCATATTTGAGCATATTTTTTATTTCTTTGTAGCATTTTGTAGCGCCGAAGCTGTAATCGTGGCTCTAAATCTCCATTGATACAGCTATTTGCGATTATCTAGAAATATCCACAAGCTATTCCCATTGTACTAGCTTGATATTTTGTATTTCCGATCTAACGATTGTGTGTTCCTGCTGTATATAGCTACAAAAAGTTCAGTTAAAATGGAGGCTCTGAGACATGAGAAATACTTATGAACAGGGTGTCGCTGGAGTCAACGAGCTGACAAGTTCGTGGTCTTGTCGCCTGAGTACTAGAAAGACAGGACATCTAATCGAAACATGACTTCAAGCAACACCTTGTTTAAGGATCCCTCATCCTAGTTGTCTATGATACATGATCAGCATATACTTCTTAAAATAAATATGTTTTCTTAGTTCGAAGATAGTTTCAGAAAGAAAGCAGATATGACAGAGTGCAAAAGTATATTTCTTTTAAGGTGCAATACCAACCAGCCCTAGTAGCCATTCTTTTGCAGCAAATAAGTTCCGCTAGATCCCTAAAACGTGTTAGGTCATGTGTCGTATCAAGAATCCATATTATATCGGAAAAGGAGCCATTTAACCACCTGCACCTAAATGGAACAGAATCTCAGTCTGCTCAGTTATCCACCAAATAGTCTGTGGAAGTTCATAAATTGCGGGCTAGAACTTGACACATATTGGTTCCAACCACGGGCATAACCAGGAGGGAGTTAAGAGGGTTCTCACCCCCCCCCCCCTCGAATTGTTTTCATGCTTTAACTTTTCGGGTAATGATATGATTATTTACACGCCTTCACATTGACCACCAGTTCCCAAAGTCAGACGTTCGACACACAAACATCCCCGAAAAGAATTCGCGGGTACGGTCTTGGTTTCAACGATGGTGCATCGCAAAAAAAAAAAAAAAAGAACAACAAAAAAGCGAAAGTAAAAGATCGTCTTGGTGTAGGCCAATCTGGCTGTACTACCACTCACGAAGTGCTGTTCCCCATAAACCTAGCTACGCACCGCATTTTTAAAAAATATATATACATCTCAGATAGAAAGCCTTGCCCACAGCAGTAGCTGGGCCTGAATCGAAGTGCCAGTTTTTTGGCATGCAGCGGTGGCCTCGACTTTCACACCACATCAAGTCGTCTCCACGCACCGGGAGTTTTTGAGCTGATTAACAATACACGACAGGCCGTTGCAACCGAGAACACTTGCATCGAAAGTGGTACACGCAAAACGCGAACGGCAAAACAAACACAACGTCTGCAACCCCCCAAACAAAACGTGCACGTCGAGAAGCGAGTCAATCGAATGCTTTTCTCTCCGGAACAGATCCATCACGCTTGAACGAGACACAATAGAGCTATCACATTCTAATCGCGGGTCGTCTGCTCTCACTCGTCTCAATAGAAGGGCGTTGCAGCAGACGATTTGCGCCCGAATGGCAGAAGATTCGCGCCCGCGAACAAGAGTTGCAGACGACGATCGCTTTCCGCCCTCTTTAAAACGCGCCGGCGCGAAGCAGAATGGAAAACGCAGCGATTGCAGACGCCGCGTCGTAGCAGACGATTCGTGGCCCTCCTTTTGAAAACGAGTTTGCCACTGCTCGTCCTCCTCGTTGAAGCGGAATTATAGGGTTCGACTCCCGGCCAACAACAACTGCAAAAGAAGCCGCACGCGATATAGAAGAAACTGGGACTGCACAAAGGGTTCTGATGAGCCTCCGTCAAATAAAAGAAGAAAACAAAAAGCAGACGGCATGCGGCTCTTCCTTTTGATATTTGACTGATAAGCGGCCGCCATTGGCGCTTCGTCTTCTCTCCTGACTTTTGTCGGATCAACGACTGGCAACCACTTTTGTTACGCGAGCAGACGACGCCGCTGCCGCAGCATGGTCTGCTATATGTATACACAGTAAAGGAAGGGGATTCCAGTGACAACGCACGTAACTTCAAACGCCAGATAGCATTGAGATGTCAGTGGACCTGTAATCCATGTCGGGACATTCCTCTATTACAGCCATACCCGGTTGGGCTGCTGGAAGGGTCTATTCCGAGGGCGGTCTTAAGAGGCGGGAAGAAGCGTCAACGGCATGCACATGCGCGAAAGTTAAACGCCGAGGTGTCAAACGAGCGAGATGACTGTATCAATGTGCACCTGGGCGGTCGGGCATGCTGTGAAAACGGAGGCTTAATGAACAACTTCACGGTGGTCTGGGCAGGTTCCATTCGAACTGCGTTTTGACGCTCCAAGGTACTTCTGCAATGGCAAATTAATTGTTTATGTATCTTGCTTGCAGGTGCTGGATTTTGACGTACTTAAGTAGGTCTGTAGCAACATTCTGCTCGTGGATTGTTTTAAGAACCGGAACTTCTCGTAGCTGGTGCTTAATCATGTGCTTCCGAAAGACATGGCTTTCTTCTTTTGTTTTTTCGCGAAGTCACGTGGTTCTACAATAGGACTTGTTTGTCACTCTCTTCAAGAATATCCAAGGTATCACACGCAAATGGATACGCCCATGCAAACATAGTTCAAATGCTAGATGTCCGTGTACTTTGTGACGTCAGTGCACGTGAAGCAACTCCCCAGGTTGTACACAATATCCGGAATGCACCATTATAGCGGTTCTCAATAGCGTCATTTTCAGCATTATTCAATCTACAGCCAACTTGCTCGAGGGAAAGTTCCTGAAATTTGCCGCTCACACAATATATATATATATATATATTGTAATGTAAATGTGAAGAAAGAAAAGTGAGTGAACAGATAACTGATGAGCAGGAACCGAACCTGCGACCTTCGAATAACGCGTTCGATGCTCTACCACTGAGCTATCACGGCGGCTATCCTCCCAGTCACTTTATTGGGTATCACTAATACTGCTCAGTGGTGGCTGAATGAGCCCCAATATTGCACAGCACTGGATAATATAACGTACTCCAGGCAAACTGTGCACTAATGATATCTGGTGCAGGCTAAGGGATCACTATACTGTTGCCAAGTCTAGGTCAAATGATTTCTTATGTTGCCTAGTGCAGGCTAAATGATCAGTATTATTGCCTAGTGCAGGCAGAATGATTTCTAGTGTTACCTAGTCCCGGCTACATGTCACTAATATTGCCTAGTACATGTCAAATTTATTCCAATATTGTCTAGTGCAGTCTAAATGTCACTCATACTGCCAAGTGCATGTTAAAAATGTTCGTAATATTGTCTAGTGTACTCTAAATGTCATTAAAGTTGCCTAAACCAGGTTAAAAAGTTTCTAATGTTGCATTGTTCTCATATATTGCAGTGTACGGGGTAAATGATTGCTAATGATGCCTGCAGGTAAAATGATCCCTACTATTGCTTATTGCGGGTTGAAATATTAATAAATTACACGATGCAGGCTAGATGGTTAATAAGTATGCGTAGTGCAGACCTATTTATTACTGCTATGCTACATAATATTGATTGAATAAGGACTTACATTTCTTGGTGCAAGCGAAATGACTACTAGAGTTGTGTAACACCGTCCTGTGTTGGCTGAATTACAGATTTTATCGCCTAGTTTTCTGTAAATGATCGCGAATCTGTGTTCATTTGGCTACAGTTGGCTAATGCCGGCTATTCGCTTCCACGGTTGCTATATTATTGTCATTCAATATAACTACAACAATTGTCTGCTACACACTTACCTACGGAACTAGTCCTGCGCGAATGTTCTTCAACAGTTGTGACGTAACGACACTTACGCTTACACCACACAGCGTCGCAGATGTTACTGAGTCATTATTGATGTTTATCATCTCTAAAATGTAACAGACGGCGCGAACAGCAGACGACGTTAGATATTAACAAAAAAAGAAGGGGGAGGGGGAGGCGTCTGCTTCTTGCCAGTGCGCGCTAGAGCATGCACACAATTTTTTATGTAGTCCAAAGGTGTACTTCGTGTTCAATAAGCGATAACGAGAGAAAGCACTCTACGAACGCGTGTTAGCAGCGCGAAAACACCCCGCCTCATCGCACTTTTTTTTGTTTTAATCTTTATGACGAATACCACGCGTCGTCTGCGATCCGGTGATTAACCGTTCACCGCGGGGTCTATCTCTCGCGAACAGCCCACAAGGTTGCTAACACACTACCTCCTCTACGGAGCTCCACTAAACGCGTGCACGACTTTCGAAAGTGTGCTTACAGCGCGGGGTCTTTCTTGAATATAAAACAATGTAAAGGAAAATGCTGGACGCAAAAAAACAGTATTAAAGATACACCGCCT
This sequence comes from Rhipicephalus microplus, assembly GCF_043290135.1. Classification (NCBI taxonomy): domain Eukaryota; kingdom Metazoa; phylum Arthropoda; class Arachnida; order Ixodida; family Ixodidae; genus Rhipicephalus; species Rhipicephalus microplus. The sequence continues at coordinate 57,120,484 of NC_134707.1, forward strand.
GCCTTTTTGGCAGAAGCCGAAGCCAACGTCAAGTCAGCCAGGCCTTCGCAGCCTGCCAAGCAGCCGGCCCTTTTTTTACTTTCAATCTAAAAAAAGCAGCTGCCCTTTGTTTTCTTCGAAGCTTGCACGGTTGAGCTTGAAACAAAAGAGGAAAAAAAGGGGGCCAAGTGGACGATAACGTTTACGATGCAGCTTGCTTATTGAAAGGAAAATGTTTTTTTGGCGTGTGCGCTATTATTTTAAAGATGAGGCGTGGGTGTATGTGCTTCTTTAAAGATAGCAGACGCAGTTTCGCACGAGACCAGACGGCAATGCCGGCTTAACAAAAAAGAAAGAAAAGCTCACTGGAACGAGGTGCTTATACTGAAGTCACTGTTGCTTCCACGGCTGGTTTGAAAAATTGGGTGAACGGTTGTCTCGTCCTTAATTTCCATCCTTTCTTTAAAAGTAGCGGAGACGCTTTATTGACAGTATTCGGCAGATGTAAACGATGCGCGCAGCGCTTAGGCCACCCGAAAAAGATCCGCCTGTTCCAGGCACATCGCTTTCTGTGCTAAACGCGAGTAAGACAGACGCCCTTGAAACGTCTCGTTCTCCTTCCTTTCTTGCGGGAAAAAGACAGTGGTGCGTGAAGACCTAAGCACGGTTTAAAATTTGGCTCGGTAGTTCGTTGCCGTAAAAAGGTCGCTGCTACACGATTCATGGTCATGACATTTTTTTTTTTTTACCAGACGTTTGAGAACAATGTTTGTACTAATTCAGTTAGCAATACGAATAACAGCTAAAAAATAAGAAACATTCATGCATGTCGGCTGCGTTCCGGCTTTTATCCGACCTTTGATGAATGCCGGTCCCCTGCCGAAACGTTATCTTTCAGGCACCACGATGGTGATCTGTCTACAGACGGGTCCACTGCTAGAGGGAACACTTGCGCGTATGAAATGTTTGGATTTCACTCTCTTGCAAAAACGTGATGGCTTAGACTTGCATAAGAGTACCGGTGATTGACAGTTCTGACTTCTTTTTACAAAACTGTTCCATGCGTAAACATTATTTTCTTATCCACCTCCTGTTGGAAGGCCGGCAATATGAACGGTACTCAATGTAGTGTTCCCTTTAACAATGTACGGTACTGTACATAGCTTAGTCGAACACTAACAATGCTCAACATGTTTTCGAAGTGAACAATGATCACATCATGAACAGCGTTTTGGGTCCACTGCAAGCTCCGGGTGTCTGTCTAGTTCATCCACGAGCTACTCGCTTCATGTTGTGGCTGGACAAAGTGCATTTGTTTAAGTACTGCGGGTGACTTGATAACAAGAAAGTGGCTCTAAACACCAGCCTTAATGTTTATGTGTTTGCGTGCTCTTATACCTTCCCTCTAAGAGTGTGCTGTCTGATTTATATAAAAAAAGGCTCTCAGTGTGACTTATGCGATTTCTTTCACGTCAGTTGCCGCGTCGATTGTTCTCTGAAGAGAAGTACTTGGAGCCTGCCGAAGTACACCAGCATCTCCGAAATGTCACGCATCAAAAACACTAAAATAACGGTTTTAATGGATATTCGGGTTCATTGTGCGTTCAGTGTGGCTAGACATTGCGCCTGGGTGATCACGTGACCCCTTTCGGCGTTCTCTCTTGCTGGAAATTCAGTCTCGATCGTTGGACATTCAGGCTTTTAATCTAATTGAACCATGGTAGCAGTGGGCCGAATAGTTCAACGCTACAGCAACAGTAAAAGTACTGTAATAAAAGAACGTCCAAAATGTGAAACGATATCATTTCAAATTTGACGTCTCTAAGACGTCCCTTGTATATCTAACATGGGAATGCAGACCAATGTGCTGGTTATCTGCAGAATGTTGATGGATATTAGCACCATGCTTTGAATGCGACGTAAGGTCACGTTGTTATCACTTGAATTGTATTAAAAGGCGTGTTGTATTTGAGGAAGTGAGATGTAGAGGGGCGTGGGCGACAGGCAAAAAAAAAAGCATGACAAAGCGCCTAGCTCCTGTAAACCGAAAATACTGCCATAACGACACAATCTTTAGCGATACAATCAACAATGTAATAGATGTATAAAATAATCAGCATAAATGACTTCACACGTACAACAGATAACGGAATTATCACAGGCGTCAAGGAATCAATATATGTGAATAACGATTGGCTCAAAGTTTCGAGCACATATCGACATGTCAGTGTGATATGAATGTCAAGAGCCGACATAAATTGCACATTTCTTTTCAAGTGCACATTTCTTTTCAAAATTTGACACGAGCCCACATATCCCAGATCACAGCAGCTACAAATGATGGTCCAAGTGCACTACGCGGACGTGCAGCTTTTTGGAAGTCCTTCTCTCGAGACGTTGAAAGTAATATTCAAGTAGCACCAGCTTCTTTCATTCAATGTTTTTTTTTTCTCGGAATTACCGGTCGGTTTCCTACTAAGCGCTAACAATGTGCACAGGAGTAACGGGGTTTTTCCGAGCGCAATACTGCACATGCATCGTCGCGGGCTTTCCTTCGCTTCACGCTGTTTTTTATTGTTACTGGAAACAGAGCACGATCTGAGGAAAGAAAGCCCCTTTAAGTCACAGCCAGTGTGTGCACCGTTACTCTCTTTACGTTGCATTGTGCTAAGCACGCAATGTGGGTTTATTTCAAATACTAAAAATTTTTTTTGTTTTCTGGGCTCTAGACAATGATAAAGACCATCTGCCAACTAATAAGCAGAAGTGGCTTGAACGCTATGGCAGACAATTTTGTATAATCTGTCATTCGTCCGCAACTCAGTCTGCATTTGTCTGCAACAGTAGTTGGGGAAAGACGGCTATTATAAACCTCAGGCAGTGTAAGCACACTTACTCTATGCATGTGTCGTGTGTCGTTGCGCAAAGCACGCAGCATAGGCCTAACTTAAATAGTCAAAATTTTTGTTCGGTAGACTAAAGAAATATATATAGACCATCTGCCAACCAATTGACAGACGTGCCTTCAAAGCTATGGCTGACGATTTGGTATCGTCTGCCATTTATCTGCAACTCAGTCAATTTGTGAGTAGCTCAGTCTGCTTTCGCCTGCAACACGAGTTGTAGAAAAAAAAGGCATTTTAAATTTCAGACAGTGTAACCATATCACTCTATACACGTTGTATTGTGCAGAGCATGGCATATGCGCTATTAAAAAAATTTCATTTCCTAGGCTCGAGAGAATGACAAAGGCCGTCTGCCAACCAATAGACAGAAGTGGCTTGAAAGGTACGGCAGGGGATCTGGTATCGTCTGCCATTCGTCTGCAACTCGGTCCGAACCGAGAGTTTGGCTAAGTTCGTCTGCTACTATATTGCTTTTTTTTTGTCCAGCATACAAGTAGTGATGCATATAAGTAAAAACAAAAAAAAAACAGTTCTCCCGTAGCGTTCCCCTTGACAGGCCGCACCCACTCAAGCTGGAAGTGAAACTTTATAGTAGTTCAAAGTCACGCTCGCTGTGAGCGAAACCGCATGCAATGGTTGGAAAGGAAGTTTGGGGGAATCAATAAAAGAAATAACACGTGTAAGGTTCGACACACGCCAGGGTCGCACTCACCGACGCCAACGAAAAAGGAACGAAACAAAATGTGGAACGCAACAACGAACAGAAGCGTTTCATACGGTATCGGGTTTTCGCCCGACCCCCGAGACCTACCCTGGCTCCCTCAAGCGGCGGAGGGGCGCGAAAATGGCGTGGGCGGCCAAGCGTCACGCTGCCAAATTACCCAGTTCCGCATCGCACTAAACAAAAAGAAATAAATTGAATCGAACCGCATTTTTTTTTCGGGAGGGGGCGGCAAGGGGTGGAACGAAATCTGGGTTATACACGGAATGCAGCTTGCCGTGCTTTTTTCTGTTTCATGTATTTTTTGTAGTAGTTATCGCTTCAGCTATTACTCGGAGTCGGAGCAAGCGTGGAAGGTGATTTAAAAAAAAAGGAGCAAAAGTGCATTCTGAAAAAGGAAAAAGAGCGTGTACTTTTTTCGATCTCCGGCAATGTACCGTTGTAACTTCGAAGTTCGAACACGAACTGAGGTTAGGATGGAGGGAAGGTTGGGGGGGGGGGGAGGTTAAGAGCGATTTCGCTAGCGTACGTTGTATCACCTGGATCAGCTAACAACCGCAGGCAGCGAAACAAAATTATGAAAGAAATAATAAGAGTTGTAAAACAAAAGGAGCCCTCCTCCTCCTCCCTGCACAGAGTTCCGAACCCACTGTTAGTGGCTGCACCGACCCCGCTGACTAGGAGAGGGGTTCGCACCCGACTTTTTTAAATTACACCGAGTCGAGATGCGGGAACTTGGGGGCCCGTTTTGGGGGGAGGGGGGGCGAATCGGCACGGGGGCTAGACTGTACGTGGCCAGTAACAACTGTACGAACTATTGAGGGCTGCAGAAACGAACGTTAAGGAGATGGGATCGAGGTGTACTTATTACATCATCTGTAACCGAACTCCGAAAACCCCGGACCAACTTTCTCTACATGCAGCCCCACGCCCCCTGTGCTTTCGGACTATAGGTTCCCCCCGAAATTAATAAACGCTCTCCACAAACCCCGCGGACCCGGAACTTCTTTTGCGTATTGCATATCAGAAGAGCATTGGAGGGAGGGAAAGGGGGGCTTCCTTTCTATTCTCATACATTTGGAATGATTACAAAATCCATTAGGGTTCTGAATCAATATTCGATGATTTCGGCCGCTCGCGGTGTTTTAGGCCGAGATTTCTACAGCGAACTGCTTTGTCGTGCTCTGGTGGTGGGCCTCGCATTGAAAAGTATACCTCCACGTGCAATTACTTGGTGGGGTCGTTAATCTGCGCCCTCATACGTCCGGCTGGCTTAGCGTATACAGCGATACAGTTCATGGCTGGTCGAGGTTTAAACGGCGTTTTATAAGTAAGCTTTCCCGTACGCTGCCAACCTGAATTGAACGTATTTACACGATTTTAAGTGTACCTTTACTCGTTTCGGTTAACTCTGCCCTCATTCGGCAGCTGCAATAGAACTAATATATTATTCCTTATAGGGCTGCTCTTTTCCTAGCGCGGACTACGTGCATGGAAGTTCAGGGACAAAATGGTGGCTTGACGCGACGAGAAATCGCTTGACAGTGAATATCATTGGACGGCTGGATTTCCGATGGAGGCGGAAATGTTGTAGGCCCGTGTACTCAGATTTGGGTGCGCGTTAAAGAACCCCGGGTGGTCAAAAATTTCCGGAGCCCTCCACTACAGCGTCTCTCATAATCATATGGTGGTTTCGGGACGTTAAACCCCACAAATCAATCAGTGAATATCATTGGCGCCAAACTTTTGACAAGATGACGTATGTTCATCAGGCTGCGACGTAGGCAAGTCGTCACGTTGAAACGTTGGCTTCAGCGTGTCCTGATAAAGGTAAGTGATCCTGTCCAAACGACGGCTTCGGAGGCATACCTTGGCGAAAAGAAGTCCTTTTGTAAGTATGGTGGTATAGAGCATTACTGTCACAGATTCTTAATAATTTTTTAGTCCTCGCTCTGAATAAAAGCACTGATGTCAAGAACCCTAAAAAAAGAGTTTTGTGGTGTCTGGGAACGGTTCGAATACATTTGTAAAACCATCAACAATTAAAGAAAACAGAAAAATAAACGCTTCCGGTTTGGAAATCGACGGCTCGGCTTCTCAGTGACGCGTCATCCCAGTGTGACGTCACGGGAAGCAGAAACCCGTGACGTATGCTAGCGGCAGTACGTCGTCTGTTCGTGGTGCACGCAAACAATTGTCGTTCAGTGAGCCCTGACAGTGATATCTGTGAATAATGCTGCACGACGGATGCGAAATGCGCAATCTCCATGACTGCGTTAACTCGTCGCGATAACGGTGCATTGTGGCGGGTTCGCTAACGCTCAATGATGAAAAGTATACCACCAGAATAAAACATTTTATACGTGTTGTTCTGACTCTGGCGTGTCGAGAGCGTTAACGCTGCATAGCAACGTCACTTTTACGGTGTCTCAAAATAGTGTCGATTGATTGATATGTGGGGTTTAACGTCCCGAAACCCCCATATGATTATGAGAGACGCCGTAGTGGAGGGCTCCGGAAATTTCGACCACCTGGGGTTCTTTAACGTGCACCCAAATCTGAGAACACGGGCCTACAACATTTCCGCCTCCATCGGACATGCAGCCGCCGCAGCCGGGATTCGAACCCGCGACCTGCGCGTCAGCAGCCGAGTGCCTTAGCCACTAGACCACCGCGGCGGGGCTCAAAATAGTGTCGGTACTCCTCTAGAACGAGAAGCCCCGACAACGGCAACTCCTCCCTGTCATAGCCTCATCCTGTCAAAACGTTCACTCCAGCGACATACCTTGACAACTATACAATTACAATGTGGCTTACGCTGTACCAAGGAGAATTATGTTTAGAAAAGCTGTTCAAAGATTCAGAGTGCGCGGTACTATACTTCGGAAAAGCAGAAAGTCGTCCCAGTCGAATCACCTAACATGCGTGCTTAGAAAACGTTAACGATTTAGAGTACTTGGTACTCCACTTTTGGGAGAGCAAAAAGCCATACCACGGGCCTCCCACTTCATGAGGCCGTGTCGACAAAGATTTTCAAGGTCCCATGTACTTGCAGGGTGTTCCATTACTTGGTGCTCGAAATGTTTGATTGTACAATGTGTTTAATGGTTTATATTGATTGGTATTCCACTATGGGAGAGCAGAAAGCCGTCCAGGACTGAAGTGTGTTTAGAAAAAGTGGCTAACGATTTAGAGCACTTGGTACTCTACTATGGGAGAGCTTAAAGCCGTCCCGTAGGCTGAAATGCATGTTTAGAAAGAGTTTATTCCATCATAAGACGCAACAAATCTAAGGAACGAGTGTCTGTACGACAGGCACAATAACAAACAAAAGACAAAGTACAACATACATTACACATTTAAACAAAAGTGTCCAACTACATAGGATGTCCATTGTTGATGGTACTAATAACTATACACAACATACATACACTAATCACAATATGGACAATGTACATGATGATATATGTACAGAATTTACAAGACTTGGTGAAGATGTTAGAAAATATGTACAACAGGTATCAATATTCATAAGGGTTACAAACCTTACAGCGTTAGAATGAAGTGCATATATAGAAGAGCTCACACTCATATGGGACATACACAAACACATAGAAATAGTAAACACATACTGATTACATGCACTAATCAGACATTGATAGGTGACCTGGCTATAGGAACCAGGCCAGGTGGAAGACTAATCGAGCGCGTCTGTCAACTACGGACAGAAAGCGGCACGACCGTTGACGCAGAAATTCTTCCTCCTCAAGGAAGAACAATTCCTCTGACAGAAACGATAAGAGTTCAGAGTAGAGGCGTTCCAGAATCGGAAAGAGAGCACGACGACGATGACTTGCCGCAACAGCTTCGCATCTATTGCGCCACAAACAAAAAGCTCCCGCAGCTATTAGAACGCGTGCAAAGCGACTACGCGAGCAGTGACCAGATGTTACAAAGCGATTAACACCTAAGCCACGAAAACTAGTGTTAACTGACTTCCAAAACACCTTTGCAATGACACATTGCTGCAGCATATGCTGGTTAAACTCCTTTAACGGGCAGTTAGGACAAGTGGAAGATGGGACCATGCCCCACCTCTCCAGTCTGTCCCGTGTTGGGAGTACTCTCCATCCAAGATGCCACATAAAGTCACGGAGGTGACCAGGCAAAAACGATGCCGTTATAGCGCTCCACGAGACATGTCTCGATCGTGCTAGACGGGCTGGAGGAACCAGAGGAAAGAGAAAAGCCGCCGTTGTATCTACAATGCGACTTTCGAGAATGTCCACATCGGGACAAACTTGCTGCGTGTGTCGATAAAATGCTACTGCCGTTGAGTAAAATGCAGGCGCGTTAAGTGTTGCGGTGCTGAATTAAGCCGTGCATCTGGTAGTAAATGTGTGCAGAGAAAGTTGTTAACGATTTAGAGTACGATGTACTCTACTATGGGAGAGCAGAAGCCACCCGGAGCGGAGTTCACGACTCAAACGTTACAGCGTAGGTAGTAAATGTGTTTAGAAAAAGTGGGTAACGCTTTAGAGTACTCAGTACCCTACTATGGGAGAGCTGAAAGTGGTCCCGTGGACCGATGACGTTATTAAACTGACGAGAATGATGAGTTTAGAAAAAGTGGTTAACGATTTAGAGTACTCGGTACTCTACTATGGGGGGGGTTTAGAAAAAGTGGGCAACGATTTAGAGTATAGGGTACTCTACAATGGGAGAGCTTAAAGCCGTCCCGTGCACCTCAGTGCCATTATGGGAGCGATACAGTCACAGTCCGGATGGCGACGACTAATGCGGATGGGTACTCTATCGCCGACATCATCTTGGGCCACAGACGTCAAAAAAGCACAACATTTAAGGCCGATATTTTTATTGATACAATTCTATAACCTCAAATACGCTACACGAACGCTTAGCAGTAGTTACCAGCATAAGCAACACTCATGTCTTTTATACTACCTTGCCTCTATAAACATTAATTGATCAATTAACTAGTTAATACATGCGATTTTCTGCGCCAAAATAACGACATGAGTATGAGAGATGCCGTACAAGAGGGCTTCGGAAATTCCAACCATCGGATGTCCTTTCGCGCCGTACACGAGCATCTATCCTTTCGCCCCCATCGAAATTCGGTGGCATCAAACCCGGGACCTTCGGGGTCACAAGCAAAGCACCGTAGGCGCTGCACCACCACGGCGAACTGTCTTCGCGAACGGCGAGATCTGGTTCAACTCTCGTACGTCGTGCATGCTGTATACTAACATGTCTTCGTTTTCTTTCTTTTTTTAATTGTATACTCGCCGAGTCCATGACCTCAAAGGCAATCACATTAAACGAGGAACGCCACTTTATTAGGCTGATTTGCCGAGACGCCATCTGGATGAAGTTGCACTAGTTGTGTGCGCGAGAAACAAGGCACATAAAACAAAAGGAAAATGGAGGGAACCATATAGGTGCAGTTGCAGGAGGCGGTCATAAAGTCGACATCTTGCACGGCAGCTGCGTCCGAATCGTCGGCTGTCGGAAACCGGCGTCAGTGTTCCACGCACGCGCCGTTTCTCGACCACTCTCCGTGGCATCGCCACGTCGGAAACACTCCATTTCCGAAAGCACCGGCAGCTGCCCCAGAAAAGTCGAGCTTTTCTCTTTCCCCGAAAAAAGAACGGACAAAAAAAACTGATGGCAAGGACCCCGTCACCTTGCAGTTAGCGAGCTATTGGAGCAATTAGGCCTAACGACACTCGGTGGAACACAGGAGCATGCTAGATAGAACTCGACACTGAAAAAAAAAAGAAACACAGGATGGTAACAAGGTCAAAGATGTCACCGTTACGTGTGTGGCGCGCGATCTCGCACGAACTTTTTCCAACGCACTTGAACTCTTCAAGGTACTCGAGAGAACACGGCACAGCAGCTATACTAGTTCTTGTAATTTCAGAGTCGTCTGTTGCCAGACGACATGCGCACAAACCGAAACAATCAATTACCGTAGCCCACAAACACCGTACACTGCGAACAAAATCTAAAGAAACTTATTCTTTATTTCTTTCCACAGTGTTAGTGTGCCGCGTTGAAATGGCCTCATATACGTTTAAAGGAAAACAAACATAAAAAGGAAATGTGACAGGGAAAAAAAACGGGCCCTCGGCCCAGCGGGATCCGCCAAAAATTTGTACGTCTGCTCCCGGGGTCGTCGTCTGCTCGAGGGCCAAGACCTCCCCTGCGTCGTCTGCTAGCTACTACACGCGCACCGTTGTAATCGTCTGCTACTGGAAAGGGAGGGAAGGAGGGGCTGCCGGGAAACATACCGTTACATGAGTGACGGCACCACCGCCTGCAGGCCTGACATGACGGAGCAGCTTTTTTGCCCAGTTACCCAAAGACCCACATACAACATCCCGCCCATTTTTGTTGTGCCGCTTTTATGGGGCACGCGTTCTTTTGCAGAACATGTGCGTCGGCATCTGTTTGCCGTACGCACTACATGCCTATACGGGCTGGGGGCGTAACAGAACACTCCGCTTGGGGGCTCGCGAGAAAAGAGCGCGAACGTGGCTGAATATTATCGTGCCTGTATTCAGAGCTGCTATAGCGTATAGTCTTTTAGAATTAAATATATTTAGGTCTCAGGGTTTCCTTGGTACTTACGTTACATTAGGAAAAAAAATGGCGGGCTGAAAACTTCACAAACAACAGATCGCTATTAAATATCAATACATATTACTTTTCTGACGCAGCTGTGTTTGGTGCAGCTGTGTATGTTTTGTGTCTTGCAAATGTACTTCTGTATTTTTCTTTTTTTACACAAACTTATGTAAAATTATATAAACCTGTAAACTTTTATGTTCTTTCCTTGTAGCCCCCCCCCCCACTATGTCTGTATGGGCACTGGGGGTATTAAATAAATAAACAAATAAATAAATGCGTGTGATTTTATGCCGACTCATCGCGTAAGCTGTCCTAGCGTACCCTCACAACGTAACACATTCATCGCCATAAAGCAATAAATGTACAAAACAGTATGATTGATCTTGAAGGTGCTCGGCTGGAAGCTGGGCCCCTACGCTCCAAAGGCGATAAACAGGAAGCAACTCTCCCGAATGTGCCTTAACCGTGTGAATGTGCTCTATCGCCCTAGTGCGGAACAAATGTAAGAGCGAAACAGTTTCCGCGGTAGCTTCGCTGAATTTCAGAGTTGTAGAATGAAATGCTCTTCCTGGACATCAGGTAACGCCGATATGGAGGATTCTACACATCCACAACGCCACTGTACATTGTTGGCATTGCAGCCAAACTTTCCGAAAACATATTGCCAAGTACATTCTTGGCATTGCAGCCAAACTTTCCGAACACATATTGCCAAACTCACAATTCGGTGGCCCGAATGATGCGGCTTTTCGGGGGTCAAATTAAGCGCCGAAGAACTCTGGAATGGTGAAAGACGGCGCGTCTATCCCTCCCAAAATATAGCGTCCTATGGACGGTCGCAACATGACTCGAGACTTGCGCGCCCGACAACTCTAAAGGAGGTTCCGAACATAATTCTTAATTTTACGCCCATTCAACAGCACTTAGTTTGTGTATGACAAGCCAAGTGTCCAAAAGCATTGGGCGGACCACATCTGGGTACTTTCCTCGTAGCATTCCAGCTGGGAGGTGAGACCCATTCTCTGGTTCTCTAATAGAGGCTGGCTTCGAGAGGAAAGTATACATGGTTGGTCACAACGTATCATTCCTGGGGTCTCTATGCCTTTTTTTTTTGAGTACGCGAAGTTAAAAGTCAGATTTTTTTGTTTCTGTGTGTTCGGTCCGTGTATTAGTCCTCCTGCGGCCGCGCCTCTCTTTCGGCACCTAACGAGGTCTTCCACTGTCTCCAGATCGAAGGCGTTGCAGTCCTTCTGCACCTAACCTGGCTTTGTTCAAAAAGATTGAATAACAGTTCATCATCATCATCATCATCATCATCATCATCATCATCAGCCTGACTACGTCCGCTGCAGGACAAAGGCCTCTCCCATGTTCCGCCAGTTAACCCGGTCAGTGTGCTTGCTGCTGCCAATTTATACCCGCAAACTTCTTAATCTCATCTGCCCACCTAACCTTCTGTCTCCCCCTAACCCGCTTCCCTTTTCTGGGAATCCAGTTAGTTACCCTTAATGACCAGCGGTTATCCTGTCTACGCGCTACATGCCCGGCCCATGTCCATTTCCTCTTCTTTATTTCAACTATGATATCCTTAACCCCCGTTTGTCCCCTAATCCACTCTGCTCTCTTCTTGTCTCTTAAGGTTACACCTACCATTTTTCTTTCCATTGCTCGCTGCGTCGTCCTCAATTTAAGCTGAACTCTCTTTGTAAGTCTCCAGGTTTCTGCTCCGTAGCTAAGTACCGGCAAGATACAGCTGTTATATACCTTCCTCTTGAGGGATAGTGGCAATCTACCTGTCATAATTTGAGAGTGCTTGCCGAATGTGCTCCACCCCATTCTTATTCTTCTAGTTACTTCAATCTCGTGGTTAGGCTCTGCGGTTATTACCTGCCCTAAGTAGACATAGTCTTTTACAACTTCAAGTGCACTATTACCTATCTCGAAGCGCTGCTCCTTTCCGAGGTTGTTGTACATTACTTTCGTTTTCTGCGGATTAATTTTAAGACCCACCTTTCTGCTCTCCTTGTCTAACTCCGTGATCATGAGTTGCAATTCGTCCCCTGAGTTACTCAGCAATGCAATGTCATCGGCGAAGCGCAGGTTACTAAGGTATTCTCCATTAACTCTTATCCCTAACTGTTCCCATTCTAGGCTTCTGAAAACCTCCTGTAAGCACGCGGTAAATAGCATTGGGGAGATTGTGTCCCCCTGCCTTACACCCTTCTTGATTGGTATTCTGTTGCTTTCTTTATGAAGCACTATGGTAGCAGTTGATCCCCTGTAGATTTCTTGCAGAATGTTTATATATACTTCATCTACGCCCTGATTCCGCAGTGTCTGCATGACGGCTGATATTTCTACTGAATCAAAAGCCTTCTCGTAATCTATGAAGGTTATGTATAGTGGTTGGTTATACTCTGAGCATTTCTCTATTACCTGATTGATAGTATGAATGCGGTCAATTGTTGAGTAGCCTGTTCGAAATCCTGCTTGTTCCTTTGGCTGATTGATTTCTAATGCTTTCTTTACTCTGTTAGCAATTACCTTTGTAAATAGCTTGTATACTACAGAGAGCAAGCTGATCGGCCTGTAATTCTTCAAGTCCTTGTCATCTCCTTTCTTATGTATTAAGATGATGTTAGCGTTCTTCCAAGACTCTGGTACCCTTCCCGTCAAGAGACACCTCGTAAACAGGGTGGCTAGTTTTTCTAACACAATCTGTCCTCCATCTTTCAGCAGATCTGATGTTACCTGATCCTCACCAGCAGCTTTGCCTCTTTGCATGCTCTCCAAAGCTTTTCTGACTTCTTCTATCAATACTGGTGGGGTGTCATCTGGGTTACTGCTAGTTCTTATAGTATTAAGGTCATGGTTGTCTCGGCTACTGTACAGATCTGTGTAAAACTCCTCCGCTATTTTAACTATCCTATCCATATTGGTAGTTACTTTGCCTTCTTTGTCCCTTAGTGCATACATCCGACTTTTGCCTATCCTAAGTTTCCTCTTCACGGCTTTGACGCTTCCTCCGTTTTTCAGAGCGTGTTCAATTCTCTTCATGTTATACCTTCTTACATCGCATACTTTACGTCTATTAATCAACTTCGAAAGCTCTGCCAGTTCTATTTTGTCTGTTGTACTTGACACTTTCATGATTTGACGCTTCTTAATTAGGTTCTTCGTTTCCTGGAAAAGTTTGCCAGTGTCCTGTCTAACTATCCTGCCTCCAACTTCCACTGCACACTCCGTAATGATACTCGTCAGATTATCATTCATTGTATCTACGCTAAGGTTGGTTTCCTCACTAAGAGCCGAGTACCTGTTCTGCAGCGACACTCTGAATTCCTTTACTTTCCCTCTCAGTGCTAGCTCATTGATTGGCCTCTTGCGTATCAGTTTCTGTCGTTCCTTCTTCAAGTCTAGGCGAATTCGAGACCGTACCATTCTATGGTCACTGCATCGTACCTTGCCAACCACTTCCACATCCTGCACGATTCCTGGGTGTGCGGTCATTATAAAGTCTATTTCGTTCTTATTTTCGCCGTAAGGGCTCCTCCATGTCCACTTGCGGTTTTCTCGTTTTCGGTAGAAGGTATTCAAAATCCGCAAATTATTGCGTTCTGCGAATTCTACTAGTAGCTCTCCTCTGGCGTTTCTAGTGCCGATGCCATAATCTCCTACTGCCTGGTCTCCAGCCTGCTTCTTCCCTACCTTTTGCATTAAAGTCGCCCATCACTATAGTATAGTGTGTTTTTACCTTACTCATTGCCGATTCCGCGTCTTCATAGAAGCTTTCAACCGAAGCGTCATCATGGCTGGATGTAGGCGCGTAAGCCTGTACTACCTTCATCTTGTATCTTTTATTCAGTTTAATTACAATACCTACCACCCTTTCATTAATGCTATAGTATTCCTCTATGTTGCCAGCTATGTTTCTGTGAATTAGGAACCCCACTTCCAGTTCTCTTCTGTCTGCCAAGCCCCGATAGCAAAGGACGTGCCCATTCTGTAGCACAGTATAGGCCTCATCTGTCCTCCTAACCTCACTGAGCCCTATTATATCCCATTTAACACCCTCTAGCTCCTCGAACAGCTAGACTTCCCTCACTAAATAAGGTTCTAGCGTTAAACGTTGCCAAGTTCAGGTTCCGCTGGCGGCCTGTAGTCCAGAGATTCTTAGCAACCCTCTGCTGCGTTGCAGATCTGACCACCGCCATGGTCAGTTGCTTCAACTGAAGCAACTGAATAACAGTTACTGGTCGTTGAAGTTGCTATAGTGGAAGCTCCTGCAGTGTATAGTCAGCAACTGCGGAGAAAGTATTTGACCATCAAACCATGTGCTTTTCTGGTGGTGGCCACCTAGAAATCAAGTAGCTTTGGTCTGTTCATGTACAAGACAGTTGTTCCCGGTGAAATGAGAGAAGTACTGGTGGCTTTTTTTGAGCCCTGATATTTGCCGATACGGCTTCACCAAATGGGAGGTCCACGGTACCGCTTCCAGCTCTCGCATAGCAAAGCACCAAGTACTCTAAATTGTTACCAACTTTTACTACACGATCTCCAATAAAACTTGCCGAGAATTCGAGGCTCACCAAGAAATACTAGTAACCCAAAGAGGCACGTCGAGCAGTATCAAACAAGAAAGTTGCCACATTGAACTCGTCGGGCATGCAAAAAAGAAGCGCCCCGCTTTCTTCGCCGAACACAGGCAGTGTATAATGCCCCTACTAAGATGTCGGCTGCAGCCACCATCTTGTAGTGGTCACAGCTTCGTTCTAGGCACACATTTCCATTCCAGCAATTTTCTTTTAAAACCTCCTTAGTTTTGTCACTGCCTCTCTGATCTGCTCACGTATCACCAAAAGATAATATCACGCGATTACAGCGTTATGTGACGTCAGAGTGGCATGATGGCGTCATGATGACGTCAACATTTCGCTGATCTCTGTCATCTTGCGGTGAAGTGATCAGGCGTTGATGAGTTTAACTTCAGTCCTGTTGACCCCGATTGTGTATTTCTGAATATCATGGGGCCTCAAAGGTTCTCGCCTTAATACGAATACAGGCTGGGCCCCTAGAACCATGGCGCGTCTGTCATTCCTCTGCTCAAAAGGTCGGTCTAGGTCCTCACTGTAAGTTCCGTCTTGCTCCCAAAGTGAATACTACACGTATTAAAAACAAAACTTTTGTTGACCTTCCTTCAAATATTAAGTTTGCCGGGTCATTTATGTTTACGAGTTTGTCAAAGCTTGACAAGAAGTTCACGTTTTCGAAAATATGTGACAAGAACAATCTGCATGGAGAAATAGTGCATCTGAAATACACGAAAAGTACTTGCCACGAGAATGAGCTAACGGTATTGGACAGGACATCCCTGTGAATTTTGTCTTGGAGAGATTTCGGATGCTGTGGACTGAGTTTACATTTATTTTTAGGTTGTAACCGCAGGCGTGCGCACAAAGAAGGCAGGGAAAGGGGGGGGGGGCATCAAGGAGGTTTTAAAAAATTACTGGAGTGGAAATTCTTGCCCACGAGTGAAATCGTGCCACCCGTAATATAGCGGCTGCGGCAGCCATCTTACTGGGGGCATGACGAACTGTTAGTATCAAGGAAGATTGGTTAGCATTCGGCGATTGAGAAGGAGCGTTTTCCTCGCACGCCCAACGAGTTTAACGAGGCAACCTTTTCGGGCCAGACAGTGCTCAAAGTATCTCCTTGTATTACCAGTTTTCTTTAGTAAGCCTTGAATTCAAGGCACATTTTATTGGAGATTAAGTCACCGATGCTAGTCCGTGCAGATTATTTCTCCGAAAACAACTATCTTTTTGTTTATAACTAACGTAGCCTGTAGACTTACAAATCAAAGCCACTTGATGCCTTAGTGGGCACCACCATGAAATAGCATGTTTCTGAGATCTTTGGAGGGCAAACGCTGGCTTCATTAATGCTGGCAAAGCATTGCGGGAACTTCCACTCCATGACATGACACGACAGAAACTTTATTAAGGTCCTCAGGAACAGATATTGGCCTAGAGGATATACCGTGGCGCCACTTACGTGATGACGTCACGCATAGAATGCCGGGTTGTGTTGTCTGCTAGAACAGCGCATTTCCTACGCTTTTGCTGTGGACACCATGCATTAGTGCTTCCCTTTGTTTTGAAGCTCAGTGCGTAAAGAAGCGGTAAGACTTACGGGCAAGCAAACTACGAATCGGTGTCCCCGGTGGCACTCTCGTGTCTAATTTGCATCGTGAAATTGCTGCTAAGAACCGGTGCAGCCTTGGGGCACTATGCAAGTGGTGTTGCGAAACCAAAGCTGCCGTATTCCACAACTACTATCCTATCTGTGACGTCAAAACTATCGCAGCACTGGCGTCTCCAGTCGAGGCCCTCGAGGAAAATTCAGGGGAGCCATAGGCCTCCCGCCATATCAAGTCGGTGGCCCAGCCCACGATGGGACCGGAAGTCGAAGTTTCAGGCCGTCCAGAGGGCCTACGACGGAGCTTCCACTCCAGCAATTTTTTCCTCTTTGGGCTCGCCCAGGAGTGGCACCCCGTGCGTTTGACACTATGTAGCCTGCGTTTGACCTAGTTATCCAACTCTGCTGATCCTCCGGACGCCTAAGCAACCTGTGCAACGCCACGTGGGAACCCAGTGTCTTGCGCCCCCAATTCTCAAATCTTTATTATGTGGGCGCATGGAGGTGGGCATTGAAGAGTCCGTGCTTTGACGTCACCCAGGCCTCCCAGCAGGAGGCGCCACTGCAACTACTCGTGGCTGCAATCCGAGCATGGTTATCTCAAATTTAGCAATATGGTGCTTGCTTTTCTTTCCTAGCAGATGCCACGAATGGTAGATTGACGGCCGAAGCAGTAATTTAAACAGCTGCTCTGCAGTAAATATCTCATGCGTTGTTCGCGAATGCTAGAGAGGCGGAAACCAGCGATTCTCACTCATATACTCGCGTTCACTGTCCCTATCGTTGCACTGCAGAAAAAAAAATATCCTAAATAGACGGGCAATTGTGCTCTTCTCTTTAGGATTGTTGAGGAAGCTAACGTCCTTTACACCGACAGACGATACACACTGAGGCACAGAGCAGCCCTTCACCATCGCGCAGCACTCTATTGCCACGTTGACGTTGTGTAGAGGGTTCGCAACTATACGTGTTTTCAGGAACATAGCCGCGACGTGATGCGATCTCCACTGATGGCCTCGACTGTCAATTCAACAACGTGGCCTGCGTCATACACCACCGTGCCGTCAATGAGATACTGCGACGTTTTTCAAGCTGTATCTACATGCTTGTAGGTGCTGGACAAAGGCACGCTCATTGAAACTTCGAAAGCAACATCCGAACCAGTTAGTATCGCGCGGTGGAAACAGCTGGTGACGAGCGAGAACGTTCACGCATAGTTTCACTTTCTTACCAGCAATGTGGTTGGCGGCATCGGCATGCTCATCGGCCACGTGGGAGGTTTCTTAGCCCTGTTGATTGGGCCACAGCTGAAACGAATTCATAGCTGCACTCGAAAACATTCGTCGCGGTTCTTAGTTGACCCTCGCGAGGCTGTTCGTTCAAGCCAGAAGCAGACGATCCGCGCACAGGAGCAGCGGCTGCTGCAACGCGGTTGACAGGGAAGTCCACGAGCTTACGTCACACGCTAGAGGGCGCCACTCCAAGATCTCGAGTTCAATACATAATGCTTCAAGTTTAGGGGTGATGCACCTTATTACCTTGCTTTGTCGTCGACTCTGTCTGCTGTCACGGTATATAGAAAACCGTTGTTATAGTCAAAACATTTGCGTGTACGTTACGATTACTATTATGAAATCTCATATAAAAGTCACATACAGCACGCAAAAGATTCCTGAAGTATCTTAATAGAAATCAAATCGAATATTAATGAAAGGCTGCATGTTTCCAATATTCGCAATTCTTGCTATCGCAATCACGAAGGATGAACACAGTTGGATGAGGAGGTATCGATGCGCACATCAGTGTATGTTATGTCATTTAACACTGCAAATTCCTGCCGGCTCACGGCTTTGAGCTCTCCCATAGTAGTACCATAGAGAAACATACTTACATAGTATGTTTCTCTATAGTAGTACCAAAAACACACACTCTTCAAGTGCGATGCCCACCGGACATATTTATGCTCTCCCATAGGGGAGTACGTACCTATAGTACTTTAAATCATTACCCACTTTTCCTAAACTTACATTCCGTAAACTATTCTGCAGCGCTGGCACCTGCCAGTAATAAAGGAGTCAGTGCCTGCTTCGCCATTGTTCGCCACCTTGGCGCAATTTTTTCTCGACACGGCCTCATGAAATGCGAGTCCCACGGGACGGCTTTTTTGCTCTCCCATAGTAGAGTATACTACCAAGTACTCTAAATCGTTAACAACTTTTTTTGCAAGCATTTATGGATAACAAGGGAGCGTACGATAGCATTGTTCAAGAGGCCTTGTGGGAAATACTGGACACACTATGTGTGGAGGATGGAGTCACTAAGCTCTTAAAGGATATTCAGAAGAGTAACAAGGTAGTTATAAAAGGGGGGGAGGGGGAGATGGTATACGAGCCTACAGAGATAAAACCGAGCTTAGGCAGGGGTGTAATCTGTCACCCTTGTTATTCATGATGTACCTACAAGGATTAGAGGCCAAATCAGAGAGAAGTGGACTTGGCTTCAGCTTATCTTTCATCACACAAGGAAAACTCATTGAACAGGCACTACCAGTATTGATGTATGCAGAGGATATAGTAGAAATGGCCAACCACAAGGAATATTTCCAGAGATTGATTGACATCTGCGGTAATGAGGGAGATAAGTTATATTTGAGATTCAGTGAGAAAAAATCAGAAGTCATGATTTTTAATGATAACGAAGGTATTCAGCTTACGATACAGGAGGTCACGCTAGAGATAATGGATAAATGCAAATATCTGGGCGTATGGATAAGCAACTTAACCGAGTACCAAGGGGAACACGAAATATACGTAACAACTAAAGGAAACAGGAATTCAGCGGTGATGGAAAATAGGGCACTGTGGAGTTACAATAGGCACGATGTTGTGAGAGGAATTTGGAAAGGGGTCATAGTTCCTGGTCTGACGTTCCGCAATGCAGTCTTAAGTTCAAGCAAGATTAGAAATTAAGCAACGTGGAATAGGTAGGCTTGCTTACCTATTCATTCACTAGACATCATTCGAGGGCAGGGAAGCTAGCAGCAAGACAAAATTTGAGAAGTGATTGAGAGAAATGGAGGAGGAGCATTGGGATAAGAAGGTATTCAGCTACTTGTACATGAGGAACGTCGATACAAAATGGAGGAAGCGAACCAGAAAATTGACGGGTAGATACTTATAAAAGAGCAGGGGGCCAAACCAAAGAGAACTATAGGATAAAAAGAAAGTGCAGGAAAAGGAGACTGACATGTGGAGAATTGACATGAATAAGAAGTCCGCACTAGAGATCTATCGAACGTTTAAGCAGGAAATTGCCAAGGAAGAGATGTGTAATAATACTCGGGGTAGTTCTCTACTGTTTGAGGCCAGGACGATAGTATTGCGAACCAAGACTTATCTGGCTAAATACGAAGGGGTAGACACGGTATGCAGTGCGTGTGGAGAGAAGGAGAAAACTGCCAAACATCTGATAATGTTCTGTAAAGGGCTTCACGCTATAGTTCAGGATGATGGCGCAGAGTTCTTCAAAGCACTTGGGTTTAGGGACAGCGACTTTAAGCGGGCAGAAATAACTTGAAGGAGGTTATCTGATTGGTGGTTAAAATTAAGACACGAGTAGAAATTAAATCCTTCACTGCAAAGTACCAGTCCTCAACTTTATTATTTAGAGGGAAAAATGAAGATAAATCTAGTTGTTGGTTGACTAAGTATTACGGCTAGGTGGCGTTAGCCGCCGCCTGATTTGATGGGTACAGCTATATCAATCCAGCCATCCATCCATCCAACTACACGAAAATTGAATTTTGAACCATTTGCGCCATTCCCCATAGTAACGTCCGGTGGTTCTTTTTTTTCAATAATCAAACAAAAACGAACAATCAGCATTTTATTGCATCTCTCGATACACAGAAGCTCCTTATTTAGTGCAATTAGATCAATTACCAGTGATTAATTGTGGGTGGTCCGTCTGATGTCATCGGGATCATTTTGAAAAAGCCCTACTGTGGCGCTTGTGTTCTTCTGCATTTACCTTAATTTCTCGGTAAGTAGGGCATTGTTGTTGATAATATTGTCGTTTCATATGTTCTCATACAATGAGCTTTCACTTTGACGTGAATAGTTATTTGACTTGTGTCCCTTTAAGACAGAGGGCCGCAGTACATCAGTTCGCACTCCAGAATCAACGACGGCTGTGGCATCAAATGGACCGACACACATTGGGGCCCACCCCTGACGACGCAGCCAGCACCGCGAGGTCTCCGATGACCCGCCCACACCTGGTTCGTGGCCCGTGCTCCGCGGGCCAGCGATCGTCGCAGCGGGGCGCTACAAGCCGCTCCCCGGTGGGGCCGCCACTGTACACGCACGCACGCACGCACCTGGATCTGGGCCTGCGGGCTCTGCCGGCCTCCGCGCCTAGTTACGCACGCTGTACTAGTGAGGCACAGTGTTGAACTTTGAACTTTGAACTTTATTTATTTCAACATTCGGGATGCTGAAATAAATATGTGTGAATGCTGTATGCCGTGCAAGAACGTGAGACACAGTTGCACAGTTGAATAACGACAGCAATGGGAGCGGCTCTATTCTGGATATATAACAGTAAAGTAGCGAAGACGAAGCTCAAGTCGGGTACTCAAGTTACCGAGCCTGTTCTCGATTGCATGTGTGCACGACACGACCCAAACCCCCAACACACACACACACACACACACACACACACACACACACATATATATATATATATATATATATATATATATGAGATCTAACAGACAGTAATGCCAAGGAATGTACAGGGGAAGTTATTAGACCCAATGGAATGTAACTAAGAAGAAAGAAAAGTGGATGAAAAAATAACCAGCCGTGAGCAGGAATCGAACCTACGACCTTCGAATAACGCGTTCGATGCTCTTGTATAAGAGGGACAATTAATCAGCTGCCCGCTCATAAAAAGTTCACGTGCTAAGTGACGCCAAACATGCGCATAACAGTGTTTTCACACTCGTCGTTTGGCTTATAGATGGCGCTGACTGTCACTCCTACTTCTATATTCACATATAAAAACCCCAAAAACTGGATGGAGGGAAGGCCGCTGTGGTAGCTCAGTGGTTAGAGCATCGAACGCGTTATTTGAAGGTCGTAGGTTCGATTCCTGCTCACGGCTGGTTATTTTTCCATCCACTTTTCTTTCTTCTTAGTTACATTCCATTGGTTCTAATAACTTCCCCTGTACTTTCGATTTTTTTTTTCAATGAGCGTCTCTTTAGAAGAACGATTGTTTCAGCGCTCTGTTTCATTTTAGTGAAATCATCGGTCTTTTGAGGTGCCTCGCCTCTCCGTCTTGCGGTGATGGACATGGAGCATGACAGAGGCCCGCCTGGTCACAGGTCCTCACACCCGTCAGCCACAAGGAAGCGAGCTGGCTCTCCCAGTGACACTGAGGACACCGATCTCTATTCTATGTCGGAAGATGACACATCCGATGGCAGCTTTATACCTGTCCGGGGTAAGAGGGCAAAGAGAAGGACGGCGAATACAGCAGCATCAGCTCCTGCAAGCACAGCGACTGTGCATTCAAGGCCTGCGCGCTGGCCGCACGTCATCATCTTCATGCCCGAAGATCCATCAAGCAACCTACGGCTCCTGAACAGGCAAGCCCTTTCAGTTGCTCTCGAATGTGCGGTGCCACATCAAATTAAGGACGTACGAGTAAACCCAAGGAAGAACATTCTCGCCATAGACGTGCATGATGTGAGTGCGCTAGGACAGCTGCAGCAAATGACTGAGCTAGGTGGCATTAAAATGCGCCCCTTTATCCCGATGGATGACAAATCAACTGCCGGTGTAATTTATGACATCGACACTGCCATTCCTAATGCTGACTTGTCCACCCTCATCAAGCCTGCAAACGAGGGAACTGTCATTACGCAATTGCGGCGCCTTGGAAATACGCGCTGCGTAAAAGTGTTTTTCAAGGGAGATTGCCTACCGTCCCACGTTAAAGTTGGACATTTTCGACATCCGGTTCGATCATTCATCCAAAAGCCACTTCAATGTCATCAGTGCTTCAGGCTAGGACACGTCAAGGGCGTATGCCCCAACTTACGACTGTGTCCCCGCTGCGCTGAATCTCATGCTGAAGACGCCTGTCGGGCGACTACCCTGAAGTGCGCCAACTGCAGTGGTCCTCATGCTGCCTCGTCGAAAGACTGTCCTCGAATCCAAAAGGAGCGCGTGGTTCTCAGACAAATGGCCCGAGACAACTCAACACACAGGGAAGCAGCCGAAATAGTCCGGCGTCGGTGTCGACGTCGGCATCATCGAAAGTCTTCAAAGAAGGCACATTCCCGAGACGCTCCTTCCCACTCTGTAGCGGTTCCATCCAGTAGCGCCGCGAAAGGGCCCACCACTTCTACAAAAGAAACAGAGAAGCCTCCTTCTCTGGAGGAATGGCCCACGCTCCCGACGCGCTCTTCTGCCAAGGAACCTCTGCAGGTTGTGGCCACACAAGAGCCGTCTCCAACCATGGTAGATTTGCCTAAAACTGATCGTCAAGTGATCTCGGTGCTGCGTTCCCTTATAGAAGCCATCCGAGCGATATTAGTCGGCATGAAGACACCATCTGCTCGAAGCGCACTTGGACTGTTGGACGCCCTAAGCCCAGTGCTTGAATCTCTCAACTAGGAAGATGGCTACTCACACCTCAACATTTCTTAAAGAAGTCAAGGCTGCATCCGTCATCCAATGGAACGCCAGAGGACTAAAATCACGCCTTTCAGATTCTCGTCAGTTTGTGTTTACCAACGTGTTTCCAATTATCGTCATTTGTGAACCCAATTTGTCGAAACCAATAGGACTATTGGGGTACGAAGCTGTCATGTCTTCAACGAACGGTGCGTGCAGCAAAATCATCGTCTTTGTTCGTCGTGAACTGACGTATGTTGTGCAACCAATTGCACCTCACGATGACAATCAGTATGTCTGCATCACTGTGAAAAAGAACCAACTCATGTTTACTCTCATAGGCGTTTATATATCACCGTCAAGTAATCTCGATTCCAGGAGATTAGCGGATATTTTGAGAGTGTGTCCTGCACCATGGGTCCTCATAGGTGATTTCAATGCGCACAATCACGCATGGGGAAGTACGCGGACAAATGCAAGAGGACGCAGGTTAGCAAACATCGCCTACAACTATGGCCTTACTCTCCTGAACGACGGCAGCCCCACTTTTCTTCGAGGGGTGACATGCGGCAGCTGTCTCGACCTTGCTTTTGTCTCCAACTCCCTCGCGAGATACGTCAAGTGGTTTCCAGATGTTGAGACACGAGGAAGTGATCACATTCCAATCTACCTTAACATCAAAGGCTTGTCTAGTTATGGTCCACGGACGACCATTCGAGCAGTCCAATGGACCAACTTCAAATCTGACATGGAAGATGCTTGCAGCGATGGCCTACGATCTGGGTTAGAGGAAACAATTAAGAGCACAATGCAAAACGCCACTCGCACGGTGACGATATCTTCCACACGAAACGACTTTGATATAGAGTTGGAGCGACTCCGAGCACTGCGACGCCGGGCGGAGCGTCGGTATCGGCGTACAAAATCAATTCACGATCTTAGGGCAGCCAGGAGGATGCAAAAGAAGATTCGGCGTCGCATGGATAGATTAGCGTCGGAACGATGGACAACGTTTTGCCAGTCACTAGACCCTCGCAAGCCACTCTCACACATTTGGAAAACGGTGCAAGGTCTGCGTCACCCTACGGATCAGCGCTTTCCATTCAAAGCGCTCGCGCTATTTCAAAGGAGGCCAGACATCGATGTCGCAGAAGATTTCTGTGCGCAGATCGCCAACCGAGCCACTCGTCCAGATTCTCCAGTGAGAGGTGACGTCCCCCATTCCCGTGACTACCACATGGACCTCCTTTTTACAATGGAGGAGCTCGAGGCGGCACTAGCTCTCTGCAGGCGTTCAACTTCTCCGGGCCCAGATGGTATTCCGTACCGAGCCTTGTGCAACCTTGGGGAAGGTGCAAGGAGAGAACTGTTGAGCCTCTACAACATCTCGTGGCAGGATGGCAATGTTCCTGATGACTGGAAAGTAAGCCGCTTGTTACCCATCTTGAAGCAGGGCAAATCCCCACTCGAACTAACCTCATACCGCCCAATAGCACTGGCCAGCTGCGTAGGGAAGATAATGGAACGGATGATACTAGGCCGCCTGGAGTGGTATCTTGAACACTACAAGATTTATCCGAATTCAATGGCTGGTTTCCGACGCGACCGCTCTTCTATTGACAATGTCGTTGATCTAGTTTCGTACGTTCAGCACGAAAGATCCCGTTAGCGACTATCTGCAGCTTTGTTTCTAGATGTGAAAGGCGCTTATGATAATGTGCTACATGAAGCCATTTTGGGTGCTCTTGCGGTGGTTGGCCTTGGTGGTCGAGTCTTTCGGTGGATTTCGAGTTACCTGGCTGCAAGATCATTCTTTGTGTTAACAGAAGATGGTCCAACTACGCGACGCTATACTTCCAGGAGTGTTCCTCAAGGCGGAGTTCTTAGCCCGACGCTATTCAATCTTGCACTAATTGGCCTTGCTGAATACTTGCCAAGCACCATTAAAATATCAAGATACGCAGACGACATCTGTGCCTGGACATCGGCAGTCACACGTCCTCAGATACGTTCCCGGCTTCAAAAAGCAGCAACTATGATTGCCACCTACTTGTTCAAACAAGGTCTCAGCATATCACCAGAAAAATGCGCGCTGGTGGCTTTCACTCGCAAAGCAATGACCCCTTATGTCATCTCAATCTGCGGGCGACCGATTTCTTACGCCGAAACCCACCGGTTTCTGGGCATCATTATTGATAGGGACCTCTGTTGGAGTCCGCATGTGACCTATATGAAGAAGCGCCTGACCGCTGTTTCTCAACTGTTCAAGTTCCTGGCAGGAAAGACGTGGGGGATGTCAGTAGACGCAATGATGGAGCTCTACAGGGCCCTGTTTCTCGGTTTCCTCAGATATAGCTTGCCTGTGCTTAGCAATACCTGCAAGACCAATGTTCGTGTTTTACAGGCAGTACAAGCCCAAGCGCTGAGAGTGTGCCTCGGTCTGCCCAGATGTACGTCAATAGAAGCAACAATTGCAATTGCTGGTGACTATCCGATACAAACTCACATTGTTGTAGAAGTCCTGAGAACGCACATCCGACACTTCGCACGTGCCCCCGGCCATCACCTTGCACTGTTGCCTTCAGAGAGGCGCCAAGCATCGTTCACCAAAATTATCGTGAAATACAACGATAAACTTCCCTCGGGCTTCACTCATGCATCTAAACCACCCATACCACCTTGGTGTCTTATTCGACCCACAGTGCATCTTAGTGTACCAGGGATCCGGAGGAAATCTGAGTTTTCGTCACCCGTGCTGAAACAACTGTATCTTCTTCTTTTGCACGAGAAATATTCAGACAGCATACATGTATACACCGATGGTTCCACGAACCACCAGTGTTCGTCAGGGGCAGTAGTTATCCCAGCAAGAGGTGTTACCATCAGCTTTAGGACTGACCACTCCACGGCATCTACAGCAGCGGAACTCGCTGCTTTGCGCGCTGCACTTTGTGTGGTCAATCGGGAACCACCGCAACAGTGGTCGATTTTCAGCGACTCAAGGGCTGCCCTACAATCTGTGCTCTCAGCACTGCGTCGCGGCCCGTACGAACAGCTTGTTTTCGAAATTCGATGCCTTCTCCACACTTTACTCGAGAAAGGGCATCATGTGACGCTTCAATGGCTGCCAAGTCATTGCGGCATCATAGGAAACGAACATGCCGATACTGCCGCGCGGGCAGCCCTTGAAGGAACACGAAAAGAAGCCATACCACTTTCGAGGACTGATGCTGCCAGTAATCTTCGACCACTTGCGCGTGAAATCACGTTTTCACTATGGTGCCCACCAAGCATCGATACGAATCGTCAACACCACCTGTCCTATTTGATGGATCTCCGCATGCCCACTGGACTCGACCGAAGAGAAGCCACCCTACTTCATCGCGTATGGCTAGGAGTGGCATTTACAAAATCTTACTCCTTTGTCATAGGAATGGCCGACAACGCTCTCTGCGATGCCTGTCATTGCGAAGAGACGCTACACCACATCCTGTGTGACTGTCCATTGTATGAAATCCAGAGACAGTCACTGGCGTCTGCTTTTGCGCGCATCGACAACAGCCAAATGTCTGTGGACACTATTCTGTGGAGTGCCCGAGAGAAGACACTGCAACAGAAGGCGACGAAAGCTCTGTTGAAATTCCTACGCGACACCGACTTGAACAAACGACTGTAACAGCAATGTCACACACCGCGAAAGACAAGACTGGACTATGACTGAGTGTGCGCGCATGTGCTGCCAAATGTGCTGTTTCTATCTTCCCTCTCTGCTCTCTTTCATCTCCCCCATCTCTCCCCCATGCGCAGGGTAGCAAACCGGCTGCCTATAGGCTGGTTAACCTCCTTGCCTTTCTTTTCTCTCTATTTTCCTTCCTTCCTTCCCCTGTACTTTCCTTGGTATTACTGTCTGTTAAATCTCATTATATTGTGTTAAAACACGGAAAAACGAGCCCTTAGGTATACACTTCTTTCCCTTATTTCATTGAACGAGGGTCTCGTACTGGCAGACTTGGTGTGTTTAGGTTGTATAAGAGGCACAATTAATCAGCTGCCCGCTTATAATGTTCACGTGCTACGTGACGCCAAACATGCGCATAAGAGTGTTTTCACACTCGTCGTTTGGCTTACAACTCCTACTTCTATATTCACATATAAACCCAAAAAAAGTGGATGGAGGGAAGGCCGCTGTGGTAGCTCAGTGGTTAGAGCATCGAACGCGTTATTCGAAGGTCGTAGGTTCGATTCCTGCTCACGGCTGGTTATTTTTTCATCCACTTTTCTTTCTTCTTATTTACATTCCATTGGTTCTAATAACTTCCCCTGTACATTACTTGGCATTACTGTCTGTTAGATCTCATTAATATTGTGTTAAAACACGGAAAAACGAGCCCTTAGGTATACACTTCTTTCCCATATATATATATATATATATATATATATATATATATATATATATATATATATATATATATATATATATATATATATATATATATATATTGTTACGGGGAGAAGGCGTCTGAAAAATGCCTTTACTTTCGGTAAACAGGCAGGCATACAATATGGAGCCCGGTCTGCACGAGCTCGCGCTAAACATCGTCCTCTTTTCTAGAATGTTCATTTGTGGCGCCCCGTAGCATCACCCCCGGCGGCGAAGGCACCGTCTCGGTGCTTGGTTGGTCTGAGTAAAATCGTTTCAGCCGAGAGACGTGAACAATGTCAGAACACGATCGCGCGCTGGTGGCGTTAAGAGGTTCAATTTCATATGTCACGTCGGTGACTTGGCGCACCACACGGTACGGACCCGAGTACGGTGAAGTCAGCTTTTCGCACAGGCCAACTCGCCGCGACGGCGTCCAGAGAAGGACTGTGTCACCTTGACTGAAGTGGACATCACGATGGCACGCGTTGTAGACCTGTCGTTGTCGTTCCTGCGAATCGCTCAGACGCCGGCGAGCAATCTCACGTGCCTCTAGAGCTCTAGAAATCACATCACGGGCATATTCAGACGTGTGGCCAACGGCAGGAAGGAGCGTGTCGAAAGGCAACGTAGGTTCTCGTCCGTACAAGAGGAAAAATGGCGAGAAACCTGCAGTGTCATGCCGAGACGTATTATAGGCAAAAGTTACAAATGGAAGGGCGAAGTCCCAGTCACGATGGTCGGAAGAAACGTACATGGCGAGCATGTCCGTGATGGTTCTATTTAGCCGCTCCGTGAGCCCGTTGGTTTGAGGATGATACGCTGTTGTGAACTTGTGCTTTGTAGCGCAAGAGTGCAATATGTCTTGGATAACTTGTGATAAAAAGTAGCGACCCCGATCGGTGAGCAGTTGCCGAGGAGCGCCGTGGTGTAATATGACGTCTTCTAGAAGAAAGTCAGCGACGTCGGTCGCACAACTGGTAGGAAGGGCCCGTGTGATTGCATACCGAGTGGTGTAATCCGTGGCGACTGCTATCCACTTGTTTCCGCTCGCCGATAAAGGAAACGGTCCTAGTAAGTCAACACCTACCCTATAAAATGGTGCGGATGGGATCTGAATGGGTTGAAGGCGTCCCGCTTTAAGGGTTGCTGGTTTTTTGCGGTGTTGACAGGATTTGCATGAGGCGACGTAACGGCAGACGGATCGGTAAATACCGGGCCAAAAGAAGCGACGTCGAACGCGGTCATAAGTTCTTGAAACTCCCAGGTGACCAGCTGTCGGAATATCATGCAACTGTGCAAGGACAGTCTGACGCATATGTTGTGGTATGACCAACAGCAGCTCAGGTCCGTCAGGATGCATGCTGTAGCGATATAAGACGCCATCTTGGAGCAGGAACATACGGAGAGAAGGAGGAGTTGTGGGACCACTAAGCCGAAGGATTATATCTCTGAGGTGAGGATCACGGCGTTGCTGATCTCCGATGTTGCTAAACGCGGAAAGTGCCAAAACGCAAGTAGACTCATCGCTCTCAGAAAGGTCTGCTGGGTCTACTGGATGACGCGACAAGCAATCAGCATCCTCATGGTGGCGGCCTGATTTGTAGACAACCGTGTAGGAATATTCCTGTAGCCGTAGAGCCCACCGGCCGAGACGTCCACTAGGATCTTTTAAGGACGACAACCAGCATAAGGCGTGGTGATCAGTGACAACCGTGAACGGGCGTCCATACAAATAAGGCCGAAATTTAGCCACTGCCCAGACGAGTGCGAGGCATTCGCGTTCTGTGATGGAGTAATTTCGCTCTGCTGGCGATAAAAGACGGCTAGCGTATGCAATAACGCGCTCGCAGCCATGCTGTCGTTGTGCCAAAACGGCTCCGATGCCGTGGCCGCTGGCGTCGGTACGCACTTCTGTTGGAGCGCATATATCAAAGTGGCCGAGAATCGGTGGCGTCGTAAGTCTACTCGTCAGTTCAACGAATGCTCTGGTTTGTTCAGGTCCCCACACAAAAGTCACATTTTTTTTTAGTAGTTCCGTGAGTGGTCGTGCGACGTCAGCAAAATTCCGCACAAATCTACGAAAGTAAGAACAAAGGCCCAGAAAGCTTCGAACATCGTTCGCAGAGGTCGGCACAGGGAAATCTTTGACGGCACGGATTTTCTCAGGATCGGGACGAACACCAGAAGAATCGATAAGGTGTCCAAGGACAGTAAGCTGCCGGCGGCCGAAGTGACATTTCGACGAGTTTAGTTGGAGCCCTGCTTTGCGGAAAACCGAAAGAATTATTGAGAGACGCTCGAGGTGTGTTTCGAAAGTTGGCGAAAAAACAATGACGTCATCAAGGTAGCATAAGCAGATTGACCACTTGAAACCGTGAAGAAGAGCGTCCATCATTCGTTCGAATGTAGCCGGGGCATTGCATAAACCGAACGGCATTACTTTGAACTGATAGAGCCCGTCGGGAGTTATAAATGCCGTCTTTTCACGGTCCAGGTCATCAACTGATATCTGCCAGTACCCGGAACGAAGGTCGATGGAAGAGAAATAATTTGCGCCACTAAGGCAGTCAAGAGCGTCGTCTATCCGCGGCAGAAGATATACGTCTTTTTTTGTAACCTTGTTAAGATTTCTGTAGTCGACACAGAAGCGCCAGCTGTTATCCTTCTTTCTCACAAGCACAACGGGCGAAGCCCAAGGACTTGAAGAAGGTTCAATGATGTCTCGGGCAAGCATGTTGTCGACTTCTTGCTGGATCACGTGGCGCTCGGTGGAGGAAACTCGATAGGGTCGCCGGTGTACTGGATTTGCATCACCGGTGTTGATCCGATGTTTTACGACGGTCGTTTGACCTAGGGGTCGGTCGCAGAGATCAAAGACGTCTTCATACGACGCAAGAAGGCCACGAAGCGCAGACACATGCTCGGCCGGGAGATCAGAGGCAATCATTCCAGTTATGCTGTGTAGTGTACTGCGCGACTGAATACTTGTAGATGACGGTGTATCCTCTGTTAAGGCCGATATGTGGAAGTCGCCGGCCGGGGCAAGGGTTGCAAGGGATATTCCTCGTGGCAGCACTTCAGAGCAAAGTCCAAAATTCACAATAGGGAGACATGCCACGTTGTTCTTCATTGTGATGATGGTGTGAGGGAACGCAACATTGAGCGAACAGAGTACTGTAGGATTAGGTGAAATGACATAATCGCCGTCAGCCACAGGTGGATCAGAAGAGACGTCGATATACGTCACAGCTCGGCAAGATAGGCGAACAAAGTCGGCGGAGCATAGCTTTGGCGGCGCAGGATCAGGAGGGTCAACGACGTGTGGTAGGACGAGCTGAACAACACCAGCAGAACAGTCAATTAGGGCGGAATGTTCCGACAGAAAATCGAGTCCCAATATGATGTCATGTGGGCAGTGGTCCAGTACGTAAAACAGAACAGTGGTATGACGTCCAGCAACAGTGACACGGGCGGCACACATCCCGGTGACCGCTGGTGTTGCACCATCAGCTACTCGGACAAGAGTGATCGGAGCAGGAGTGAGCACTTTCTTGAGTCGAGCACAAAGGCTGGACTTCATGACTGAGATGTGAGCGCCGGTGTCAATGAGTGCTGCCACAGAAGTACCGTCAACATTTACTTTAATCAAGTTGTTGTGTCCGGGTATCGTGTGTAGAGGAATTTTGGGTCGGGTCGTCGAAGCAGGCTCACCTCTAGGAGCTGCACCCGTCAGTTTTCCGAGGACTGGTGGTAGGAGGGCGAGGGGGAGCGACGTCGGTTAGTTGAGCGGGACATGCGTCCAGAGGGTGACGGAGATCGGCTTGGTTGGGCGGGCCTGGATGGCTAAGCATCATCTTGTGCCGTGTAGATCGGCATCCGAGAGCCAGCAAGTGGGCGTCGGGTGTTGGCATAATGCGACCATGGCTGCCAACCCCAGGAAGTGCGGCAATGACGTGAAATATGGCCCACTCGTCCACAGTTGAAGCAGATCGGTCTGTCATCGGAAGTTCGCTATTCTGCCGGGTTCCGGTAACGTGGGCGGTTGTTCGGTCCGCGGGACATATTAGGTGTACTGGGCAGTCGGTAGTCAGGTCGGTTAACGGGGCATAGCGTCTGAAGTCCGGCGTTGGCTAGTTCCTGGCGTACGACACTCTTGATTAAGGAAATCGTGGCGCGAGAGTCGTCAGGGGCCTGGACTTGGTCAGACAGAGGAGATGCTGCTTCGATTTCGTGGCGCACGATGCGCACGATATTGTCGGAAGCAGCATGGGCTGGTGCCAAACGGGCGTCCTCGCAGGTTGATGTTGCAGCCGTGTTGGGAAGACGCGAAAAGTGCGGAGTGATGCGGCGACTTTTCGCGTCTTCGAAGCGTCGGCATTCATTAATAACGTCATCTAACGTCATCTACGTCACCCTTTCGTACAGCTGAAGCCATTCCTCCACGTCAGTACTGTCACTGCCCGAAAATGTGCCTGGGTCACGCGGTTGAGTCAGGACGATGGTGCGGTTAGTAGCAGCTGGATGCGGTGCTGTTGGTGGCTGCGTAGTTGGACGAAGCACGCTTGGGGTAGTCTCCGAAGAATCCTCGTGTTCGTCTTGATCAGGCATCGCACAGGCAGCCAAGGAACGTCCGCTGCGTAGAATCGTCGTGGTGTTGACTGTGGGAAGACCCGCACCTCCACCAAAATGTTACGGGGAGAAGGCGTCTGAAAAATGCCTTTACTTTCGGTAAACAGGCAGGCATACAATATGGAGCCCGGTCTGCACGAGCTCGCGCTAAACATCGTCCTCTTTTCTAGAATGTTCGTTTGTGGCGCCCCGTAGCAATATATATATATATATATATATATATATATATATATATATATATATATATATATATATATATGGTGTGTGTCTGTGTGAAGAGAGTGGAGAAACACAAAATAAACTGTTAAACGCCCAATATTCATTCCACTGTGATGACGTTTATTGAACCGGAGAAGTCGCAACGATGTCGCAACGAAAAATGGCCGTACGACAAGTCTGGCAAAAGGCGGCCCAGGTTCTCGTGCAATCAGAGCACGGGGTTTTTCCTTTTCTTTGGAAGGCGCATACACGTTAGTGCGTATGCTCCACTACAATACCCCCCGGGTTGAAGAGTAGCCATCCTGGCGACTCAGGGAGTAGGCACAATGAGGGGGTCGTAGTAGGGCTTGAGACGGTCGACGTGTACGGTCTCGCGTCCTCGACGGCGCAAATCTGGCGATTGTGTTAGGGGCTCGACGATGTAATTCACTGGTGAGGTTGCGTCAATGACACGGTATGGACCATGGTACCGGGCCAGAAGTTTAGAAGACAGGCCAGGAACGTGCGGGGGCACCCAAAGCCACCCGAGGGAGCCAGTACGAAACGTAGGCGCTATGTGATGAGCGTCATCATGCCGGGTTTTTTGTAGACCTTGAGCCTCACTTGTCATAGACCGAGCCAACTGACGGCAGTCTTCAGCGTATCTGGTGACTTCCGAAAGCGGGGAGCACTCCGATACATCAGGGCGGTACGGGAGTATGGTGTCGAGTGGGTGGGATGGTTCGCGGCCGTACAACAGAAAGAACGGGGAAAAACCGGTAGTCGCTTGCGTCGCGGTGTTGTAAGCGAAGGTAACAAAAGGCAAGACAGCGTCCCAGTTAGTGTGGTCGGAGGAGGTGTACATCCTCAGCATGTCGCCAAGTGTGCGGTTGAACCGTTCAGTGAGACCATTCGTCTGTGGATGGTATGCGGTAGATTTCCGGTGGATGATGTTGCATTCAGCGAGAATAGCTTGGATGACCTCCGACAGGAACACTCGACCCCTATCACTGAGTAATTCCCGTGGAGCCCCATGGCGGAGAATGAAGCTGCGGAGAATGAAGAGTGCAACTTCGTGGGCGGTCGCTGCTGGTAGAGCTGCAGTCTCAGCGTAGCGTGTCAGATGATCGACGCCGACAATAATCCACCGGTTTCCAGAGCGACTATATGGGAGGGGGCCATAGAGATCGATACCCACGCGGTCGAATGGGCGAGCCGGGCATGGGAGCGGCTGTAACATGCCAGTAAGGTGCCGCGAGGGTGTCTTGT
The DNA here is from genome assembly GCF_043290135.1 of Rhipicephalus microplus. NCBI lineage: Eukaryota > Metazoa > Arthropoda > Arachnida > Ixodida > Ixodidae > Rhipicephalus > Rhipicephalus microplus. The sequence continues at coordinate 57,154,150 of NC_134707.1, forward strand.
TCTGTTGGCAAGTGGTGCAAGACTGAACGTATTTCTGCACAAAGCGATACATTCCTCGCCAGTAATATCGTTGGCGCAGCCTTTCGTAGGTTTTCAGGACACCTGCGTGAGCACTTTGAGGGTCTGCATGGAAATTCATGCAGATGTCAGAGCGCATATGAGTTGGGACAGCAAGGAGCCACTTCCGACCACCAGGCATGTAGTTGCGGCGGTACAGAATGCTGTCTCGCACGGAAAAGTGGGCTGCTTGTCGGCGTAGCGCTCTCGTGGAAGGGACAGCAGACGGATCGGTAAGGTAGTCGAGTAACAATGCAAGGTATGGATCTTTACGCTGCTCCGAAAGCATGTCAGTGATGTCTATTGGTGACAAGGTGGTAAAAAGTGGTGACAGAGAAGCCACATCTGGGGTCAAAGGCGATCGCGAAAGTGCATCGGCATCTGCATGCTTGCGACCGGAACGATATACTACACGGATGTCGTATTCTTGCAATCGAAGTGCCCAACGTCCCAGGCGTCCGGACGGGTCTTTCAATGTGGACAGCCAACATAGAGCGTGGTGGTCTGTGACCACGTCGAAAGGGCGGCCGTAAAGGTACGGGCGAAACTTCGTCAAGGCCCAGATTATGGCCAAACACTCCTTCTCTGTCACGGAGTAATTCAATTCAGCCTTCTTGAGAGCGCGACTTGCATAGGCGACTACGTATTCGGCTTGGGTGCCTTTCCGTTGTGCCAAAACTGCACCAAGACCGATGCCACTTGCATCGGTGTGAATTTCTGTGGCAGCAGCGGGGTCGTAGTGACGAAGAATGGGTGGTGAGGTCAGCAGGCGGCGCAGCTGGCGAAATGCGTCGTCACATGCAGGTGACCATGCAGATATACCTTTGCTGTTGGAGAGCAGACTTGTTAGAGGTGCGATGATGGACGCGAAGTTGGGGACAAAGCGACGAAAGTACGAGCAGAGACCGACGAAACTTCTTAGAGCTTTCAGTGATGTGGGCAACGGGAAGTCAGCGACAGCCCGAAGCTTATCGGGATCCGGAAGAACACCGTCTCTTGTGATGACATGTCCCAAGATGGTTAGTTTTCGTGCTGCGAAGTGGCACTTTTTGGAGTTAAGTTGTAGGCCCGCAGAAGTTAGACACGTCAGAATCTCGTGGAGGCGAACAAGATGTGTCGGGAAATCAGACGAAAAGACTACGATGTCGTCCAGGTAACACAAGCAAGTTTTCCACTTATGGGCACGCAAGATGGTATCGATCATGCGCTCAAATGTGGCAGGTGCGTTGCAGAGCCCAAATGGCATCACTTTGAACTCATATAGACCATCTGGCGTTACAAAGGCTGTTTTAGGGCGATCACATTCAGCCATTGGCACCTGCCAATACCCAGAACGCAGATCCAAGGATGTAAAGTACTCGGCGCCTTGTAAACAGTCAAGAGCATCGTCTATTCGTGGTAGCGGGTAGACATCTTTCTTCGTAATCTTGTTTAAGCGGCGATAGTCCACGCAAAATCGAACGGTGCCATCTTTTTTCTTGACCAGAACGACAGGTGATGACCAAGCGCTTTGAGAAGGCTGTATCACTCCACGTTTAAGCATGTCGTCTACTTGCTCCGTAATGACGCGGCGCTCTTCGGCGGAAACGCGGTAAGGACGCTGTCGCAGAGGCAAATGTGAGCCGGTGTCAATAGTATGAGTGATAGTCGTGGTGCGGCCCAAAGCAGGTTCCTCAAAGTCGAAAGAAGAGCGAAACTTGTTAAGGAGAGCAACAAGTTGGCGGCGATGCGAGAGGGGAAGGTCTGCGTCAATAGCATTGTCAAAGGCTGACAAACTTGATGGCTCAGACGCATGAGTTATTGCGGCAGTGTGACATGGCGTTTCGTCGGGAAGAATAATATCATTGATATGGTCGACAGGTTGCACATATCCCAACGTTTCACCACGAAGTAAGCTGATGGGGTAGTTGCAGTGGTTGGTAACCAGCATTACGGTTAAACCAGATGCAATTGTAAGAACGGCAAATGGGAGAACGATGCCCTTGCGTTCAGTAAAAACAGGAGATGGCGTAAACACCACCGTGGCGTCAGGTTGCGCCACACATGAAAGGCTTACAGGGACCGAAGCTTCCGGGGGCAAGGTGATGTCGTCGTCAGCGATGAGTTTGCAGAGCCGAGGAGACCGGTCGGGTGGTGGAAATTCATATGTTGGCACAAAGGACACTTCGGCACGGGAACAATCGATGATAGCTTCATGACCTGATAAGAAATCCCAACCGAGGATAAGGTCATGAGAGCAAGATGGCAGAACAAAAAACTGTACGACGTACAAAACATCTTGGATGACGACGCGCGCCGTACACAGAGCCGAGGGATGAATGCGTTGCGCGCTAGCCGTGGACAGCACCATGCCACAGAGAGATGTGGTCACTTTCTTCAGTTTCCGACAAAATTTGACGTCCATCACAGAAACGGCGGCCCCGGTATCAATTAACGCTAATGTGGCGACTCCCTCAACATCGACATCAACAACATTTTTTCGGCGAAAACGGAGGCCTTGGGAATTGCGCACAAGTTGCAGTTCTTGCCTCCGGAACTGCACTGATTAGTTTCCCTCCTCAGGAGGTGGTCGACGACGCATAGGCGATGGCGACCGGCGACGAGGGGATGGGAAACGAGCAGTCGATGGGCGGCGATCCGAGTCTGAGTGCCTCTGTTCATATGCAGATGCGGTGGCCTGCTGCGGCGCGTAGGTAGGAGTTCCGAAGTATACGTTTGCAGGTGTGGGTCGACGGCGGCAGAAGCGTGCAATGTGGCCAGCGATGCCACAGGCGAAGCAGATAGGACGATTGTCTTGAGTGCGCCACTCATTAGATCGATGGAAAAAGCGAGGTGAGGGCCTGTAAACTGGAGGCGAGGCCGGAGGAGGTGGAGCTGATAAGGCGACTGGATGCGGTGGGGGCCGCGCGACCACAGCTGCGTAGCTGAGAGGTGAAGGTGGTGCAGGTGGTGCGTAGCCGACAGCTGAGAGATTAGGCGCTACTGAAGTGCACGGGTAAGGGGCCTGCACTGTAGGGAGGACATCACAAATTTCCGTGCGTATGGCCTGCTGCAGTGTCGTAGGCAGGCTTGCGGTGGGCGCGTCGCTATGCGGCAGCAGGGAGAGCTGTCGGGCGACTTCCTCCCTGATGAAGTCTTTGATCTGGTTGGACAGACTTTCTTTGCAAACGTTGGCATTTGTGAGTGTGACGGCCGAGATCGAATCCGGCGGTAGGACACTCTGTCGGGCGATGGAACGCTGACGGCGCAATTCATCAAAGCTCTGGCAGAGGCTTACGAGGATTGCCACCGTGTTCGGGCTTTTCGCTAGCAACATCTGGAATGCGCCATCCTCGATGCCCTTGAGAATCTGCCGAATTTTTTCTTCTTCGGGCATAGATGGATTCACACGCTTGCAGAGGTCGAGCACGTCCTCTATGTAACTAGTAAACGTCTCGCCAGGCTGCTGGGCTCGGTGGCGCAGGCGCTGGTCAGCGCGGAGCTTGCGGACCTCTGGTCGGCCGAACGCTTCAGTGACGAGTGTCTTAAAGGAAGACCAGTTGGCGATGGCGGTTTCGCGGTTCGTAAACCAAAGTTTAGCTACGTCTGCCAAGTAAAATATAACGTAGGCGAGCTTAGAGTCGTTGTCCCACTTGTTACTGGCGCTTACGCGTTCGTACAAGGAGAGCCAGTCCTCGACGTCTTGCTCGCCACTGCCGCTGAAGATTGGTGGGTCTCGTTGGCGAGTAGCGCCGGGGCAGGTAGACGGGACAGCCGGTGGTGCTGGCTGGGCTGGGATGGGCTGGTTGGCGACTGCGTCAGTCATGTTTTGCAGTGGTCTCTCGGGCAACTTGCGAGAGCGGAGCTCCAGGTCTGCTTGGGGATCTCAGCAGCCTCCACCAAATGTGATGACGTTTATTGAACCGGAGAAGTCGCAACGATGTCGCAACGAAAAATGGCCGTACGACAAGTCTGGCAAAAGGCGGGCCAGGTTCTCGTGTAATCAGAGCACGGGGTTTTTCCTTTTCTTTGGAAGGCGCATACACGTTAGTGCGTATGCTCCACTACACCACCAGTATATATATTGCTGTTTTGACAAGTTAATTAGAGATGTCCAAGTTATAGGCCAGTGGTCATTGGGGGCACTGTCGGCATGGGGGAGGGGGCTCGGGGCTTCGACCCGGAGTTTTTCAGTTTGGGTGCGTTTATGCAGAAGCACGCAAGAACTGGTTAACTTTCTCCCTGCCCCTGTGAATTAGTAGAATAGTGTATTATTTCAGGCGGTGGTGGGAGAGTGTGTTGTGTTTCGTGCACTTAGCTGTCTTATTTACCTGTTCGTGAGCGATATACACGACAAATAAGAACTGTACTAGTCTGTTTTCACTAGATGCAAACGATTGCAAACGACGCGATGCATAAATCGATGCTAACGGGAGGGTATCACATCTGTATTGTAGCCCTAGTTTCATCGTATGGGATGCGCGCCATGTTAGGCTTGATGTATTTCGGAAGATTTCCAACACACTGACACGCCACTTCAATTTACAGGCCTTTGGACATTGCTCTGTAGAGAACGATTCCGCGACAAGCTGTTAGAACCGCAAACCGATCCTCAACAAGTTGGACATAGCTATATTTCCTATAGGCAGCTAACACGAAGAATGGCACGAACCCCAATGCTTCTAAGATTCCGTCACAACTTCCCAGATGCGGGCAGGCTCTATGAGAGCGTTGCGATATATCCCACGCGCAGTGGACGTATTGTGTTTGCAAGTCATACAAAGCAGCTGCTATACACTCCTACCTGGGGCGACGGGCGCGCCGCTGAGATAGCCGTAGCCAAAGCGGCAGCCGAGGTCAAAGTCACGACTTCGCGGCGATTCGTCGTCTGCTGGGAGCAGACGCCCGACAATCATGCGCGGCGCGGCACGCGAATCTCAAACAAACCGTGCCATACTCCCGCTCAGTCGCAAAGAGGAGCGAGGAGCAAACAAAAAGAGGCTAATAAAACAGGACTTGGTGACACATTTCGGTTAACCGCGCGAGCAGGTAACTCAGTTGCCGAGGCAGTTGCGTCAGTTCGCACAGTCTTCGCACACCGTCCTTCAGGAGAGGGTGAGGGAACGGCTGAATGGCGGCCAGCGCTGTTCGGCGGCATGTTTGCGCTAAGGATCAGACCTCTCCCTGCTCTCGCACATCTCTCTATAAGGGGGTAAAAGGGGCGTGTATGTGTCTAGTGTTTGTGTAAAGGAGCAGTAGCCGACGATAAAAGGCGAGTGTTTGTCTGCTCGTCTGTCACTCGACGACGCGTCGTCTGCTCGCAAGCAGACGGTGCCGGCTGGGTAAAATCTGTGTTCTCTTTTGCCGAGATTTCACGTTTTATGCGTTGCGATTCGTATCTCGTTAGCGATGTCTTGTTCCTCCCGTTCTTCGGCGAAAAAACAAACACAAAAAAGTTTGCCCAAACGTCAGCAAATGGAACTATGTCGTTTGATTTCGTAGCTTACAACTGAGCTCTTATCGCGCAGAAGCAAAATTCTAAGACTAACAATACCTCGCCGCAGATCAGATTATCGACGGCCGACGCCCTGGACGCCGATATCGGTGCCATTGCGTATATATTGGTGTAACCTGGCTTTGTTTACCATCCACAAGTTCGGCCAAACAAGCAGTTTCGTTCTTGAAACAGAGACTCCTCCCTTTGTCAACGTCACGCCAACGTAACAATATTGCTATTGCCGCGGTACTCTACGCTTCAGCACAGCACGAACGCATGCACTCGTCAATGATGTTAGAACTTGGTCGCATGTGTTTCGCTGAAACGTTTCATGTTTGTACGTGGCAACGCATACGGCACATTGAATATGTTTTGCTTACACCCATACCACGCGTTCATAGTCGGTATTGAAATGGCTATCTTCTGAATAACCAGCTGTGCCAACAGCGTTTGTCATCGTGTCGTTTGCAGTGAGAAACTGCGTGAAATTACGCACTGATGTTTAATAAAATCTGCTTCCTATGTAGCTCGCGAAAAAATTTCCGTCCGAGCATGGATTTGAACCCGGAAACAATGCCTTTTCGAGTCTGTTCCGCTTCATCTGAGCTACGCGAATTTCAGCAGTCCCCGTGTACTTCCCGTAGTCAACTAATTGACAACCTAGCCTTGAGCTGCTGGTTAGCCTCTTGTTTAGTTGTAATGACGGAGCTTCGTGACCTAGAAAAATGGCCGATGTTGAGATCTAATCGCGAGCCAGGACCACCTTGTGAGCTGGGAAGCTCCTTGCACCCTTAAGTTCAAAGGAATTTATTTGCAGCGGTGCGCTGCAATAGAGGCATTCACCTCGACAAACGACCTGCCGAGTAGCGTTTTGTAAAGCATATGCTGCTTACGAGGAAGGCATTCAGCGACTAAAGTCGGAGCGTGCTGCAGGTAAGATGCTTTGGACAATCTGTCAGGCTGATTGGGTGAACTCTTTACAATGTCATATGCGCACGACTTGGGTTGAAACAAGAGGAAAACGGCTGGTGATGTCTCATAACGCAGCTGAAGCCTGGCACCGACTTGGAAGCAACATGAAAACAACCCTGATCCTTCAAATAAGACCTTGATTGATTGATTGATTGATTGATTGATTGATTGATTGATTGATTGATTGATATGTGGGGTTTAACAATCCCAAAACCGCCATATGACTGAGAGACGCCCTCGTGAAGGGCTCCGGAAGTTTCGGCCACCTGAGCTTGTTCAACGTGCGCCCAAATCTGAGCACGCAGGACTACAGAATTCTCGCCTCCATCGGAAATGCAGCCGCCGCAGCCGAGATTCGATCCTATACGACCTTCAGGTCAGCAGTCAAGTACCTTATCTATCCACTGGACCACCGCGGCAGGGCAGGTAAGGCCCAGAAAAAAAAACCTATAGAAACAACCAGAAGGCTCCGTCAGTTCTTATGTTGGTCTCGTTTGCGCCTTATTCCTTCCACTAAACATGCACCAGCTATACTAACAAAATGTTCTGCTTGTCTTCGGAATCTCCCTTGAGCTAAAACAAAGAGGAAAACAATCGCTGATGACGCCTCGTCTAACTAGTTTTGAATTAACGGATTAACATATAGTCAAAGGAGGCGTTGATGTGGTGAGATGGGCTTGTTAATTCACATGCGGCTTGTATGCCCCAGAAGGTGAGGTCTGATAAACAGCTCTTGATAAAGACCGAATTTGCAGCAACAACCACGGGCACTGGAACAGTTGTCACCAAGACTTTCATATCTGTATAGAGCACCCTGGCTAATTGATTGATTGATTGATTGATATGTGGGGTTTAACGTCCCAAAACCACCACATGATTATGAGAGACGCCGTAGTGGAGGGCTCCGGAAATTTCGACCACCTGGGGTTCTTTAACGTGCACCCAAATCTGAGCACACGGGCCTACAACATTTCCGCCTCCATCGGAAATGCAGCCGCCGCAGCCGGGATAGGCGATAAGGAAAAGAACAAGGATGCAATGCTGGTCACACGGACACCCGTGGGAAATTACGACACTGGCCATTGATTCGGGAATGCCCTGCAGCTATGACAGCGTGACATACTACACCGTCTAACTTTAGTCGCTGACCGGGCCACTATCGGTTACCTTTAGGCGACGAAGCGTATCAAAGAGCGGCCGGTTGATACGAAAATCTGTTGAGAAGACGATTCGGGAACGAAGAAGGGCGAAAAAAATAAAGAAAGGATTGATTGATTGATTGATTGATTGATTGATTGATTGATATGTGGGGTTTAACGTCCCAAAACCACTATATGATTATGAGAGACGCCGTAGTGGAGGGCTCCGGAAATTTAGACCACCTGAAAAATAAAGAAAGGAATAGTAGTGAATTGCCGGCAGCGGCATGAAAGAAGTCGTTCAGGCGTAATCGCTGCGACCACTTAATTACAACTTTAATGAGTCGACGTGGGAATTATTGTAGTGCATGCAACTTCACGCTTGTTTGGACAGAACGTAACGTTTTCTTCGGACATCGGGCACGCCAATTATTGCGTGCAGCGTGCGGAAGCTCACCGACACGGTCTCTCTGTAGGCTATTCTATATGTGACATATTTAGTGTAGCACTAAACCGTAGAGTCGAATCGTCCAAAGTTGAACGAAATGTAGCCGTTCAGATTAAATCCGTCTATCGTCCTGAAATTTCAACATACTTCCGGTCACCCCTGGCACATTTTTGTGCGCGGCTTAGGCTGATGACCTTTGTTTCTGCAGCAATATTTAGCAAATTTGGCCATGACATTCATTGGTATGTCCCGCTCAGGGTAAGCTGATGTTTCAGAAAAAGTGGAACTAAATTCCTGCTCTCCTGCCCCTTATCCGAGGATTAGAGAAGCCATTTTTATGTTTTTTTTTTTACTTTTTTCTAGGGAGTGATGGAATAGTGTTTGCAGGGGCACTGTCACTTGGCTCCGTCGTTATTCGCACACTTCGTTTCTTCGAGCCATGAACGTCTAGTATCACCTGTTATCAACAAACTTTCAGGCTTCCGCGCTCCCATTCTGGCTTCGAAAATTTCCATAATAGAGAAAAAATTGACGGCACTAAATCAATCGTATGAAAAATTGGCCACCTATCTGCGAGCTTTGCTGCAAATGTCGAAATACGATATAGTCTTTGCCGGCCTCGCTTTTTGTCCATATCGTCGCATTTTCAGTGAAGCGTAAGAAACACTAGGGTCCTTATAATTATGTATTTATGTATTTTCTGCTAAAGAAACATACCCCGAATACTTACGTGTTGACGTTGCACCTCATATATGCGTAATATTCGCTTTTTTGATCGATAAAATTCACAAGTATGAACTCGGACACCAGTTCGACATGACTGGCCGTTCGGCAAGGGCTTAAAAGTTGGCCGGGTGGTGGAATTGTGCGACATTCAGAGGAAAATTTCTGCGTTAAGGAGTGGTGTGCAGGATATCTTGCTGTTTATTTCTGCTATCTTGCAGGTGGCTACCAGGGACGGCTCAGTGCTCTCCCATAGTAGAGTACCACGTACTCTAAATCGTTAACCACTTCTAAACACAGATATGCCACGTTCATGTAAATGATGCCTGTTTTGTCATCATCGTTATTGTATGTCTAAGAAGAAAATGTTCTGGTGAATGTTATTGACTTTTGTGACAATAAATTTTTCTAAACACGAAAGACTATCGTTTTTAAAACTGGAATGTAAGGAACCTGGTGAACCTTCTGACCACCATTGTGAAGAGATGATTCCGCGGATAAAAGTGTGCATGCGAGTCCCGCAAACTGTGTGGTCCCACATTCTGAGACACTGCCATCCCACACCGCGGCACGTCTTGTCAACGTTTCCGTTCGCGCGCAAAATTTCTGATCGATCTCTCGCCATGTCCACACTAAACTTCACGCCCGGCTCTTTCAGAAATTCAAGGAACGACTTGTCAAAGTCTCCACGCGCTTCCACCTGCCGGAGGAGCACACAGCGAGTCATTCATGCAACGCTTGAACGGTCGAATCGGTGCCCAAAGTGGGAAACGTCCTTCGATTGAGTGATTGATCTTTTCGCCCTTCCAGATGTCAAGCCTAGTCGAGACTGACTTCGATTTATACAGATAGAGTCGAAAACAAAATGCGAGTCGACGAAAGGGTGCCCGTTTCTGAAACAACCAGCACGATGCTTCGAAACCGAATTCCCGAACGTCATGGTTTGCGTGTCGAATCGTTTTAGTCGACAACATCCTGCAAGACATAAAGAGAATAACCACGCAGTGTTGTGCGCAGTGTTTCCCTCGATGCGCTTCGACAAGCGGATCCATCATAAACAATGCCAGTTGCATTGCTACTGAAGTATGCCCGCACAGCAGCGGATGTGCCAGACCGTCGGACTCCTTTCCGACATTCCTTTGCTTCACAGACCACCGTGGCGTATACTGTAACTCTTCGGAGGCCTCCATGCATTCCGTGCGAAACTTTGCCGCCACTGGGTCAGAGGCGTCGCGTCCTTTGAGATGACGCACCTTCTCTTTCTAGAGTTTCACAGAAGCCGGCGGCAGTGGAGCACGCCTTTCTTTAACAAACGAACCCACTGACCCGTTGGAGTGCTTCAAAAGGGAACAGGCCACCGCTTGCTGACACCACACACAAAAAAAAAGGAAAAAGAAAATAAGGCTTAACGGAACTCCACGTCTTCGGCGCATAGTTTGTACTCCGGAAGTCGACAAAGCCCTCAAGCAGCGATAAACGTCGTCACAGACAGCGGGACGTCACGGCAAGACGAGGACGGAGAAGTGAAAAGAGTATCCGTGCGAAGAGGATTCCCACACCTTGCGCTCTTCTTCGTGACGAAGAAGAATTCCGGTGCAAAGGCGCCGCCCCCTTCAGAAGCAGACGATGCGGTCGTAGCTAGCCCTTTCCCTGCCGTCTGCTACGTGTCGAAGGTAGGGAAACCTGTTTTCGGCACCTTTCCGTTTCTTCGAGACGCGTTCGAACGGTGAGGATTGTCGACCACCGCGCAAACAGCGCGCTTTGCGTTTTTTTTTTTTTTTTAGTTTTGTGGCTCCGGTCGTGTGGCACCGAGCTGTGCTCGTGGGGTTCCGGTGCGCGCGGCGTCCTTCTTGTGGACATTGTGCGGCCATGCCCCCGCTGAGCAAGCCGGGGGCACGGTGCGCCTATCTCGCTGTCTCGTTGTTCAGCGCCGCCCGTGCGGTGAATGGATGCAAACGGGGCGCCATTAGAGGAATTAGCGTTGAGTCCTCGTGCCAATAAATCACGCCCCGTCTTTTTTTGAGTGGGCGTGAGCCTGCCCGCTTTTGGTGTGATGGATACGCGCAGCAGACGACGCGCTGCCCTGGTGGTCGTCAGCAACGCACGTCTTGCAGACGGACTGGACTCTCTCACGAAGTCGTCTGCTTCGCTCCTTCTGGTCAAGCAATGAATGGTCGTTCAGAGACTGCCGCGGTCAGTTCTTGAAGAGTCGTTTGTCCACGTTTTTGGCTTGGTGCCGGGGTTCCCGGCTCATTCCTAACCGAGCTACCCACTGTCCTGACGCTATAGGCCCATCGGTTATCGCATGATTAGCCACGGGGGAGTCAAAGAGGGTAATGGATCACACTGCACGTAAAAGTGACGTTCTGCTGCTCGACAGCAGTGCTCAAACAGCCAGCTTTGAGCGTCCGTGGGAAAGCTTGCAACCTCTGAGGACTATGTTAGCATTGTTAGCACTTACGAGATTGCTAGCTGCAAGCTTTCCAAGTTTACTTATCATGAATATGCAAAAAGTTCAATAAGCAAGTGACGGCTCGGTTTCAGTAACGTTCAATAAGATCTCCCCACTGGGCGTACATAATCGCAGTCAGCTATGCCAAATTGCACCGCGTACATGTTTTAAGCTCTCATAATTACTGTTACGTTTGTATTGAAGCCGATTAGTGAGATCGGATAAAAATGTCGTGAGTGCAACATTGGACGGTTTGTTCAATAGCACCGCACGTCGATATGTGCAGGGAAAGTTCAAGTAATAGCGACACCTCATTTGAGAGACATGCAACACGTTATGCAGACTTCCGAAAAAAAAAAACAAGGCTGATTTCTCCGTCATAGAAATTCCTTATAACACGAAATTGATACGCTTCTTCATAGAAGTAGTGCCTATTTTGTAGTGATGAACGAGAGCTTGTACAATTTCTATTGGCGTTTCGCAGCTATCGCACGGCTTGACGTGGACACAGCCACATTGACGCCTAGTGGCGCGTCTCGATCGCGACGACTACCACCCATGATCACGATTTAACCGTTTTGGTAACTGAAATCTTTAACATATACCTGAACACAGCGTATCGGTCATCGCGCAGAAAGATCAACAAGCACACACGAGCTACTCGATATACACGTGTTCAAATATCGTCAGGCATGGCGAGGAATAGCACGGTGTGCGCTCCCGAAACTTGTGCCAGCGCTCACACAAACTGCGGTTCAGCAACGAGGGACGCAGAGGTTTACAGCTTCACCCGCAAACTCTCGCCGGCGTTTCACGTCCTGCTGGCCTCAGTTTCACTCCACCAGGGCACGACATTCGCCCATAGACATGGTTGCCTTGCTGCAGTAAGAACTGCAGCAGTTTTATTGAATAAGACGTTGCCATATTACACTCGAAGTAGTCGGCAGTGTAACATGGTTGACGCGTGTACAAGCTGCACGACTTCAACAACGAGCTGTCACGTGCTGGGACGAAGCGAAGGGCAAAGAACCTAATTACGGCGACTACTCTCCAATGCTCGTTCAATCAGGGTCCCTCTCACTGCTATTGAGAAGCTTGAATCATGCCTTCCAAACTGCGCACCGCAGCGCCATCTCAGACGTCATGCTTTAGCCGCGTCATGCTACATTACTTCTCATGCTTACTCACAGATGGTCGCTTCGAGCTTCACTAACAGAAAGCACACAGCGAGAGAGAATGTGTAAAGATATAGGGCGCGCCCGTATATTTATGCTAGCCGTTGCCTCCATAGCTCAGTTGGTAGAGCACCGGGCACTTTTCATTCTTTCCCAAGGGGTCAGAGATTCAACGCCTCGCAGGGGATCCTGCTTGTCCTTTTGCAAAGTCATATCCGTGACGGAAATACGTCACTGAAGTCTTGGTAGATCCTGGCATAAAACACTTTCATGTTTGAAAAAAAAAATTTTCGAAATGAGAGTACCTTGCACCAAGCCATATAAGCCGCGCTAGCCTTGAAACAGCGAAACTGGACAATATTGAACACTAATCTAGTTGCTTCTATAGGCTCATTCCACGTCTTAGCTAGGTGATGTAAGTTGTTCTTTGGTTGACAACAGGTTGTTGCCAGGCAGGCGATGCTATGTGTTGTTTCTACGTAGATTCTCAGCGCCGGGAGTGACTCGCATATCGGCATATACCAATTCTGTAATGTATTTTGTTACATACTCAAGTTGTGGTTAGTATTAATGCTCAGACTGAAGCGACTGTAACGCAAAATACAATGATCGCCACAGTCGCGTGATTCTAAGCAATAGTACCGACCTCAACGTGAGCCCGTCACAAAATACGTATACTAGGTATGCCGAATGGTGACCGACTTGTGCCGTCCTTGATATACCAAGTAGTATCCCGTTACCTGAACAAGGATAGACCACCGTTTTCGTTAGAAACTTGACGTCGCTGAAGTCGCCGGGCTTTTCAGGACCTGTACAAGACACTTTCAGAAGGCTGCGTCTGAATCTATGTATACAAGCCGTTTACTTTGTTTGTACTCCTCTCTGCTAACTTATGTTTCTTTTTTTCCGTTTGCAGAATAGTCAAGCTGAAGTGCCTCTGATTAATCTACTCGCAGTTATATGCATTCAGTACAGCTCTCGTCACTATGACGACGTCAGTAGATGAAAAAAAAAAGGGGGGGGGGGGTTCGAACCGACAACGTTCCAGTCAGCAGCCGAATACCATAACCCCTGCTCCCACCACGGTGGACATTCGCTTTAATGTGAGCGTCATGAGGGTGATCCTTTTAGCATTGATTTATTTATTTATTTATTTATTTATTTATACGTTGTATGTAACTTTTAGCATATTCTTGCCTGAAGGTAGCCCTATAGTGCACTCAGTGTTTTTTTTTTATGTTCTTGGGACATTGTTTCAGTTGAATTCAAGCATGATGATCATCCTCTTCATCTTTTTGTCTATATTTATGAGTCCACTACGAGACGAACGTTGTGGTGGTAATGTTGCAGGTAGGGCCTACGTGGCTAGTAATTGTTCCGCCTGAGCGTCTACTGAATTGCAGGGGCTCTGTAACGACGTATTATCCGGCACCGTAGCTTGAAGGAAGGCGATTGAAAGTCGGTGCACGTTGCTGCACGTTGCCGCGGGCCCCTCGGGAAAAGGGACAGCTCTAAATTTCCTTCGCCCGTGACAGACCCTTTACAGGCAGGGTACACATCGCTGCTGTTCTCTCACCCGGTGATATCCGACTCATCCAGTCCTGGGCTGGCTGATTCATCAGTTAGCTTTTCCTCGTAGCACAGTTAAAAGACGGGACAAAATGAATGGACGTTTCGTCCCCCACTGGCGCTAACTTCCAACCTAAAGGAGCATCGATAAGCACCGATACATTACAAGGGTGGTTGTAATTAATAACCGTCTATACATATCTGGCTACTTTTAATTTCCATATCTCATCGGAAAAACTGAGCTGTACTGGGGGTCATTATACTCGGAACGAGTAATGTGCCTGCGAACTTCGTAACTTCTTCGCCACTTCTCACCATTCGTCGTTCTCGGCTATCTCCTTCTTATACCTAATTGACCATGCGTTGTCTATCCGTGGCAGTATTCGATCTGTCCTGGTGCATCTTTTCACCAGCGATTCTCGGTCGAGGCATTCACCGTCGTAGATCGTACTGAGACTATACTCACAGCAAGCGGGCAAATTTCACTAGAGATATGTCCCGCTCCTCCCGAAACTGCCACCACTCACTGTGCCCACAACTCACCGCACAACTTACCCCCACTATCCCCACTTCATTTATCCCTTTCATGCCACTTCATTCAACCGTTTACTTTTTCTGCAACTCTCGCATGCTATTTCTATTGCTTTATGTAATTTCAACTACAACTCTCACAATATCACTACGTGATGAATCTTACCGTATCTTACAGTATTGCAGCATTAAGTATGTTCAAGTATATATGCCCTGTCAAAATGGCTGATTGGGCGAGTTCGTTGAAATACGAGCGTGTAACGTAGAAAAAGACTAAGATACGGACTGTAGATGTCCGTTCGTACTGTAAACGTCATATACTGCTAATGTAACGGTCTTCAGGGACCAAGTCAAGCTGCCCAGGGCAGCTTTTAGCCCTGAAGAATATCTAGAATTTTCCGGTGAAATCAACTTTGACTAGCTTCGAAAACAAAGAAACCCTACTGCATGCCACCCGCTTCAGTGTTGCATCACTGTCCAGCAAGCAGAGCTGGCTGAATCTTTATTGGCGTGAGACTAAAATGTGGGGTAACTCTGTGATTTCTCTAATCTCTGAGCGTGCGTCGTAAATTCCTAATGAAAAGAGGCGCAAAAGCGCTGAACGTAATGAGTCAAAACGAAATTTCTTGCCGCTGAAAAAAAGGCTAACAAAACACGAGAAGAAAGAACAACCACGAAGCGCGATGAGGAAGACGTGGGCCAGCTTATTGTCTTCTATATAGTCCTACCTGCGAGTAATAAAAAGTTCGGCCTTGAAAACGAGGCGCGTGTGCCGTTTCTTTTTCCGAGTCGCGACGGGCGCGTTTCGCACCCACTGACGGCGTCACTGCGAGAGGCCAATTAGGCCTAACGTGGCGCCTTCGGACAAAGCGACAGGCGTAAGGAGCAGCGCCCCTGTGTGCGTAAGCGAGCAAGAGAGGCGCCGTTCTTGCGGAGGCGGAAACAAGTGCCAAGCATAAAACGGCGTTTCTTGTAAAGGAAGCGGGAATCACTGCAACGAGTCTACTGTCTTGTTTTGTTTGAAGAGCAGGATGGATTAAACCCCGGCAAATATATTCTGCGCATGCGTGGAGGAAACTGGTTGGCAGGGTGTAGGATATTCTTTGCATCGGGCAGTTTGCCCGCGCGGTGACCATCAGTTATGTGTGACGAGTCACACCATGTGAATGCATTTTTTATATAGATCGTAGAAAAACTGAGTATTCTTTTATCTTTCAACATTTGAATGGTAGACTGGACATATAGTTATGAAGGTGTGTGTGCAGAAAAAGTTGTTAACGATTTAGAGCACGATGTACTCTACTATAAGAGAGCAGTAAGCCGTCCCGAACCCAGCGAGTTTAGCACAAGTGCACAAATTGACACAAGATAGAAGGTTAAACACATGGTTTAATTTTGCTTTCAAAAATAAATATTAAATGTTAGAATTATATGGTACATTAAAAAGTAAACGTACAAACTTCTTCAGGTGTATATGAAGTCTTTCAAGACTTGTATATGTCGTCGAACCCCATACCAAAAAGAAATAATGTAAGGAAGAACAAAACAGTGTGTTGTAAACAGGAATCTTTATTTTCAAAGGTGATATCTATATTTGGAGCGCCATGACATAGACCGCACGAGATAACTGCCCAAAACCAATTCGATGTGTGTATCTCAAAGCATATTTTGCGTAAAGGTAACTCCCAGTATTTTTATACTTGCTATTTCAATTCTTAGGGAGCCCCGCCGTGGTGTTCTAGTAGCAAAAGTACTCGGCTGCTAACCCGCAGGTCGCGGGATCAAATTCCGGCTGCGGCGGCTGCATTTCCGATGGAGGCGAAAATGCTGTAGGCCCGTGTGCTCAGATTTGGGTGCGCGTTAAAGAACCCCAGGTTGTCGAAATTTCCGGAGGCCTCCACTACGGCGTCTCTCATAATCATATGGTGGTTTTGGGACGTTAAACCCCACACATCAATCAAAATCAATCAATCAATCAATTCTTAGGGAGGTTTAGAATAGCACACCGCAAGCCCTTGCGGTGCGGTCGCTGCCACTGCTCATGCGTCATAACGCGAGCCATCGTTCGCGCTTGCGGTCCGCCCGCAGAAAATCTGAAATAGCGTGTGGCGCGTTGCGGCCCGGAAGGCCCGCAACGCGCTGGTGTCGAGACTATGTGTAGCTTCCGAGGTGTGCTTGGATCTGCGGGGGAGGGCGTCTAAATTCCCTAGATTTCACCGGGGAGGGGGAGCAAACGCTATTTTAAAACTCATACGGCGCCTACTACGCCAGCAACGCCTGCGAATGCTATTCTAAACCTCCCTTTTGACGAGTAGCAAGAGCGAGAAACGGCTATCGAATAAAAAAATCGGCAGTAACAACCGGCAATATGTGCCTGCTCCTACAGTCCATTTGATATTTTTCGAAGTTGATATGTGAAATCATCAAAAAAATGTTCTTTTGCCAATATATGTATGTCATTCGGTGATCAGCAGCCATTCGTTAATGTCTAATGAAGACGGAATTGTTATTTGGAAAGGAATATCGCGTGCATCTTAACTGTGCGACTTTTAAACATGAAGATCAACGGCATGTTTATTGGATAAATAGTTATTTCACAAGCACCAAAGAATGTTTCTGGCTTGGTATAGCGGGTAGACTGCTTGGTTGTGGATTATAAGGTGGCGAGTGCGAATCCTTTGGGCGGACAATTTTATTTTTTGTATACTTTTAAAGCGTCAATGCGCTCTATATCACTTCTTTTACTTATATACTTATTTATGGCGAACAGGCACCCCTGTTTCAACGCTGTAAAGCCGTTTTACGCTGTGTACCCAGTGCCTCCCAGTAAAATGCCGCTCCAGCGTCTCACTCACTATCCAGCGCAATACTGGGCCCATAACACGGCATGGCACTGGACGCTGGCATCCAATGGCGCTGGGTTTTGCAATAATTGATTGATTGATATGTGGGGTTTAACGTCCCAAAACCACTATATGATTATGAGAGACGCCGTAGTGGAGGGCTCCGGAAAGTTTGACTTCCTCGGGTTCTTTAACCTGCACCCAGATCTGAGCACACGGGCCTACAACATTTCCGCCTCCATCGGAAATGCTGGGTTTTGCAATAGGGGACGGCCATTCCATGACGGAAATGACCTGCTTCAACCATTGGTAGACTCCAGTATAAGACACTACCGCGTTAAGAATTACGAGAGAACCAATAAGAATTTCATGTAACTGGTAATTGCGAGAGCATCAACTTCTCGCTGGTTTCCCCCCCCCCCTTCCCAAAGGACGAAACCATCAGAATGCAGCGATACTTGCGGAGTGGCAGGGCACTGCAGGGCTGGCCCTGCATTGTCCAAACGAATACGGAGTGGTGGGAGGAGCTTTTGGCCGGCGTCAACCTTGACAGCTTCCTGACGATGACATAGCTTCACAATGAGGCAGCTAGTGTGCTACGAAGGCAATTTACGGTACTTTTTTGTACTGTACTGTACAATGGACAAGCCAGAGCAGCGTTCTCGGGACGATCACATCCGGCGATGGTGGAATTTTCGGTGGCGTGTGGAATTCAGCGTGTCCAATTTTGTGCGCGAAGCACCGAAAGGGCGAGGCTTGTCCGGTGTCAGAATCGAAAGTTGGGCTAGTTGTCCTCTCTTCCTTTCTGTTTATTCGCGCGCTTGAACTGACAGTTATACCTTGTCCGGTGTCCGTTGTCACGGCTACATTACATGGCGATAGTTATAGCACGAGAACAGAACGACGACACAGAGACAAGAAGGACACGAGCGCTCGCGCTATAACTATCGTCATGATATACCAACTACTCCAAGCTGCCACACTTCTAAGTTAAATTATATGGACCAACGCCCGTGTAAAGTATGTGAAACACACACAAAAAATTTTCAACAACTAACCAATCAACCATAACTGTGGCAGAAGAGCACGAAAAGCCTACAATCACGAACCCTTCAACTAGTCGGTCAATTCAACGTAGACATTGTGAAACTTGGGACGTTGCTTTGTCGTCAATTCTTCATGTAACTCAATTTACATTACATAGCTCGAGTAGCGCACGGTTACTCATCCATGCGATACCCACAGCTTTGCCCACTTCCCATGATTCACGTCGCGGAGATTTTGGAAGCAACTGTTCGTTCATTTCACTTCAAACAAAGCACACCAGTGCGGTATCATAGCGGCACCATAGAGAAAGATACCGTATAAAGAGTGTTTAGATAAAATGATTAACAATTTAGAGTACTTGGTACTCTACTATGAGAGAGAATAAAGTCGTCCCGCTATGTCGCGAATATTTCGGAAACAGCAGAGTCCTATCATCTGGAGCAACAACTGCGAAGGCCAATCGAGCCTTTTCGCGGCCCAGCAAGAAAAGGTCTGACCAACCGCTTTTACTCCTTTTTCAAAACATGTAATAGCCACCTCGGAAAGACGTAGAAAACCCAAGATTGGCATCAAATTTCTGCAAAGAAGAAATTTTATTTATTTGTGCCATTTCTCATATCCGCTCTACATCGTGTCCTGCGGAAGAAGTTTTATGCTTTGCAACAAAGATACGTAAGCTCTGACTAGAAAGTGTTGTCCTTTTGTATTTGTTTTGCACAAAGGTGTAAACTTATGTGGTTTAGATGCACTGTACACTTGAACTTTAGATGCACTGTACATTTATTCACTTTGCGGAAGTATGGGTGTGTAGCTTAGTTGTAAAGGCACGCGCTTTGGGAGCATGAGGGTACGGGCTCAAATCCCAGCATCAGAAAATGATTATTTTGTTATTTCATTAATGTTGAAGACATTATCGGGTCTGACCAGCCACTCGTGGCGCTGAAAGCAGCGAAGTAGCTCTGCCGCAGAGCCCCTATGGGAGTGTTGATTGATTTGATTGATTTGTGGGGTTTAACGTCCCAAAACCTCCATATGAGTATGAGAGCCGCCGTAGCGGAGGGTTCCGGAAATTTCGACCACCTGGGGTTCTTTAACGTGCACCCAAATCCGAGCACCCGGGCCTACAAGATTTCCGCCTCCATCGGAAATGCAGCTGCCGCAGCCGGGATTTAATCCCACGACCTGCGGGTCAGCAGCCGAGTACCTTAGCCACTATAGGCCACCGCGGCGGGTCCCTATGGGAGTGTCCACTCTTTACGTAAGTATGCTTCTCTATGGCGGCCCCACCAATTCAGAATACGACACAAAACTGTGTTTAGAAGCAGTATTTAACGCTTTAGAGTACTTGGTACTCACTTGCGGGAGGGCAAAACACTGTCTTTACCCCACACCTTACAGAGTATGTGTATGTGTGTTTAGAAAAAGTTGTTAACGATTTAGAGTACGAGGTACTCTACAATAGGAGAGCGAAGAGCCGTCCCGTGAGTGGTTTACTAAACACTTAGAAAACACAGGAATAATAGATGTATAAAAGGTTTATTTTCTGCGAAACCAAACAGGCATCGTTTCAGAACGGTACAAACCACCTAAAGAATCGGAATATTTCCGGAACAATGTGTCTTGAAAAAAAGGATTAACATTTTATAGTACTTGGTACTCTACTATGGGAGAGCATAAAGACGCCCCGTGGGATACGACTACTGGCAGATACGGTTATCGCAATTATAAGAACGACTTTTGAAGTCTCGCCTTCGGCTAGCACTGCTGGCACGGGTGAGCATCTTTGTGTCACGATAAATAATCATGACTGAGGCTCTTATATTTTCACGGTACAAATCTTGATAATCCTTCATGGCAAACTGAATATGACTGTTATTCATA
Source organism: Rhipicephalus microplus (assembly GCF_043290135.1). NCBI lineage: Eukaryota > Metazoa > Arthropoda > Arachnida > Ixodida > Ixodidae > Rhipicephalus > Rhipicephalus microplus. The sequence continues at coordinate 57,174,463 of NC_134707.1, forward strand.
CGTAAGTAAAAAGAAGTATAAATTACAGATATTTTCCGTAAAAGCACCACGGGTTTTCAAGATATCCACTTGGCTTCATTCTGCGAAAGCCGTCGAAACAGCGATTCTGATGCCCATTTCAGGCTACCGCAGGCTACTGCATTATGTAGGCTGTGGTTGGGCGTTGCATTTACCAACGCCTACGCTTTCCGCATTGGGATGCCCGACACCGCAGCCTGTGGCCACTGTGGCAAGGAGGAAACTATTCAACATGTTCTTTGTGAGTGTTTAGCTTATAATAGGCGGCGACTATGCCTTCGCAGGGAACTCAACAAATTAGATGATCAGCCTCTGTCGGAGCAGGAAATTCTGCAGTATCGTCAGGATGCGACTTCACAGAAGAGGGCCCTCAAAGCGCTGCTGCACTTTTTGCGATTGACCGGCCTTGCTGAACGGTTGTAGCTGGGACGCCCTTCCTGTGTGTGTTTTCGTTTTTTTTTATGAGTGCGCGTGCGTTTTTTTCCCTCTATCTAACCCCTCTTTCTTGCCCCTACTTCCCCACCCCCAGCGCTGGGTAGCAAACCAGATGCCAATATCTGGTTAACCCCCCGGCCTTTCCTTTATCACTCTCTCTCTCCTGTTTGGCGGAGGTTTTAGATGCGCAGCAGCTCATTCTCGGGTCTGTGTTCGTCCCAAAAGCCTCCTTGGTCCATCCCTTGGCGACCGTCCACTCCCCAACTGCGCATGCGCCGACTCCCCAGCGAGGAGGTGGGAGGAGGTGGAAGAGCGATGCCTCCGCCTTATTTCTCCTCTCCCGTTCTTGCGCGCTCGCTTCGTTGCCCACTGCTAGCAGCGCTGGGTGTTCACTTTGCGGGACACACACGGTAATAAACACAAATGGAAAGGGGGGAGGGTAACATAAGCGGTACATAACTTACACACAACTCCACACACAAATAAAAAACAGACGTATCTGCGCAGCTCAAGACTACGAGTAGTTACGGCATGTTTATACGGAAGAAGACACAATGACAGAAAATAGCGTTTTTTCTGCGCTGTGCAAATATGTTGATTCCCAATCACCAACTAGCCCAAGCATCTGTCTTATCAAGAAAAATACACGAAAACATACATATGTAAACACAAGTGAACACCAGCGCTGCTTTGCCTCCCCAAATGGTTCCCTTTAGTGGGAGATGGTGTTACTTCTTTTGATACTTTTGTGCTATATCACCGTTGTGTACTTATTACTCTATATTAAGCTACACGGTTATTCTAGTACTTTATTGTACCATTATCTCTGGTGGTCTTTTTCATCGATATGCTGCGTTTGAATTGATCCTCCACGGGGGCCTCGTGGTTATGGCACTCAAACTTCTAACCCGACGGTCGCGGGATCGAATCCCAGCCGAGGCGGCCGCAATTCGATAGGGGTGAAATTCTACAGACCCCTGTGCGTAGATTTAGGTGTCCGTTGTGAAACTCCGGGTGGTTCCCATAGCCGGAGCACCACGTCCAACAAGCTCGGAACTGACGGCGAGGAAGCTGTGTTCTCGTTTTTTAAATGCGAATCATTTCTTAGCGAACTTCGGCAACTTTGAACGTATCTATCTATCTATCTATCTATCTATCTATCTATCTATCTATCTATCTATCTATCTATCTATCTATCTATCTATCTATCTATCTATCTATCTATCTATCTATCTATCTGTCTATCTATCTATCTATCTGTCTATCTATCTGTCTATCTATCTATCTATCTATCTATCTATCTATCTATCTATCTATCTATCTATCCGCTTACGTTTGGGTGCTCTCGTGGCAGCCCCATTAACTTGGCATGAACCAAAATTAGCATGTGAGGGTATGATGGTTTTACGAATATGACGCGCTGGTCAAGACATGAATAATGTCACAATCCCCTCGCGTACGTCATCAAACACATACTCACAGGTGGGTATGTGCCACTGGTATGCGGGCATGTGCCACAGGTGATTGACACTTACTATCTACCCAGGGACGACGAGAACACACATGGGCAATTTTAACGCACGAGCGTTAAGAAATACCCGACGTCGGTAGCGTCGACCCGACGAATGCAAAGAATAAATGTCAGGGTCCCAGCTGGAATTGAACCCAAGCGTTCTACGTGGCAATGAAACATTTTATCACAGAGCTACGCCAAGTCTCGGAACTACTTTTCGAGTAGACGCTAATCTTCGTGAAACGTCAATAGTGGTTGCAGTGCTGCCTACTCAATTTTATGAACCTTACATATGTACTCTTTCAACACAGCCGTCACGTCGGGTTAACGTCAATTGTGGATAGTTGCCATGCGCTGAAGTTGATTTATGTAGCAGTGTCCAGGGCCAGCATCGTCGTGAGCCTCAGCGCTTCATATCAGCTTCTGGTGTTGCTAATACGCATGTTCTAGTTGGCATCCTTGCACAAGTGCAAACGACTGGTTATGTAAACATCTTCAATTCTTCAACGTATGTCTGTGCGTGCAACATTTGCACATATATTCAGCGTCATTTCAATACGTGTCTCTCAATAAAAAAAATTCACCATAGTCACCTTCCCTCCGCATGCTTCGCATAACGTTGATTCCCAGGTACGTGGGATCTGCCAATTTTTTTTTTTTTTTTTTGCTTCGAGCGCTGTGTTGTGTGCTCCCAGTCTACCTCACTCTATATTTTGCTTATGACACTGTGGACGTTCGCAAAGAAAATCTTCGGCACACCACGCGAATTCTTATACCCCCGCGTGGTCATACCTCCCAAGTGGATTTACTCGTCAAGAGGAAGTGTCACTCCGAAGGGTTTGCGTAAATGCAGCCTGCCTTCAGTCCTTGCGAAGTGGGGCTACACGCACACAACCTCAAGCTGCCCACTCTGCCCTGCGCCGGTGCGGGAAGCAGACCTTGACCACTTCTTTTGAACAAGGTCTGGGCTACAAGCGGCCCGTCGACCCCTCTGCGGCGTGCAGGACTGCAGCACACCAGGCTACCTGACTTGCAGCAATTGATTTATCGTCCGAACCACAGGTCCCTCCTCCTCGACTTTACGGAGGAAACGAAGCTCCATAGTTTTGTTTAAGATGTGTTGATGCCGTATAGGAAAACTTCCGCAATAGAAAAAAGCTGCCATCGGTGTTCCCCGTGTAACAAGTTGGGCGTTCCGACTCAAGTACAGTTTCTCCAAAATTCGAACAATTTCGCCTGTTCTTCTTATCTATTATGTAGCCACCGATGTGAGAGGAATGACATCGAGTGATTTAAATCCACAAGTTATCAAATTTTTCGAAAGAGCCGAAGAAGGACTGGTGCATATAGTTGGTTGTTTCACAGTATTACTGTATTATTAAACTATAACACGAGCCATATCAACTCCTACGAGCGCGTATAGACAAGTCGGCGAGCAGACGACAAGGTGCGGATGAGTACATGTTGCGGGGCTCAGCGCCCTTGCTATTGGCTGAGGGGACCTGTAGCCTTCACAGTGCTGAATGGAACTTCTGAAAGAGAGTATCTGCATTCTCGGGACGATCACATTCGGCGATGGTGGCATCTCGTGTGCACAGTTCACCATGCCCCATGGTTGAAACGACTGCTCGTCCGCTTCACCTCAAACGCTGCACACCAGAAGCGGCACCGCCAATTCAGGATACGAACCAAAACCATATAGGTGGTGTTGCCGGAAGTGTGTAAAGAGTGGTTGACGATTTACAATACTCGGTACTCTACTACGGGAGAGCTGAAAGCCGTCCCTTAGGGCTCACACTCGACGAGGCCGCATCGACAAAAATTACGCCCGGGCCGGGCCCGGTATAGCACCATAGCGGTGGAAAGATACAATTTGCTTAGAAAAAAAAATTAAAGAGGCACTGACACAAAATTTCGCGGTCGAGGTAACTGGTCGGGCCGATTCCCAGGAACATTCGTATATCATCTGCAAATCATCTGCGAATATAGCTGGGAAGGTATCTTCAAAAAATTATAAGTTTGCGTGAGCCCTCCACTTCATCGTGCCATTGACACCCTCGAAGAGGACCCTTAGGTGACACCCTACTTCGCTCACGTCGCCACGCTGCGGCCAACAAAACAAGTTTTGATGACGTCGATTGATTTGATTGATTGATTTGTGGGGTTTAACGTCCCAAAACCACCATTTGATTATGAGAGACGCCGTAGTGGAGGGCTCCGGAAATTTTGACCACCTGGGGTTCTTTAACGTGCACCCAAATCTGAGTACACGGGCCTACAACATTTCCGCCTCCATCGGAAAAGTTTTGATGACGTCATAGCCGCCACGTTTGTTTTGCCACGTTGGTTCCCAAAACCTATATTTCTAGGCGGCTGGTTGCGAGTGCGTGGCCGTTGCGCACGCTTGGAAAGTTTTGTGTTTGGCCACATTCCAGTGCCGTTTCCTATTCGAAAGTAATTCTTGATGCGGATCGTGCGGAAGTGCGTCACAGTTCTGTGTGCTGACGTGTTCAAGAGTTGCACACGCTAGGTGGCGACAGTTGCACCCAGTTTTTAGAACTCTCTCAAACCGAAACTTAAATTGGTCGATAATGATGGGCCTGTAATTAATTATCTGTTGCGTGCTGCAACAAACGATGCGTCATGCCATGACTAGCAGGCCCCCAGCAACGCATCTCACTAGAAAAACGCGAGGCGAATGTTTTTGTGTCAGTACCCCTTTAAGGATTTAGAGTACTTGTTACTTTACTATGGAAAAGCATAGAGCCGCTCCGTGAAAAAAAAAAAGGGGGGGGGGGGTAACGACTTAGAGTACAAGGTACTCTACTATGGGAGAGCTTAAAGCCGCCCCGTTGGCCTCAATGTTCAAAGCCGCACTAGTAAATCGGCAGCGTGTTATCCCTTTGCAGAAAACAAAAAGATACAGTGCGATTAGGGGTTAGAATAAGTGGGTAACGATTTAGAGTACAGGGTACTCTACTATGCGAGAGCTTAAAGCCGTCCCGGGCTGTTCGAAGGAGGCACCAAGATATTCAACTGGTTAACGACGGTAAATAAATTAACGAAGCAAGCTTCGAACGGTCAAATATTTGCCTTCGACTAGCACAGCTGGCACTGGTTAGCACATTTGTGTCAGGACAAATATTCATTACTGAGCCGCATAAAATTTATAAGGCACAAACCTCATTAATTTGAGATGTTAAACTGAAAGTAACTCTTATGTTTCCGTAAGTAAAGAAACTATGAATTACTTCTATTTTCCGTAAAAGCGTCATACATTTCTGAAAAATCCACTTAGCTCCACCTCTGCGAAAGCCGTCCAAGAAGCTCGTCTGATTGCCCAGGCTTTCGTTAGGGCTACGGCCTTCTCCGTTTTTGCACATTCATATACAATGGCTTTACAGGTCTTTTACATGCGAACACACCTTGCATACGAAACATCTTATGGCGGAGTTCATTCCGGTGTGCGGCGTGACCACGCTTACCGAGCATGCGCAACGGCTAGCCCGTGCACTGCCAAAACGCGCTCACGCGCTAGCGTGTTTCAGCCTGCGTAAGCGGCTGTGGCCTCTCCCCCTTACACTGTCTCAGCAATCTCGTGATGGTGTCGGGGAACGAGATTCTGCGGACGCGCGATGGTGGTAGTGGTGGAAAGCATTTATTGAGAAAAGCACAGAGAGTTGCACTACAAATGCACTTGGGTGATCTCTTTATTACAGAAGTCCACTGGAGGCGGACGCGCGATGAGCCCACGCGTTGTATCCAAGTCAGAACGCGCTGGCACGCGCTAGCGCGTTCGGACCAGCGTAAGTGGCTATGTAAGAGGCTGTGGCCTCTCCCTCTTACACTCTCTCAGCACTCTCGTGATGGCGTCTGGGAACGAGATCCTGCACACGCGCGATCAACAAAAGCGTTGTATCTTAGTCAAAACGCGCTGGCACGCGCTAGCGCGTTCAGCCCTGCGTAAGTGGCTATGTAAGAAGCTGTGGTCTCTCCCCCTTACACTCTCTCAGCAATCTCGTGATGGCTTCGGGGAACGAGATGATGACGTCGCAGAACGAGAACCCACGTGCTCCTGCGTGTCGTGGCGATGAACCCGCGTGGCGTGCTCCAATAATAGTTCGGGACGAGTAAGAGCAACCGAAAATACAGTGAATCCATGGTGTGCTTCACTTGCGCGGACGCGTTAACATATAGGGCAAGGTGCCCGCGATGAACAAAACTGTAGGTCAACCCATGCGCTGCTTCGCACGCTACTCATGGTTCCCTTTCATGGGAGATGGTGTCATTTTTTAGGGGCGAAGCTCCTTAAGCCGTGGGTCGTGCTTCCGCGATGTATGATGTAGTAGTAGTGGCAGTAGTAGTCGTAGTAGTAGATAGCCACCTCTCGTTCAGTCCTTGGAATGTCCACTGCATGGCGGTACTTCTATAGGATGAATATACGACGAAAATACGCGAGATGGCAGAGCTCGGAGTGTTACTACATGGACCGACAGATGGACGCACGGACAGACAGATAGAGAAGCAGACGAATGGATGGACGAACGCACGGATGGACGGACGGATATAAAGATGCACGGGAGCACAGACGGATGGACGCAAGAACGAGCGTATGGACAAGCGGACGGACGGACAAACGCAGAGATGGACGCACGAACGCACAGACGGACGTACAGACGGACGCACGAAGGGACGCACGAACAGACGGACGGAAGCGCAAACGGACTAACGAACGCTTCGCGCCGCTCATCATCATTCGTTCCGTGGATAATATGATTTTTTCAAGTGTTTTGCCTTATATCATTGTTGTGCACTTGTTAGACCAGTTAAGCTGCGCACTTGTTGTAGTAATTATTGTACTATTGCACCTGGTGGTCTCTTTCATGGTTTCGGTCCGTTTGTATTGACCCGTCACGGTGGCCTCCTGGTTAGCACTTGACCGCTGACCCGATAGTGGCTTGTTCTCTCGCACTGAAAGGTGCCGCGTGGCCTAAGGCGTCGTCAGAGGCATCCGAAGCACCTCCTCGGTCAGAGGCCAGCGCTGCCGCGCTGCAACGTTGCGGTAGCGCTCCAGTGCTACCGTGGAGTATTCCACCCACCCACTCGTCCAAAACGCGTATCAATACTACCACAGTATCGCGGGAACGCAAGTGGCGTTGCGATTGCTGCTGTGCATCGCATGGCCGCCATTCCAAGGTAGTTCGATGAAGCCCAAACCACATAAGCGCGAAAATGCACGCGACAGTGACAAGCGACGCGACGTAGATCGGCTTCGCGCGATCAGTCGCTAGCGCAGGCAAACCTCATTCACGCGACGACTTCGGTGAGCGAATTCCACTGTTGCTGGCATGAGGCCGTCTACTCGCACCAAGAAAACCGCGTAGCGAGCGGTTTCCAATTTAAAAATAAGATATATTGTTGTGTAATGGAACGGAAAGTGTTTATTATTGCCTTGCAGCACTTTTTTATATGCACATGCGTAATAAACATTGCGTTATTTTTTGTTACGCTCACGTGACTTGGGCAGGGTGACGTGCAGTGGATCCTTGGCGAGTTGTGACAGAGCGCTGAAAAGCACGTGAAAACAACCGGCAGTACGTCACTGATGTATATCCTTTTCCGGTTTTTTTGCTATTGGCTGCTTGAGCCCAGCACTTCCGGGCGATGAGCGACGGTTTCCAAATCTGGAGAACCGAGCGATCGCGCGAAAACGAGCACGCAACACGTCGCGCGAACGCCCTGTTTCGTCGCTCATAGCGTCGCTCGTCGCTGTCGCGTGCATTTTCGCGCTTATGTGGTTTGGCCCTGACGCGTTGGACGTCGTTGAATGTACGCACTCTCTCCATCCCGGCGAGCTTCTCCCCCGCATTTCACCCTAGAACTGAACGGTGAGTTTGCTTCCGCTCACTGGCCAATAAACCTCAGGGACGCCATGGTTACTTAGACATGCAAATAAAGGTGGTGCTGTCTAAAGAAGTAAGAACCGAAAACATTCTTATAAAGTAAATAAAAAATGTCGTTACCTACGATCTACCGCAACTGTCGTGGTCCAATAATAAATGAAGCGGTGTTTGTTTGAACTAGGCAAGTGGCAAAGTTTGTCGACAAATCTAAGTACTCTTTCTCTCAGTGCTATAGCAGGCATGTGTTTTGGTTTTGTAGCTTTCGCAGCACTTGCAAGTCGCAAGTAATCTTCCATACGAATATGAGGACTGGATTCAAGGGCAAGCGTAGCAGAGTGAAAAAAAAGGGCCATTCCGAAATTCTAGGCTTTTCTGTACAAACGTGGCAGCAGTCACTTTCAGGCTAGCTAACTTGCACGACTTGACTTCAATAGCGATTTTCCATCCAGTCCAATGATTGAGCTTGGCAACCTGATTACGGACTACCTTCGTTCCTTGAGCGTTACGAAGTCTCTCGTGAAAAGCTTTTGATATTTCCCAATAAGCCTATTATTTACACCAGATAAAATTCGCGCGGGCGTTAGCTGCAGCCCACTTTTCTTAAACAGAAGTGAAAGACATCATACGAGAAGATAAGGAGTGCACAGATGCCTACTAGAAAGGAGAGCAAAACGACACCAAGGCGTAATATAAGGTTGAATTGCGGTGGAAAAGAATACAGACACAAAATCATATCTGCACATGCGCAGATACCGTAGCGCCACTTGTCAATCCTGCTCATTACACGCGAGAGATAACGGTTCGAACGGCTTCGTTTTCTCGTTACGACGGTTAATCAAGTGCTGGAACACGAATGTGCTTTCGCTGCTAACACGCCCGCCTCAAATGTCACAGAAGCATGGTTAACTAAGTTACTTGGGCCCCGCCGCGGTGGTCTAGTGGCTAAGGTACTCGGCTGCTGACCCGCAGGTCGCGGGTTCGAATCCCGGCTGCGGTGGCTGCATTTCCGATGGAGGCGGAAATGTTGTAGGCCCGTGTGCTCAGATTCGGGTGCACGTTAAAGAACCCCAGGTGGTCGAAATTCTCGGAGCCCTCCACTACGGCGTCTCTCATAATCATATGGTGGTTTTGGGACGTTAAGCTCCACATATCAATCAAGTTACTTGGCTACGGCTCACTGCCAACATAGGCATAAGGCTTGGGCGCATCGCCGGGTAGGTCAAGGGGGCCAGTCACCCCCTCCCCCTAGTCACCTGAGAGGGGGGGGCGCAAAATGGTTCCCATACATTGACTTGATAAGGATGGGCTGCCTGTATACTACCGATTTATTAGTTTTTCATGAAAGTTTTTAATTATTTCAACCTGATTAACACATACTTATGGTAAGACACTTAACTTTGATCGGGGCACGAACGGGGAATGACTTATTCCACTTACCGCGTTCAGGTGTGACAATGAGTGATCCGGCCTCGGCAATCGCTCGAATCCTTAGATACCAGGCAAGTTGGACTTCTCCTCCCGTAGTAGCACAGGTCGTAGTAGCTTTCGCCGCTTTGAACAGTCCTTACCAGTCAATGGGAGCTCACACGACCAGTTCACAGTGTACGGTTACTAGGCGACTCAGACCCCCGTAGTCTAGAACGTTACACCGCTCAAAGCTTCACCTTGAGCACGGTGTAAGAATATTCAGGCGTGGACAATGAGCGCGCCTGAGCAGCCAGATGACGTTTGCTCTCGCGGCAGCTCTTTGCTGCGAGCCGTCAGATGGCGCCACACCTAATAAATGTTTTCACCACCACCACCACCACCCAACGTACCCAGCGAAGTAGTGCTGAAATTCTTGTGCCTACCAAACATTTTCGTTGCGAGCCATGCGAGATACACTCGGAGCGCTAACCAGCAGCATGAAAAAGACAATCAGTAGCATGCGCGTTTGTGCCGAGTGTGCTGCCGAGACGGCTAACCCCGCTCGCCGTAGCACCATCTAAGAATACATCGATGAAGCTGGCCCCGCCGCGGCGGTATAGTGGCTACGGTACTCGGCTGCTGACCCGCAGGTCACGGGATCAAATCCCGGCTGCGGCGGCTGCATTTTCGGTGGAGGCGGAAATGTTGCAAACCTGTGTGCTCAGATTTTGGTGCACGTTAAAGAACCCCAGGTGGTCGAAATTTTCGGAACCTTCCACTAAGGCGTCTCTCGTAATCATATAGTGTTTTTAGGACGTTGAACCCCACATATCACATCAATGAAGCTGCAAGACAACTGATAATGGCCCGAACATTATCTGGACGCGATGGGAATGTCCTTTTCAACGCGTTGCGGGGAGGGTGTCAGCACCTGTATAGTGTTGTGATGTTTGTTGGTGAGGTTCGTCGCGCCGCAGAGCGTGTGACGCGTTGCGGATGGAGGAGACGGTATCTGACGTTAACAAACCACACTACAATTGTATTTGACAGCATACACACACGAAATACATAAAGCGGCAGCGTACACTACTAGTCAATTGTCTCACGTGGCGGTGCTTGGGGGCCAGGAGGCTGTGGGCTGGTTGAGTCCCTGTGATGACGTAATCGTCGTCGGGTAGATGTCCGGTGTGGAAACGACGTAGCAGCAGCAGGGGTTAAGGGCCGAGTGAACGAACCGTCGCTCGGTAGCCGGTAGCCAGACAGGGCTCGTCCGCGCCAGGCCAGGACCTTGCGACGCTCGTCTCGACGGCGGTGGACAATCTGGAACCTCGCGCGTAGGTGCGGGTTCTCCGAGAGCAGCAGGCCGCGTCCCAGGTCTTGCCAGGCGAGGACCGTGAGGCGCTCGCTGTCCCGAAGACAGGCGCCCTGTGTATGCGAACCTCGCGCGTAGATGCGGGTTCTCCAACGACCTGCCGCCCGTTCTGCCGGCGTTCCAAAAAAAACTGTCTCGCCTGCGCGCGCCCTTCTTAATCTTCTCTGCAGCCCGAGCTCCTTCGTTTTTCTCGCCTTCCAGCGATCGGCCACTCCGTCGTCTGCTCTCGCTTTCCCTGCTTCGTCACATTACCCCCCCACTTAAGAAGGTTCTTCGCTGTGAAGAACTTGCAGCTGCCACTGGACCCCTTGGGACACCGTAGTACACGCGCACTCGGAGCACTGCACTACACTTCCGAGCCCCGCACACTCGGCACACATAAGAGACACAAAAGTTGTCACCAGTGTTCAGGGCCCCGCACACCCGACACTCTCAAAGGTACTCGCAAGACGAGATGAAAGTCGGTCCGTCACGGTAAGTAATGTGCACCGAAAAAAAAAATTCCATCAATTATACCCGACACTGCGAAATCCTCAAGCCGTGTAGCGATGATGTTCATGCGCTTGGCAACCGGCTCATATAGTCTGCTCCTACATTCTCACTGCCTTTTATATATTCAACGCTGAAGTCGTACTCCATGAGTATGAGGCTCCAACGTAGAACACGGCTGTTGATGTGTTTGGCGGAGTTGATGTAAACGAGAGGCTTGTGGTCGCTTTGTAGTATGAACGTTCGCCCGAACAAGTAAATATGAAATTTCTGGATGGCCCACGTGAGTGCCAGGGCTTCGCGCTCGATTGTCGAATAGGCAGTTTCTCGTGGTTGCAGTCGTCGGCTAGCGTACGACACTGGGTGTAGCATAGCACCATGCCGCTGCATAAGTATGGCACCTACGCTTGTTGACGAGGCGTCGGTGCGAAGTACAAAAGGCTGAGCGAAATCGGGTGCTCTCAAGACAGGTTGTGTAGACAGCATGGTCTTGAGTGCATCGAAGGCTTTCTGTTCCTGCACTCCCCAAATTACTTTGTTAGGGGCTCTCTTTTTAGTCAGTTCAGTTAATGGTCCTGCTATCTCGGAGTACTTGTGGACGAAATCTCTGTAATAGCCCGTAAGTCCAAGGAAAGAGCGTACTTCTTTTTTCGTCTGTGGGCGCTTGGCTGCCCGTATTTTATCAAGGGTTTCGATCTGGGGTTTGATGATGCCATTTTCGACGTGATGACCGAGGAACTTTACTGACCGCTGACCAATCTCACTTTTCGTTGGTCGAATCGTCAACCCGGATTCGCTAACTCGTTGAAGAAAGGCTTCAAGTGTGGCCACGTGTTCTGTCCACGTCTCGGTTGCAACGAGCACATCGTCGAAGTAAAAGTAAATATGGGGTATATCTGCTACCACCTTCCTCATTAGACGGTTGAAGACAGCTGGGGCGGTTTTAATGCCAAACGGCATGAAACGAAACTGATAAAGGCCTGCTGATGTAGAAAACGCTGTCATTGCTTTGGACTCTTCATGCATCGGGACTTGCCAATACCCTTTAGCAAAGTCGAACTTAGAAAAATATCGTGCCTTCCCCAGTTGTCCAAAAATAACATCAACTCGAGGTATGGGCTCATTGTCGTTCAGCAGTATCTTGTTGAGTTGCCGGAAGTCAATGCATAGACGTATTGTCCCGTCTTTTTTCTTGACAACTACTATCGGCGACTGGTAGGGAGACTCAGATGGCTCGATGATGCCTTGCTTCAGCATGTCTCTAATTTCTTGTTGAACTGCCTCTTTGGTAGCAAACGGTAGTGGATACGGCCGTATGTTCACTGGTGTATCCGTTGCGACATTCAACTTGCACTGGGTGAGATGTGTTCTGCCGGGAATGTCGGTGAATACATTCTCGTAGGTATGCAGTATTCTAGCGATCTGCGTGCGCTGTTTAGTAGAGAGTGCTTCCGATATGTTCACATCGGCAGCAGATTCTTTTTGCTGAAAAGGTACGCATGGTAGATCGTCGTGCTCAGTATCATCAGCCAGACACGCGACTGACGCTTCTTTTGTTGGCTGTGGTACCGATGGTCGTTCTTGATATTTTTTTGAGGAGGTTGACGTGAAACAGAGATGTTCGCGTTCCTAAATCAATAACGTAATCCACGTCATTCTTCCTCTCTAGAACTGTGAAAGGCCCTTTCCATGTTAGAATCAGTTTGTTGTTGTCCGACGGGAGTAGCAGCAGCACCTTGTCTCCAACAGCTAAACGCCGTGGTCTAGTCTTCAGGTCATAGTGCTTCTTCTGCACAAGTTTGGCTTTCTGCAGCTCCTCCTTGGCTAGACGACAAGTGTTTTCAAGACGTCTCCGCAGGTCAACTACATAGCCGTACGAGGTCTTCGTCTCATCATCTAGATGATTACCAGTCCACATCTCTTTCAATATTGACATGGGCCCTCTGACGTAACGGCCATACAGTAAGTCAAACGGGGCGAAGCCCAAACTTGACTGCGGAACTTCTCTATAGGCGAAAAGTAAAGGCGCTAAGTACCGGTCCCAACTTTTCGGGCACTCTTGACACATTCGTCTTATCATTCGTTTAAGTGTGCCATTGAACCTCTCGACAAGACCATTTGCCATGGGATGATATGGTGTCGTCGGCAACTGTGTGAAGGATAGAAGCCTGCTGAATTCGCGCATTAGGTGGGACGTAAAAGACGTGCCTCGGTCGCTGATGATTTCCTGAGGTACCCCCACTCGCGAGAACATCTCCAACAGTGCTTCAGCGATCCTTTCTGTTTCAATGCTTGGCAGCGCCACCGCATCAGGATACCGCGTTGCCATGTCCACCATTGTCAAAACGTATCTATTCCCTTTTTCTGACTTGGGAGATAATGGTCCCACAATGTCAATGGCCACTCTCTTAAACGGTGTATCAATGACGGGGGTTTTACCCAACGGTACTCGCCCAACTAAGTGTTTTGGGAAAGTTCTCTGGCACGTGTCGCACGATTTCACAAATCGTGTGATGTCAGAAAGTACCCCTGGCCAATAGAACTCCTCGAGGATACGGTCTGTTGTGCGTTTTATACCCTGATGGCCCGCAAGAATTCCTTCATGAGCCATTTGCATTACACAATGGCGGAGGGCTGTAGGTACAACAAGTTGTTCAGTTTCTCTCTTCGATCTGAGCTTGTACATCCTGTATAGAATTTCTTCTTTTGTGAAGAAAAGAATCTCGGCAAACCTGGTCTGGATGGGTTTATCGACGGCCTCAAAGCATTTCTGTAAGCTAGCGTCATCCCTCTGACTTTTCTGCAAGTCACGTGCACTCATATCTAGGGGACTTATTGTTGGTACCGGCAGGCGACGAGAACTCTGTCCGACTGTCGCGGCGACTTCGTTTTCCTTTGATTGCCTCGCAACCGAAGTGAATGCATCTGTAGTATAAGATCCAGTCAGCGATCCGTCGTCCGCTCCCACCCTAGATGATATTTTCATCGGACTAGCTGGACGTAGGTGTCTTTTCCAATCTTGATCAGGATCGGAGGCGTCACGGACCCCTTGGACGTTTCCCAGAACGACGTCATACAGTGGGTCATCCATGCAGATCGCGCGAGTCTTGCCTGAGAAAAAGGGTGAAATAATTCGCACGTCTGCCTCCGGCAGTTTCAGTACCCTTCGATCAAGAAGACACACAGAGGAAACTTTCCCCGTCAGATTGCTGACTGGTACAAGGGACCTTCTCACAATAACCGAGTCGCATCCTGTATCCCGTAAGACCGTAACGGGCTGGTTTTCAAGGACGCCTTCGGCCGTAGGCATAGACTTGTCCTCCCACTTGATTCTCGTACGTTTCGAGCAATCAGTACCTTGCCGGGAAGCCTGTGTCTCCTGGTTTGATGCTTTCGGACCTTCTGCTTGCTCTTTCAGGCACGAGGCTTTACCGCTTCCCTTGTTAGGGCAGTCCTCTTTGCTATGCCCACTACGTCTACATTTTCCGCAGAAGGCTGGTTTTGTCCTTGGCCCTTTAGTATTTGCCCAGCAATCTGAAGCCTTATGACCGCGCTTTCCACAAAGCAAACAATGTGGTTTGTCCTTTTCCTCTTTCCGTAGTGCGGCCTGCGCTCGATCTGGTGGCTTTTTATGGTCCTTGTCGTCCTTACCTTTACCAAGGTTGACGAAACCCTGCGCCTCCATATAATGATCAGTAGCTTCTACTAGCTTTTCAATTCCTCGGCAATCCCTTTCCCGCAGGAAGATTGCCAGCTTCTCGTGGCACTGCGTGATGAATTGCTCTGAAACAATAACGTCTCGTAGAGCTTCGTACGTCCGTTCGGTCTTGGCCATCTCTTGCCAATGGTCGAAATAACCTAGTAATCGCCCAGCGAACTGTCGACCCGTTTCGCAGTCCTCAGGCTTCGCCGACCGAAACTTAGTGCGGTAGCCCTCCTCTGTAAACCGGAAGCGCTGCAACAACGTTTTCTTTAACGTTGCGTAATCCATGGCATGGTCAGGTGCCATTCTGCCAACAACACTTAGCGCTTCACCTGTCAAACAAAGGCTCAGTGAAAGGGCCCACTTGTCTTGCGGCCAATCCTGGCTCCTGGCGACGCGTTCAAAGCGCTGGATGTACGCGTCCAGCTCGTCGCGAACTTCGTTGAAGGGCGGTATGAGTTTGTGCGGACTTTCGTAGCTTTGAGGAGAACCCATGTGCGGACCCTCTACTGATTGACCTGTAGTCACGCTACCCGTTGTCGCATCTAACTCTCGGAGCTTCAACCTTAGTTCGAGAACCTCCTTTTCTGCTTGTAGCCTCGCCAGTGCCTCGGCATCAGCTTCTTTTGCCGCATTGCGTTCGGCTAAACGTACTTCCCGCGCTTCTCGTTCACGTACGCGCTCCTCATCGATCCACTGCTTTAGCCCTGGACCGCTCAACCCCAGTTCCTTTCCAATTGCTGTGAGCTTGTCCGTCTCCATCGTCAACCGTCAGACCCGCATAAGCGACGCGCTGCTCTTTTATAGGATAAGAGCGGTCCTGTCGCGCGGACGCCAGATGTGATGTTTGTTGGTGAGGTTCGTCGCGCCGCAGAGCGTGTGACGCGTTGCGGATGGAGGAGACGGTATCTGACGTTAACAAACCACACTACAATTGTATTTGACAGCATACACACACGAAATACATAAAGCGGCAGCGTACACTACTAGTCAATTGTCTCACGTGGCGGTGCTTGGGGGCCAGGAGGCTGTGGGCTGGTTGAGTCCCTGTGATGACGTAATCGTCGTCGGGTAGATGTCCGGTGTGGAAACGACGTAGCAGCAGCAGGGGTTAAGGGCCGAGTGAACGAACCGTCGCTCGGTAGCCGGTAGCCAGACAGGGCTCGTCCGCGCCAGGCCAGGACCTTGCGACGCTCGTCTCGACGGCGGTGGACAATCTGGAACCTCGCGCGTAGGTGCGGGTTCTCCGAGAGCAGCAGGCCGCGTCCCAGGTCTTGCCAGGCGAGGACCGTGAGGCGCTCGCTGTCCCGAAGACAGGCGCCCTGTGTATGCGAACCTCGCGCGTAGATGCGGGTTCTCCAACAACCTGCCGCCCGTTCTGCCGGCGTTCCAAAAAAAAACTGTCTCGCCTGCGCGCGCCCTTCTTAATCTTCTCTGCAGCCCGAGCTCCTTCGTTTTTCTCGCCTTCCAGCGATCGGCCACTCCGTCGTCTGCTCTCGCTTTCCCTGCTTCGTCACATTACCCCCCCACTTAAGAAGGTTCTTCGCTGTGAAGAACTTGCAGCTGCCACTGGACCCCTTGGGACACCGTAGTACACGCGCACTCGGAGCACTGCACTACACTTCCGAGCCCCGCACACTCGGCACACATAAGAGACACAAAAGTTGTCACCAGTGTTCAGGGCCCCGCACACCCGACACTCTCAAAGGTACTCGCAAGACGAGATGAAAGTTGGTCCGTCACGGTAAGTAATGTGCACCGAAAAAAAAAATTCCATCAATTATACCCGACACTGCGAAATCCTCAAGCCGTGTAGCGATGATGTTCATGCGCTTGGCAACCGGCTCATATAGTCTGCTCCTACATTCTCACTGCCTTTTATATGTTCAACGCTGAAGTCGTACTCCATGAGTATGAGGCTCCAACGTAGAACACGGCTGTTGATGTGTTTGGCGGAGTTGATGTAAACGAGAGGCTTGTGGTCGCTTTGTAGTATGAACGTTCGCCCGAACAAGTAAATATGAAATTTCTGGATGGCCCACGTGAGTGCCAGGGCTTCGCGCTCGATTGTCGAATAGGCAGTTTCTCGT
Source organism: Rhipicephalus microplus (assembly GCF_043290135.1). Lineage (NCBI taxonomy): Eukaryota > Metazoa > Arthropoda > Arachnida > Ixodida > Ixodidae > Rhipicephalus > Rhipicephalus microplus. Next base: position 57,191,393 of record NC_134707.1, read on the forward strand.
GGTTGCAGTCGTCGGCTAGCGTACGACACTGGGTGTAGCATAGCACCATGCCGCTGCATAAGTATGGCACCTACGCTTGTTGACGAGGCGTCGGTGCGAAGTACAAAAGGCTGAGCGAAATCGGGTGCTCTCAAGACAGGTTGTGTAGACAGCATGGTCTTGAGTGCATCGAAGGCTTTCTGTTCCTGCACTCCCCAAATTACTTTGTTAGGGGCTCTCTTTTTAGTCAGTTCAGTTAATGGTCCTGCTATCTCGGAGTACTTGTGGACGAAATCTCTGTAATAGCCCGTAAGTCCAAGGAAAGAGCGTACTTCTTTTTTCGTCTGTGGGCGCTTGGCTGCCCGTATTTTATCAAGGGTTTCGATCTGGGGTTTGATGATGCCATTTTCGACGTGATGACCGAGGAACTTTACTGACCGCTGACCAATCTCACTTTTCGTTGGTCGAATCGTCAACCCGGATTCGCTAACTCGTTGAAGAAAGGCTTCAAGTGTGGCCACGTGTTCTGTCCACGTCTCGGTTGCAACGAGCACATCGTCGAAGTAAAAGTAAATATGGGGTATATCTGCTACCACCTTCCTCATTAGACGGTTGAAGACAGCTGGGGCGGTTTTAATGCCAAACGGCATGAAACGAAACTGATAAAGGCCTGCTGATGTAGAAAACGCTGTCATTGCTTTGGACTCTTCATGCATCGGGACTTGCCAATACCCTTTAGCAAAGTCGAACTTAGAAAAATATCGTGCCTTCCCCAGTTGTCCAAAAATAACATCAACTCGAGGTATGGGCTCATTGTCGTTCAGCAGTATCTTGTTGAGTTGCCGGAAGTCAATGCATAGACGTATTGTCCCGTCTTTTTTCTTGACAACTACTATCGGCGACTGGTAGGGAGACTCAGATGGCTCGATGATGCCTTGCTTCAGCATGTCTCTAATTTCTTGTTGAACTGCCTCTTTGGTAGCAAACGGTAGTGGATACGGCCGTATGTTCACTGGTGTATCCGTTGCGACATTCAACTTGCACTGGGTGAGATGTGTTCTGCCGGGAATGTCGGTGAATACATTCTCGTAGGTATGCAGTATTCTAGCGATCTGCGTGCGCTGTTTAGTAGAGAGTGCTTCCGATATGTTCACATCGGCAGCAGATTCTTTTTGCTGAAAAGGTACGCATGGTAGATCGTCGTGCTCAGTATCATCAGCCAGACACGCGACTGACGCTTCTTTTGTTGGCTGTGGTACCGATGGTCGTTCTTGATATTTTTTGAGGAGGTTGACGTGAAACAGAGATGTTCGCGTTCCTAAATCAATAACGTAATCCACGTCATTCTTCCTCTCTAGAACTGTGAAAGGCCCTTTCCATGTTAGAATCAGTTTGTTGTTGTCCGACGGGAGTAGCAGCAGCACCTTGTCTCCAACAGCTAAACGCCGTGGTCTAGTCTTCAGGTCATAGTGCTTCTTCTGCACAAGTTTGGCTTTCTGCAGCTCCTCCTTGGCTAGACGACAAGTGTTTTCAAGACGTCTCCGCAGGTCAACTACATAGCCGTACGAGGTCTTCGTCTCATCATCTAGATGATTACCAGTCCACATCTCTTTCAATATTGACATGGGCCCTCTGACGTAACGGCCATACAGTAAGTCAAACGGGGCGAAGCCCAAACTTGACTGCGGAACTTCTCTATAGGCGAAAAGTAAAGGCGCTAAGTACCGGTCCCAACTTTTCGGGCACTCTTGACACATTCGTCTTATCATTCGTTTAAGTGTGCCATTGAACCTCTCGACAAGACCATTTGCCATGGGATGATATGGTGTCGTCGGCAACTGTGTGAAGGATAGAAGCCTGCTGAATTCGCGCATTAGGTGGGACGTAAAAGACGTGCCTCGGTCGCTGATGATTTCCTGAGGTACCCCCACTCGCGAGAACATCTCCAACAGTGCTTCAGCGATCCTTTCTGTTTCAATGCTTGGCAGCGCCACCGCATCAGGATACCGCGTTGCCATGTCCACCATTGTCAAAACGTATCTATTCCCTTTTTCTGACTTGGGAGATAATGGTCCCACAATGTCAATGGCCACTCTCTTAAACGGTGTATCAATGACGGGGGTTTTACCCAACGGTACTCGCCCAACTAAGTGTTTTGGGAAAGTTCTCTGGCACGTGTCGCACGATTTCACAAATCGTGTGATGTCAGAAAGTACCCCTGGCCAATAGAACTCCTCGAGGATACGGTCTGTTGTGCGTTTTATACCCTGATGGCCCGCAAGAATTCCTTCATGAGCCATTTGCATTACACAATGGCGGAGGGCTGTAGGTACAACAAGTTGTTCAGTTTCTCTCTTCGATCTGAGCTTGTACCTCCTGTATAGAATTTCTTCTTTTGTGAAGAAAAGAATCTCGGCAAACCTGGTCTGGATGGGTTTATCGACGGCCTCAAAGCATTTCTGTAAGCTAGCGTCATCCCTCTGACTTTTCTGCAAGTCACGTGCACTCATATCTAGGGGACTTATTGTTGGTACCGGCAGGCGACGAGAACTCTGTCCGACTGTCGCGGCGACTTCGTTTTCCTTTGATTGCCTCGCAACCGAAGTGAATGCATCTGTAGTATAAGATCCAGTCAGCGATCCGTCGTCCGCTCCCACCCTAGATGATATTTTCATCGGACTAGCTGGACGTAGGTGTCTTTTCCAATCTTGATCAGGATCGGAGGCGTCACGGACCCCTTGGACGTTTCCCAGAACGACGTCATACAGTGGGTCATCCATGCAGATCGCGCGAGTCTTGCCTGAGAAAAAGGGTGAAATAATTCGCACGTCTGCCTCCGGCAGTTTCAGTACCCTTCGATCAAGAAGACACACAGAGGAAACTTTCCCCGTCAGATTGCTGACTGGTACAAGGGACCTTCTCACAATAACCGAGTCGCATCCTGTATCCCGTAAGACCGTAACGGGCTGGTTTTCAAGGACGCCTTCGGCCGTAGGCATAGACTTGTCCTCCCACTTGATTCTCGTACGTTTCGAGCAATCAGTACCTTGCCGGGAAGCCTGTGTCTCCTGGTTTGATGCTTTCGGACCTTCTGCTTGCTCTTTCAGGCACGAGGCTTTACCGCTTCCCTTGTTAGGGCAGTCCTCTTTGCTATGCCCACTACGTCTACATTTTCCGCAGAAGGCTGGTTTTGTCCTTGGCCCTTTAGTATTTGCCCAGCAATCTGAAGCCTTATGACCGCGCTTTCCACAAAGCAAACAATGTGGTTTGTCCTTTTCCTCTTTCCGTAGTGCGGCCTGCGCTCGATCTGGTGGCTTTTTATGGTCCTTGTCGTCCTTACCTTTACCAAGGTTGACGAAACCCTGCGCCTCCATATAATGATCAGTAGCTTCTACTAGCTTTTCAATTCCTCGGCAATCCCTTTCCCGCAGGAAGATTGCCAGCTTCTCGTGGCACTGCGTGATGAATTGCTCTGAAACAATAACGTCTCGTAGAGCTTCGTACGTCCGTTCGGTCTTGGCCATCTCTTGCCAATGGTCGAAATAACCTAGTAATCGCCCAGCGAACTGTCGACCCGTTTCGCAGTCCTCAGGCTTCGCCGACCGAAACTTAGTGCGGTAGCCCTCCTCTGTAAACCGGAAGCGCTGCAACAACGTTTTCTTTAACGTTGCGTAATCCATGGCATGGTCAGGTGCCATTCTGCCAACAACACTTAGCGCTTCACCTGTCAAACAAAGGCTCAGTGAAAGGGCCCACTTGTCTTGCGGCCAATCCTGGCTCCTGGCGACGCGTTCAAAGCGCTGGATGTACGCGTCCAGCTCGTCGCGAACTTCGTTGAAGGGCGGTATGAGTTTGTGCGGACTTTCGTAGCTTTGAGGAGAACCCATGTGCGGACCCTCTACTGATTGACCTGTAGTCACGCTACCCGTTGTCGCATCTAACTCTCGGAGCTTCAACCTTAGTTCGAGAACCTCCTTTTCTGCTTGTAGCCTCGCCAGTGCCTCGGCATCAGCTTCTTTTGCCGCATTGCGTTCGGCTAAACGTACTTCCCGCGCTTCTCGTTCACGTACGCGCTCCTCATCGATCCACTGCTTTAGCCCTGGACCGCTCAACCCCAGTTCCTTTCCAATTGCTGTGAGCTTGTCCGTCTCCATCGTCAACCGTCAGACCCGCATAAGCGACGCGCTGCTCTTTTATAGGATAAGAGCGGTCCTGTCGCGCGGACGCCAGATGTGATGTTTGTTGGTGAGGTTCGTCGCGCCGCAGAGCGTGTGACGCGTTGCGGATGGAGGAGACGGTATCTGACGTTAACAAACCACACTACAATTGTATTTGACAGCATACACACACGAAATACATAAAGCGGCAGCGTACACTACTAGTCAATTGTCTCACGTGGCGGTGCTTGGGGGCCAGGAGGCTGTGGGCTGGTTGAGTCCCTGTGATGACGTAATCGTCGTCGGGTAGATGTCCGGTGTGGAAACGACGTAGCAGCAGCAGGGGTTAAGGGCCGAGTGAACGAACCGTCGCTCGGTAGCCGGTAGCCAGACAGGGCTCGTCCGCGCCAGGCCAGGACCTTGCGACGCTCGTCTCGACGGCGGTGGACAATCTGGAACCTCGCGCGTAGGTGCGGGTTCTCCGAGAGCAGCAGGCCGCGTCCCAGGTCTTGCCAGGCGAGGACCGTGAGGCGCTCGCTGTCCCGAAGACAGGCGCCCTGTGTATGCGAACCTCGCGCGTAGATGCGGGTTCTCCAACAACCTGCCGCCCGTTCTGCCGGCGTTCCAAAAAAAAACTGTCTCGCCTGCGCGCGCCCTTCTTAATCTTCTCTGCAGCCCGAGCTCCTTCGTTTTTCTCGCCTTCCAGCGATCGGCCACTCCGTCGTCTGCTCTCGCTTTCCCTGCTTCGTCACATTACCCCCCCACTTAAGAAGGTTCTTCGCTGTGAAGAACTTGCAGCTGCCACTGGACCCCTTGGGACACCGTAGTACACGCGCACTCGGAGCACTGCACTACACTTCCGAGCCCCGCACACTCGGCACACATAAGAGACACAAAAGTTGTCACCAGTGTTCAGGGCCCCGCACACCCGACACTCTCAAAGGTACTCGCAAGACGAGATGAAAGTTGGTCCGTCACGGTAAGTAATGTGCACCGAAAAAAAAAAAATTCCATCAATTATACCCGACACTGCGAAATCCTCAAGCCGTGTAGCGATGATGTTCATGCGCTTGGCAACCGGCTCATATAGTCTGCTCCTACATTCTCACTGCCTTTTATATGTTCAACGCTGAAGTCGTACTCCATGAGTATGAGGCTCCAACGTAGAACACGGCTGTTGATGTGTTTGGCGGAGTTGATGTAAACGAGAGGCTTGTGGTCGCTTTGTAGTATGAACGTTCGCCCGAACAAGTAAATATGAAATTTCTGGATGGCCCACGTGAGTGCCAGGGCTTCGCGCTCGATTGTCGAATAGGCAGTTTCTCGTGGTTGCAGTCGTCGGCTAGCGTACGACACTGGGTGTAGCATAGCACCATGCCGCTGCATAAGTATGGCACCTACGCTTGTTGACGAGGCGTCGGTGCGAAGTACAAAAGGCTGAGCGAAATCGGGTGCTCTCAAGACAGGTTGTGTAGACAGCATGGTCTTGAGTGCATCGAAGGCTTTCTGTTCCTGCACTCCCCAAATTACTTTGTTAGGGGCTCTCTTTTTAGTCAGTTCAGTTAATGGTCCTGCTATCTCGGAGTACTTGTGGACGAAATCTCTGTAATAGCCCGTAAGTCCAAGGAAAGAGCGTACTTCTTTTTTCGTCTGTGGGCGCTTGGCTGCCCGTATTTTATCAAGGGTTTCGATCTGGGGTTTGATGATGCCATTTTCGACGTGATGACCGAGGAACTTTACTGACCGCTGACCAATCTCACTTTTCGTTGGTCGAATCGTCAACCCGGATTCGCTAACTCGTTGAAGAAAGGCTTCAAGTGTGGCCACGTGTTCTGTCCACGTCTCGGTTGCAACGAGCACATCGTCGAAGTAAAAGTAAATATGGGGTATATCTGCTACCACCTTCCTCATTAGACGGTTGAAGACAGCTGGGGCGGTTTTAATGCCAAACGGCATGAAACGAAACTGATAAAGGCCTGCTGATGTAGAAAACGCTGTCATTGCTTTGGACTCTTCATGCATCGGGACTTGCCAATACCCTTTAGCAAAGTCGAACTTAGAAAAATATCGTGCCTTCCCCAGTTGTCCAAAAATAACATCAACTCGAGGTATGGGCTCATTGTCGTTCAGCAGTATCTTGTTGAGTTGCCGGAAGTCAATGCATAGACGTATTGTCCCGTCTTTTTTCTTGACAACTACTATCGGCGACTGGTAGGGAGACTCAGATGGCTCGATGATGCCTTGCTTCAGCATGTCTCTAATTTCTTGTTGAACTGCCTCTTTGGTAGCAAACGGTAGTGGATACGGCCGTATGTTCACTGGTGTATCCGTTGCGACATTCAACTTGCACTGGGTGAGATGTGTTCTGCCGGGAATGTCGGTGAATACATTCTCGTAGGTATGCAGTATTCTAGCGATCTGCGTGCGCTGTTTAGTAGAGAGTGCTTCCGATATGTTCACATCGGCAGCAGATTCTTTTTGCTGAAAAGGTACGCATGGTAGATCGTCGTGCTCAGTATCATCAGCCAGACACGCGACTGACGCTTCTTTTGTTGGCTGTGGTACCGATGGTCGTTCTTGATATTTTTTTGAGGAGGTTGACGTGAAACAGAGATGTTCGCGTTCCTAAATCAATAACGTAATCCACGTCATTCTTCCTCTCTAGAACTGTGAAAGGCCCTTTCCATGTTAGAATCAGTTTGTTGTTGTCCGACGGGAGTAGCAGCAGCACCTTGTCTCCAACAGCTAAACGCCGTGGTCTAGTCTTCAGGTCATAGTGCTTCTTCTGCACAAGTTTGGCTTTCTGCAGCTCCTCCTTGGCTAGACGACAAGTGTTTTCAAGACGTCTCCGCAGGTCAACTACATAGCCGTACGAGGTCTTCGTCTCATCATCTAGATGATTACCAGTCCACATCTCTTTCAATATTGACATGGGCCCTCTGACGTAACGGCCATACAGTAAGTCAAACGGGGCGAAGCCCAAACTTGACTGCGGAACTTCTCTATAGGCGAAAAGTAAAGGCGCTAAGTACCGGTCCCAACTTTTCGGGCACTCTTGACACATTCGTCTTATCATTCGTTTAAGTGTGCCATTGAACCTCTCGACAAGACCATTTGCCATGGGATGATATGGTGTCGTCGGCAACTGTGTGAAGGATAGAAGCCTGCTGAATTCGCGCATTAGGTGGGACGTAAAAGACGTGCCTCGGTCGCTGATGATTTCCTGAGGTACCCCCACTCGCGAGAACATCTCCAACAGTGCTTCAGCGATCCTTTCTGTTTCAATGCTTGGCAGCGCCACCGCATCAGGATACCGCGTTGCCATGTCCACCATTGTCAAAACGTATCTATTCCCTTTTTCTGACTTGGGAGATAATGGTCCCACAATGTCAATGGCCACTCTCTTAAACGGTGTATCAATGACGGGGGTTTTACCCAACGGTACTCGCCCAACTAAGTGTTTTGGGAAAGTTCTCTGGCACGTGTCGCACGATTTCACAAATCGTGTGATGTCAGAAAGTACCCCTGGCCAATAGAACTCCTCGAGGATACGGTCTGTTGTGCGTTTTATACCCTGATGGCCCGCAAGAATTCCTTCATGAGCCATTTGCATTACACAATGGCGGAGGGCTGTAGGTACAACAAGTTGTTCAGTTTCTCTCTTCGATCTGAGCTTGTACCTCCTGTATAGAATTTCTTCTTTTGTGAAGAAAAGAATCTCGGCAAACCTGGTCTGGATGGGTTTATCGACGGCCTCAAAGCATTTCTGTAAGCTAGCGTCATCCCTCTGACTTTTCTGCAAGTCACGTGCACTCATATCTAGGGGACTTATTGTTGGTACCGGCAGGCGACGAGAACTCTGTCCGACTGTCGCGGCGACTTCGTTTTCCTTTGATTGCCTCGCAACCGAAGTGAATGCATCTGTAGTATAAGATCCAGTCAGCGATCCGTCGTCCGCTCCCACCCTAGATGATATTTTCATCGGACTAGCTGGACGTAGGTGTCTTTTCCAATCTTGATCAGGATCGGAGGCGTCACGGACCCCTTGGACGTTTCCCAGAACGACGTCATACAGTGGGTCATCCATGCAGATCGCGCGAGTCTTGCCTGAGAAAAAGGGTGAAATAATTCGCACGTCTGCCTCCGGCAGTTTCAGTACCCTTCGATCAAGAAGACACACAGAGGAAACTTTCCCCGTCAGATTGCTGACTGGTACAAGGGACCTTCTCACAATAACCGAGTCGCATCCTGTATCCCGTAAGACCGTAACGGGCTGGTTTTCAAGGACGCCTTCGGCCGTAGGCATAGACTTGTCCTCCCACTTGATTCTCGTACGTTTCGAGCAATCAGTACCTTGCCGGGAAGCCTGTGTCTCCTGGTTTGATGCTTTCGGACCTTCTGCTTGCTCTTTCAGGCACGAGGCTTTACCGCTTCCCTTGTTAGGGCAGTCCTCTTTGCTATGCCCACTACGTCTACATTTTCCGCAGAAGGCTGGTTTTGTCCTTGGCCCTTTAGTATTTGCCCAGCAATCTGAAGCCTTATGACCGCGCTTTCCACAAAGCAAACAATGTGGTTTGTCCTTTTCCTCTTTCCGTAGTGCGGCCTGCGCTCGATCTGGTGGCTTTTTATGGTCCTTGTCGTCCTTACCTTTACCAAGGTTGACGAAACCCTGCGCCTCCATATAATGATCAGTAGCTTCTACTAGCTTTTCAATTCCTCGGCAATCCCTTTCCCGCAGGAAGATTGCCAGCTTCTCGTGGCACTGCGTGATGAATTGCTCTGAAACAATAACGTCTCGTAGAGCTTCGTACGTCCGTTCGGTCTTGGCCATCTCTTGCCAATGGTCGAAATAACCTAGTAATCGCCCAGCGAACTGTCGACCCGTTTCGCAGTCCTCAGGCTTCGCCGACCGAAACTTAGTGCGGTAGCCCTCCTCTGTAAACCGGAAGCGCTGCAACAACGTTTTCTTTAACGTTGCGTAATCCATGGCATGGTCAGGTGCCATTCTGCCAACAACACTTAGCGCTTCACCTGTCAAACAAAGGCTCAGTGAAAGGGCCCACTTGTCTTGCGGCCAATCCTGGCTCCTGGCGACGCGTTCAAAGCGCTGGATGTACGCGTCCAGCTCGTCGCGAACTTCGTTGAAGGGCGGTATGAGTTTGTGCGGACTTTCGTAGCTTTGAGGAGAACCCATGTGCGGACCCTCTACTGATTGACCTGTAGTCACGCTACCCGTTGTCGCATCTAACTCTCGGAGCTTCAACCTTAGTTCGAGAACCTCCTTTTCTGCTTGTAGCCTCGCCAGTGCCTCGGCATCAGCTTCTTTTGCCGCATTGCGTTCGGCTAAACGTACTTCCCGCGCTTCTCGTTCACGTACGCGCTCCTCATCGATCCACTGCTTTAGCCCTGGACCGCTCAACCCCAGTTCCTTTCCAATTGCTGTGAGCTTGTCCGTCTCCATCGTCAACCGTCAGACCCGCATAAGCGACGCGCTGCTCTTTTATAGGATAAGAGCGGTCCTGTCGCGCGGACGCCAGATGTGATGTTTGTTGGTGAGGTTCGTCGCGCCGCAGAGCGTGTGACGCGTTGCGGATGGAGGAGACGGTATCTGACGTTAACAAACCACACTACAATTGTATTTGACAGCATACACACACGAAATACATAAAGCGGCAGCGTACACTACTAGTCAATTGTCTCACGTGGCGGTGCTTGGGGGCCAGGAGGCTGTGGGCTGGTTGAGTCCCTGTGATGACGTAATCGTCGTCGGGTAGATGTCCGGTGTGGAAACGACGTAGCAGCAGCAGGGGTTAAGGGCCGAGTGAACGAACCGTCGCTCGGTAGCCGGTAGCCAGACAGGGCTCGTCCGCGCCAGGCCAGGACCTTGCGACGCTCGTCTCGACGGCGGTGGACAATCTGGAACCTCGCGCGTAGGTGCGGGTTCTCCGAGAGCAGCAGGCCGCGTCCCAGGTCTTGCCAGGCGAGGACCGTGAGGCGCTCGCTGTCCCGAAGACAGGCGCCCTGTGTATGCGAACCTCGCGCGTAGATGCGGGTTCTCCAACAACCTGCCGCCCGTTCTGCCGGCGTTCCAAAAAAAAACTGTCTCGCCTGCGCGCGCCCTTCTTAATCTTCTCTGCAGCCCGAGCTCCTTCGTTTTTCTCGCCTTCCAGCGATCGGCCACTCCGTCGTCTGCTCTCGCTTTCCCTGCTTCGTCACATTACCCCCCCACTTAAGAAGGTTCTTCGCTGTGAAGAACTTGCAGCTGCCACTGGACCCCTTGGGACACCGTAGTACACGCGCACTCGGAGCACTGCACTACACTTCCGAGCCCCGCACACTCGGCACACATAAGAGACACAAAAGTTGTCACCAGTGTTCAGGGCCCACGCTCTGCGGCGCGACGAACCTCACCAACAAACATCACAAGTGTACACTTACTCTAGTGGCCTTGAGTAACGATCGTTTAAAGCTGGACGCGTTGGTAGGCGTTCACCTTCTAGGAAACTGCGCAGCAGACTGGAGACAAGGAAGGAACGAAACGAGACAGGCAAGCGTAGACTGATAACTGATTGATTGAAAACGTAATTTATTGAATTTCGTCGAAAACGCAAAGCGGCGCTCGTCTGTCTAGTTTCGTTCCTTTCTTAAGTCCCCGGGGCTGCGCAGTTTGCTGGAAGAGACTTGAGAAAGTGGATGGCAGCGCCGTCTCTGTAGGTAGTGCAAGGAACAGCACTTCAGCGATAACCTGTAGCGACTCTTGAGAAGCGCAACGTCATTTTTCAGTCAATTAGCGGCACTGTGCTCAACGGCCCAAGTGAAGGACGAAAGGCGGCTTGAGGCTCGTTTATGAATACGGGAGTAACACATCGTTCTTCCTTTAGCACTTTCTTGAAGCGCATTTACGCGTAAGCTCGGGTCACTTCGTAATAGTCTGCCGTCGCTGCTGACGTTTTTGATATCTCTGGACGGTTGAGCGGCTTACAAGTTCACCAATTCTGTCGCACTTTGACCCTTCTGCGCCCACTTGAGCACGCACCGACGTCAGCGGTCATGGCATCGGCGCTCTTCTTGCTCAGTATCAACAGGGCCACGACCGCGTCATCGCTTACGCGAGCCGCCTCCTCTTTACGCCCAAACGCAATTACTCGATAACTGAGCGAAAATCTCTTGCGCTCGTTTGGGCTGTCGCTACATTTCGACCATACTTACCGCGTCGTAACAGACCACCACGCCCTCTGTTGGCTCTCCTCCTTGAAGGACCCAACTGGACAACTTGCACGTTGGCCATTGCGTCTGCAACAGTATGACTTCATGGTAGTGCATGAATCTGGACGCATGCACAACGACGCTGACTGCCTTTCTCGCAAACAAACCTGTGGATCAACCAGACGACACGGATGCCGTCAAGGACATCTGTGCTCTGTTTACATCCGGCTTATTCCACATAGGCAGCGAGCAAAGGCAATAACCCTGTTCTTCGAAACCTTATAGACCGCCCAATCTACGCGCCCACCGACACTTATCTCCGGATGTTCACATTGGATAGCGGCGTTTTATACCACCGCAGCGTTCAGAGTTACGGTCCTGAGCACTTACCAGTCGTTCTTAAGCACCTGCGACAGGCTGCGCTCCAGAAATAATCACTCGGACCTACGACAACGAAAGGCGCTGCTTCTGGATTGGGCTCTATCGCTATGTGCGTCGCTGTGTCGCTTCTTGTGTCCTTCTTCAGCGGCGGAAGACGCCTGCTTTGCCTCTTGCTAGTTTGCTTCAGCCAATTGAGATCCTAACAGAGCCATTCTTCCGTGTGAGCCGCGACCTTCTTGGCCTATTTCTTGATTCTACCAAGGAGAACAAGTCGATTGCCGTCGAAATAGAAGTCGATTGCCGTTGAAATAGATTATGCAACTAGATACACCATTGCACGAGCGAAACCAACCAGCTGTGCTACAGATGTTGCTTACTTCCTACTCCGCGACGTCACCCTGCACCACGGCGCCCCTCAGCAGCTACTAACGGACCGTGACCGTTACCTTTTGTCGAAGTTGGCACGTCAAACCCCACGAACATTATTATCCCTTTTTGTCGAAGGTCGCCGATGACCTGCCCCGCTACTGTTCTATTGAAACAAATATCCCTACCACGTACCACTTTAACTGACATGCTTGCCATGTACGTTTCTGACGTTTATCGTGACTGCGATACTGTACAGTACCTTTGTTTACAATTCCTCCCGTCACGACACCACCGGATTTTCGCCATTCTACCTCACTATGGCCGTGACCCTGTCTTGCCCTTCGACACGTCGCTACCCTCTGGCGTAAAATTCTCAACGACTGATTACGCCCGCGATGCAATCACTTTGGCCGCCCACGCCCGAGAGGGCACTCGTCATCGCCTCACAACGTCGAAATCTTCTCAAAAGCGGCACGCAAACGATCATCAGAGCCGAGAAACACTATTTACTCCTGGTTCTCTTGTCCTCCTGTCGGCTTGGCCTAAAACCTCCTCGCACGTTACTCTGGTCCGTACAACATCTTGCGTAACTGCCTGACGTGACGTACGAGATCGAACCAGACGTCTTGTCTTTGCTCCCTAGGGTCAGCAGCGATGTTGTTCGCATCGCCGGACTCCGTATATACGCGCCTTAACTGACGCTCCATAATTTGTACCAGGACGGAGCTAAGCCCACTAGGAGGGGGATGTCGCAGTAAGGAGAACGAGCAAGCTCGCTCATACTAAGTACGACCTGACTTATCACCGCTTGAGGAACGGCTGTGCAATTATTGTAAATACACCAAGCCAGGGACTCCGCCGCCGGGGTGGGGGGCATTGGGGGCTGTCGCCTTCACAGGTTAGAAGCCAAAAAGGGCATGCCCCCCCCCCCTAACAACTGATACGACCCCTCCCCCCTCCTTTTCTCGCCTTAGCAAAAAGCCCCTGACACCAAACCTGCACTTGTGTGCACCCTTTCGTCGCGCAAGAAAATTCTTTATTGCAGTCGTTATCGATATACAAGTCATCCTTTCGCAGGCTGTTTTCATTTCGTGCTTATCACACTGCTGCTCCAGTGTAGGTAAGCCGACGCGACGGGCCCGTTCTCGACTATTCATTGGCGGCCGGAAAATTTCGTTGATATCGTCAATATCCGAAGTGAAGCACACATATTTTTATAGTGGAATAATTGGAAGCGCAAACCAACGGGACACAAGAGAAGAGACAAACAGATGCGCTTGTTTGTCTCTTCTCTTGTGTCCCGTAGGTTTGCGCTTCCAATTATTCCGTTATGAATGTCAACCCTACTGTCAACCCTACTGCAACGTATTTTTATACTGTGTGTTTCTTGCGCCTCGAAATGTTCCCAAACGGCCCAACTTCACCATCTTCAGTGAATAGCGATGGCATATCGTGGTGTACCTACAGAATTGACCGAAGGTCAAGGCATGTCCCGTCCCTCGTTATGTCTTGCAGGACGCTCGGTCCCTGAGGAAAGCCTTTCGCCCTTTTTTGCGAAAGGCTTTTTTTTTTTAAGTACCAATGTCGTACAGTATTAAATAAAAAATGGTGGGCGCTAAAAAAAATTGCCGCTACCCTCGGCGGGACTCGAACCCGCAATCCCCGGTTTAGGAGACCGATGCCTTATCCGTTAGGCCACGAGGGCTGCACGCTACGTGCGATTTAATTATTCTTCGTGATCATTCGTTAAAATTATACAAGCCTTAAAAGACGTCAGCCCTCAATTACAGAATGACATACGCATCGGTTGCAAGGCCACGTTAATGCATCAAGTACTTGAGGACTAGTGGTCGGCACTTTCACTTTGGCAGTGCATTATTGTTGTAAATAATGATGATCGGTCAACAATTGTGAAAAAGAAGCACGTCTTTCCAATCAAAATGGGGATCTTTTTTTTTTTTCGAGTAGCTCGCTTTAATGTTACGCACAGCCAATTGAATCCAATAGAGACCGAATTAATGTGGACAAAAATCATCCTTCCCTCTGTGGAATTCGAGTGCACAACCTTAGACTTAAAGGGACCCTGCAATATTTTTTCCAAGTAACCGTGGAATAGCTTCACTGAAGTAGTTTATTGTCTTAACGACATTAAACTACAAGCACGCACAAAAAGAATATGACGGGCTTTGGGGGCTGCCCTATCATTCCGTTTTCACGACGCTCACACCCTGCTCGAGGCATTTTTTGTGTAAACGAATCTTTAAACCTGGTACAAGTTTTCATTTTAATCGGAAATAACCATTATCCTCATCATGAACAAGACTTCCGTACGAAAGCCGACACACCGTTTCTTTCGGGCAATAATGCTGCACCGATTCGGGCAATAATGCTGCACCATCTATCTATCTATCTATCTATCTATCTATCTATCTATCTATCTATCTATCTATCTATTTATCTATCTATCTATCCATCTATCTATCTATCTATCTATATCTATCTATCTATCTATCTATCTATCTATCTATCTATCTATCTGTCTGTCTGTCTGTCTGTCTGTCTGTCTGTCTGTCTGTCTGTCTATCTATCTATCTATCTATCTATCTATCTATCTATCTATCTATCTATCTATCTATCTATCTATCCGCTTATGTTTGGGTGCTCTCGTGGCCACCCCATTAACTTGGCGTGAACCAAAATTAGCATGGGAGGGTAAGATGGTTTGACGAATATGACGCGCTGGTCAAGACATGAATAATGTCACAATCCCTTCGCGTACGTCAACAAACACATACCCACAGGTGGGTAGGCGCCACTGGTATGCGGGTATGTGCCACAGGTGATTGACACTTACTATCTACCCAGGGACGACGAGAACACACGTGGGCAATTTTAATGCACGAGCGTTAAGAAATACCCGATAGCGGTAGCGTCGACCCGACGAATGGAAAGAATAAATGTCAGCGTCCCAGCTGGAATTGAACCCAAGCGTTCTACGTGGCGATAAAACATTTTATCACAGAGCTACGCCAAGTCTCGGAACTACTTTTCGAGTAGACGCTAATCTTCGTGAAACGTCAATAGTGGTTGCAGTGCTGCCTACTCAATTTTATGAACCTTACATATGTACTCCTTCGATACAGTCGTCAAGTCGGGTTAACGCCAATTGTGGTTAGTCGCCATGCGCTAAAGTTGATTTATGTAGCAGTGTCCAGGGCCAGCATCGTCGTGAGCATCAGCGCTTCATATCAGCTCCTGGTGTTGCTAATGCGCATGTTGTTGCGAAGCGCGCCTCCGACGACGTTACGAAGGGCGCCTCGAAATCTCACCGCTGCAACCACTGTTTCGAAAGACGGCGACGCCAACACGGTCCCGAAGGCGCCACTGCTTCGAAGTCCACCGGGAAGGTCACCAGCCGTTTGGTAGCGTAGGTTTCTCAGCTCGCGACTGCTTCTGCGCAGAGCTGATAGACGAGCGGACGAGACGACGGTGAGTTAAACAAGGTTTATGTACAGCATATATATAGAGGCGTTCCAAATTCGGCACTGGGGCCGACAGAGACGCGAAGAGCCGAGCTCTTCTCTTTAACACATAGCTCTACTTTCAAAAGGGTCTGCTGTCAAAGGGGTCTGCTGCTAACACATAGCTCAACTCTGACACACAGCTCAACTGCGACACACATGTCTGCTCTCACATAGGACTGCTCTCACATACGACTGCTAGCACATAGCTCAACTGCGACACACATGTCTGCGCTCCAACAGGCTTGCTAACACATAGCTCAACTGCGACACACATGTCTGCTCTCACATAGGACTGCTCTCACATACGACTGCTAGCACATAGCTCAACTGCGACACACATGTCTGCGCTCCAACAGGCTTGCTAACACATAGCTCAACTGCGACACACATGTCGGCTCTCACATAGGACTGCTAACACATAGCTCAACTGCGACACACATTTCTGCTCTCACACAGGACTGCTAACACATAGCTCAATTGCGACACACATATCTGCTCTCACACAAATCTGCTGCTCGCGACGCGCCGCAGGGCTTCTTTTGTATGCACCGGGTCCAACCCAAATATCCAACCAGAAACACCACTGGTCGTGAGGCCAGAATCCTCCAATGGGGGTCACCGCTGGGCCGCGTCCGTCTTTCTCATCGAATCTGGAGATGCTGCGCTGCAGGTGGCTGCACCCAAGGACGAGTGACGTCGCAAGCATTGCGTCAGACCCGCCAGACAGGAAGACGCCGGTTGTTTACTCGACGGGCTCGCGGGCTGAGGTGACTCACTGCACGTGCACGCCAGAAAGGCACCGTCGCCTGTTGACGCCGTTGAGTTGTTCGCGTCAGGCGGACTCGCGGGTTGCCCTTGACACAGATTGCCTTTTTCAGAGGCACGGACGTTCGCTGTCGACTCGCAGGCATAACAATGTTCTAGTTGGCATCCTTGCACAAGTGCAAACAACTGGTTATGTAAACATCTTCAATTCTTCAACGTATGTCTGTGCGTGCAACATTTGTACATGTATTCAGCGTCATTTCATGACGTGTAGCTCAATAAAAAAAATTCAACACAGTCACCTTCCCTCCACATGCTTCGCATAACGTCGATTTCCAGGTACGTTGGATCTGCCGAATTTTTTTCTCCTGCTTCGAGCGCTGCGTTAAGTGCTCCCAGTCTACCTCACTCTAGATTTTGCTCCTGCTACCTCCTTATGACACTGCGGACGTTTCTCTTTTCTCTCTCTTTCATCTTTATGCCCCCTTCCCATTTCTCCAGGGTAGGGTAGCGAACCGGGCATGTGCCTGGTTAACTTCCCTGCCTTCTGTTTTGTTGTTCATCTCTCCCCCTTCTTCACAAAGAAAATCTTCGGCACACCACGCGAATTGTCATACCTCCGCGTGATCATACCTCCCAAGTGGATTTACTCGTCAAGAGGAAGTGTCGCTCCAAAGGGTTCGCGTAAGTGCAGCTGTGATGTCTTCAGTCCCTGCGAAGTGGGGCTACACCCACACAACCTCAAGCTGCCCACTCCGCCCTACGCCGGTTCGGGAAGCTGACCTTAACCACTTCTTTTGAACAAGGTCTCGGCTGGAAGCGGCTCGTCGACTCCCTCTACGGCGTGCAGGACTGCAGCACACCAGGCTACCTGACTTGCAGCAATGAATTTATGGTCCGAACCGCAGGTCCCTCCTCCTCGACTTTACGGAGGAAACAAAGCTCCATAGTTTTGTTTAAGTTGTATTAATGCCGTATAGGAAAACTTCCGCAATAAAAAAAAGCGGCCACGGGTGTTCCCCATATAATAAGTTGAGCGTTCCGACTCAAGTACAGTTTCTCCAAAATTCGAACAATTTCGCCTGTTCTTCTTATCTATTATGAAGCCACCGATGTGACACAAATGACATCGAGGGAGTTACATCCACAAGTTATCAAATTTTTCGAAAGAGCCGAAGAAGGACTGGTGTATATAGTTGGTTGTTCCACAGTATTACTGTATTATTATTAAATTATAACACGAGCCATATCAACTGCTACGAGCACGTATAGACAAGTCGGCGAGCAGACGACACGGCGCGGATGAGTACATGTTGCGGGGCTCAGCGACCTTGCTATTGGCTGAGGGGCCCTGTAGCCTCCACGGTGCTGAAAGGAACTTCTGAAAGGGAGTATCTCTATTCTCGGGACGATCACATTCGGCGACGGTGGCATCTCGTGTGCACAGTTCACCATGCCCCATGGTTGAAACGACTGCTCGTCCAAACGACTGCACCTCAAACGCTGCACACCAGAAGCGGCACCGCCAATTCAGGATACGACCCAAAACCATATAGGTGGTGTTGCCCGAACTGTGTGAAGAGTGGTTGGCGATTTAGAGTACTCGGTACTCTACTGCGGGAGAGCTGAAAGCCGTCCTTTAAGCCTCACACTCGATGAGGCCGCATCGCCAAAAATTACGCCCGGGCAGGGACCGGTAGCATCATAGTGGTGGCAAGATACAATTTGCTTAAACAAAAAAATGGTAAAGGGGCACTGACACAAAATTTCGCGGTCGAGGTAACTGGTCGGGCCGATTCCCAGGAACAATCGTATATCATCTGCAAATCATCTGCGAATATAGTTGGGAAGTTATTTTCAAAAAAATTATAAGTTTGCGTGAGCCCTCGACTTCATCGTGCCATTGACACCCTCGAAGAGGACCCTAGGTGACACCCTACTTCCCTCACGTCGCCACGCTGCGGCCAACAAAACAAGTTTTGATGACGTCATAGCCGCCATGTTTCTTTTGCCGCGTTAGTTCCCAAAACCTATATTTCTTGGCGGCTGGTTGCGAGTGCGTGGCCGTTGCGCACGCTTAGAAAGTTTTCTGTTTGGCGACATTCCAGTTCCGTTTCCTATTCGAAAGTAATTCTTGATGTGGGCCGTGCGCAAGTGCGTCACAGTTCTGTGTGCAGACGTGGACAAGAGTTGCTGCACACGCTAGGTGGCGACAGTTGCACCTAGTTTTTAGAACTCTCTCAAACCGAAACTTAAATTGGTCGATAATGATGGGCCTGTAATTAATTATCTGTTGCGTGCTGCAGCAAACGATGCTTCATGCCATGACTAACAGGCCCCCAGCAACGCATCTCACTAGAAAAACGCGAGGCGAATGTTTTTGTGTCGGTACCCCTTTAAGGATTTAGAGTACTTGGTATTCTACTATGGAAGAGCATAGAGCCGCTCCGTGAAAGGGGGGGGGGGTAACGATTTAGAGTACAAGGTACTCTACTATGGGAGAGCTTAAAGCCGTCCCGTTGGCCTCAATGTTCAAAGCCGCACTAGTAAATCGGCAACGTGTTATCCCTTTGCAGAAAACAAAAAGATACAGTGCGATTAGGGGTTAGAATAAGTGGGTAACAATTTAGAGTATAGGGTACTCTACTATGGGAGAGCTTAAAGCCGTCCCGGGCTGTTCGGAGGAGGCATCAAGATATTCAACTGGTTAACGACGGTAAATAAATTAACGAAGCAAGCTTCGAACGGTCAAATATTTGCTTTCGACTAGCACAGCTGGCACTGGTTAGCACATTTGTGTCAGGACAAATATTCATTACTGAGCCGCATAAAATTTATTACGCACAAACCTCATTAATTTGAGATGTTAAACTGAAAGTAACTCTTATGTTTCTGTAAGTAAAGGAACTATGAATTACTTCAATTTTCCGTAAAAGCGTCATACATTTCTGAAAAATCCACTTAGCTCCACCTCTGCGAAAGCCGTCCAAGCAGTTCGTCCGATTGCCCAGGCTTTCGCTAGGCAACGGCCTTCTCTGTTTTCGCACATTCATATACAATGGCTTTACAGGTCTTTTACATGCTAACACACCTTGCATACGAAACATCTTATGACGGAGTTCATTCCGGTGTGCGGCGTGACCACGCTTACCACGCATGCGCAACGGCTAGCCCGTGCACTGCCAGAACGCTCACGCGCTAGCGTGTTTCGGCCTGCGTAAGCGGCTGTGGCCTCTCCCCCTTACGCTCTGTGCAATCTCGTGATGGTGTCGGGGAACGAGATTCTGCGGACGTGCGATGGTGGTAGTGGTGGAAAACATTTATTGAGAAAAGCGCAGAGAGTTGCACTACAGATGCACTTGGGTGGTCTCCTTATTACAGAAGTCCACTGGAGGCGGACGCGCGATGAGCCCACGCGTTGTATCCAAGTCAGAACGCGCTGGCACGCGCTAGCGCGTTCGGGCATGCGTAAATGGCTATGTAAGAGGCTGTGGCCTCTCCCTCTTACACTCTCTCAGCACTCTCGTGATGGCGTCTGGGAACGACATTCTGCACACGCGCGATCAACAAAAGCGTTGTACCTTAGTCAAAACGCGCTGGCACGCGCTAGCGCGTTCAACCGTGCGTAAGTGGCTACGTAAGAAGCAGTGGTCTCTCCCCCTTACACTCTCTCAGAACTCTCGTGATGGCGTGATGGAACGAGACGATGACGTCGCAGAACGAGAACCCACGTGCTCTTGCGTGTCGTGGCGATGAACTTGTGTGGCGTGCTCCAACAAGAGTTCGGGACGAGTAAGAGCAACCGAAACTACAGTTAATCCATGGTGAGCTCCACTTGCACGGACGCGTTAACATTAGGCAAGCAAGGTGCCCGCGATGAACAGAACTTTAGGTCAACCCATGCGCTGCTTCGCATGCTACTCGTGGTTCCCTTTAATGGGAGATGGTTTAATATTTTGGGGGTGAAGCTCCTTAAGCCATGGGTCGTGCGTCCGCGATGTATGATGTAGTAGTAGTGGTAGTAGTAGTAGTAGATAGCCACCTCTTGTTCAGTCCTTGGAGTGCCCGCTGCATGGCGGTACTTCAATAGGATGAATATATGAGAAAAATACGCGAGATGGCGGAGCTCGGAGTGTTAATAGATGGACCAGCGGACGGACGCACGGAGAGACAAACAGAGAAGTAGACGAATGGATGGACGAATGCACGGACGGACGGACAGAAATATTCACGGAAGCACAGACGGATGGACGCAAGAACGGACGTATGGACGAGCGGACGGACGGACAAACGCAAAGATGGACGCATGAACGCACAGACTGCCACGCGGACGGACAGACGCACCGACAGACGCACAAAGGGACACACGAACGGACGAACGGGAGCGCGGGCGGACTAACGAACGCTTCGCGCCGCTCATCATCATTCATTCCGTGGATAAGCTGATTTTTTCAATTGTTTTGCCTTATATGATTGTTGTTTACTTGTTACACTAGTTAAGCTGCGCACTTGTTGTAGTGCTAATTATTGTACTTTTGCATCTGGTGGTCTCTTTCATAGTTTCGGTCCGTTTGTATTGACCCGTCACGGTGGTCTCGTGGTCAGCACTCGACCTTTGACCCCACAGTGGCTTGTTCTCTCGCACTGAAAGGTGCCGCGTGGCCTAAGGCGTCGTCAGAGGCATCTGAAGCACCTCGGTCAGAGGCCTGCGCTGCAACGCTGCGGTAGCGCTCCAGTGCTAGCGTGGCGTATTCCACCCGTCCAAAACGCGTATCCCTACTACCACAGTATCGCGGGAACGCAAGTGGCGTTGCGATTGCTGCTGTGCATCGCATGGCCGCCATGCCATGGTAGTTCGATGACGCGTTGGGACGTCGTTGAATGTACGCACTCTCTCCATCCCGGCGAGCTTCTCCCCCGCATTTTCCCCTAGAACTGAACGGTGAGTTTGCTTCCGCTCACTGGCCAATAAACCTCAAAGACGCCATGTTTACTTAGACATGCAAATAAAGGTGGTGCTGTCTAAAGAAGGAAGAAACGAAAACATTCTTGTAAAGTAAATGAAAATTGTCGTTACCTACGACTCTACCGCAACTGTCGTGGTCCAATAATAAATAAAGCGGTATTTATTTGAGCTAGGCAAGTGGCAAAGCTTGTCGATAAATCTAAGTACTATTTCTCTCAGTGCTATAGCAGGCATGTGTTTTGGTTCTGTAGCTTTCGCAGCACTAGCAAGTAATGTTCCGTACGAATACAAGCGCCGGGTTCAAGCGCAAGCGAGTAACAGAGTGGGTAAAAAAACAACCATTCTGAAACACTAAGGTTTTCGGTACAAGCGTGGCAGCGGTCAGTTTAAGGCTAGGTAACTTGCACCGCCTGGTTTCAGTAGAGTTTTTCCATCCAGTTCAATGATTGCGCTTGGCAACCTGATTACAGACTAACTTCGTTTCTTGAGCGATACAAAGTCTCTCGTGAAAAACTTTTGATATTTTCCAATAATCCTATTATTTACACCAGATAAAATTCGCGCGGACGTTAGCTGCAGCCCATATTTCTTAAACGGAAGTGAAAGACATCATACGAGAAGATAAGGAGTGCACAGATTCCTACTAAAAAGGAGAGCAAAACGACACCAGGGCCTAATATAAGGTTGAACTGCGGTGGAAAAGAATACAGACACAAAGTCATATCTGCACATGCGCAGATACCATAGCGCCACTTGTCAATCCTGCTCATTACACGCGAGAGATAACGGTTCGAACGGCTTTGTTTTCTCGGTACGACGGTTAATCAAGTGCTGGACTGACGCATGCGCTTTCGCTGCTATCGACACGCCCGCCTCAAATGTCACAGAAGCATGGTTAACTGAGTTACTTGGCTACGGCTCACTGCCAACATAGGCATAAGGCTTGCGCGCATCGCCGGGGTATGTCAAGGGGGGCAGTCACTTCCTCCCCCTAGTCACATGAGAGGGGGGGGGGCGCAAAATGGTTACCATACATTGACTTGATAAGGATGGAATGCCTGTACTACCGTTTTGTTAGTTTTTCATGAAAGTTTTCAATTATTTCAACCTGATTAACACAGACTTATGCTAGGACACTTAACTTTGATCGGGGCACGAACGGGGAGTGACTTATTCCACTTACCGCGTTCAGGTGTGACAATGAGTGATCCGGCCTCGGCAATTGCTCGAATCCTTAGATGCCAGGCAAGTCGGACTTCTCCTCCCGTAGTAGCACAGGTCGTAGTAGCTTTCGCCGCGGCGAGCAGTCCTTACCAGTCAATCTGCGCGCACGATGGGAGCTCGCACGACCAGTTCACGGTGTATACGGTCAATTTAGATGCCAGGCAAGTCGGACTTCTCCCGTAGTAGCACAGGTCGTAGTAGCTTTCGCCGCGGCGAGCAGTCCTTACCAGTCAATCTGCGCGCACGATGGGAGCTCGCACGACCAGTTCACGGTGTATACGGTCAATAGGCGACTCAGACCCCTGTAGTCTAGAACATACCTTCACTCAAAGCTTCACCTTGACCACGGTGTAAGAATATTCCGGCGTTGACAATGAGCGCGCCTGAGCAGCCAGATGACGTTTGCTCTCGCGGCAGCTCCCTGCTGCGAGCCGTCAGATGGCGCCACGCCTAATAAATGTTTTCACTACCACCACCACCCAACGTACCCAGCGAAGTAGTGCTGAAATTCTTGTGCCTACCAAACATTTTCGTTGCAAGCGATGCGAGACAGACCCGAAGCGCTAACCAGCAGCATGAAAAAGACAATCACTAGCATGCGCGCTTGTGCCGAGTGTGCTGCCGAGACGGCTAACCCCGCTCGCCGTAGCACCATCTAAGAATACATCGATGAAGCTGGCCCCGCCGCGGCGGTATAGTGGCTAAGGTACTCGGCTGCTGACCCCCAGGTCACGGGATCAAATCCCGGCTGCGTCGGCTGAATTTTCGGTGGAGGCGGAAATGTTGCAGGCCTGTGTGCTCAGATTTTGGTGCACGTTAAAGAACCCCAGGTGGTCGAAATTTTCGGAACCCTCCACTAAGGCGTCTCTCGTAATCATATAGTGGTTTTTTAGGACGTTGTATCCCACATATCACATCAATGAAGCTGCAAGACAACTGATAATGGCCCGAACATTATCTGGACGCGATGGGAATGTCCTTTTCAACGCGTTGCGGGGAGGGTGTCAGCACCTGTCTAGTGTATACTTACTCTAGTGGCCTTGAGTAACGATCGTTGAAAGCTGGACGCGTTGGTAAGCGTTCACTTTCTAGCAAACTGCGCAGCAGACTGGAGACAAGAAAGGAACGAAACGAGACAGGCGAGCGTAGACTGATAACTAACTGATTGAAAACGTAATTTATTGAATTTCGTCGAAAACGCAAGGCGCTCGCTCGTCTGTCTAGTTTCGTTCCTTTCTTAAGTCCCCTGGGCTGCGCAGTTTGCTGGAAGAGACTTGAGAAAGTCGGTGGCAGCGCCGTCTCTGTAGGTAGTGCAAGGAACCGCACTTCAGCGATAACCTGTAGCGACTCTTGAGACTGAGCGCACCGTCATTTTTCAGTCGATCAGCGGCGCTGTGCTCAAGGGCTTAAGTGAAGGACGAAACGCGGCTTGAGGCTCGTTTATCAATACGGGAGTAACACATCGTTGTTCCTTTAGCACTTTCTTGAAGCGCATTTACGCGTAAGCTCGGGTAACTTCGTATTATTCTGCCGTGGCTGCTGACGTTTTTGATATCTCTGGACGGTTGAGCGGCTTACAAGTTCACCAATTCTGTCGCACTTTGACCCTTCTGCGCCCACTTGAGCACGTACCGACGTCAGTGGTCATTGCATCGGCGCTGTTCTCGCTCAGTATCAACAGGACCACGACCGCGTCATCGCTCACGCGAGCCGCCTTCTCTTTACGCCCGAACGCAATTACTCGATAACTGAGCGAAAATGGCTTGCGCTCGTTTGGGCTGTCGCTACATTTCGACCATACTTTCCGCGTCGTAACTGACCACCACGCCCTCTGTTGGCTCTCCTCCTTGAAGGACCCAACTGGAGAACTTGCACGTTGGCCATTGCGTCTACAAGAGTATGACTTCATGGTAGTGCATGAATCTGGACGCACGCACAACGACGCTGACTGCCTTTCTTGCAAACAAACCTGTGGATCAACCAGATGACACGGATGCCGTCAAGGACATCTGTGCTCTGTTTACATCCGGCTTATTCCGCATAGGCAGCGAGCAAAGACAATAACCCTGTTCTTCGAAACCTTATAGACCGCCCAATATACGCGCCCACCGACACTTATCTCCGGATGTTCACATTGGATAGCGGCGTTTTATACCACCGCAGCGTTCAGAGTATCGGTCCTGAGCTCTTACCAGTCGTTCTTAAGCACCCGCGACAAGCTGCGCTCCAGAAATAATCACTCGGAATTACGACGTGCACGGAAGGCGCTGCTTCTGTACTGGACTCTATCGTTATGCGCGTCGCTGTGTCGCTTCTTGTGTCTTTCGTCAGCGGCGGAAGACGCCTGCTTTGCCTCCTGCTAGTTTGCTTCAGCCAATTGAGATCCGAACAGAACCATTCTTCCGTGTGAGCCGCTACCTTCTCGGCCTATTTCTTGATTCTACCAAGGAGAACAAGTTGATTGCCGTAGAAATAGATTATGCAACTAGATACGCCATTGCACGAGCGAAAGCAACCAGCTGTGCTACAGATGTTGCTTACTTCCTACTCCGCGACGTCATCCTGCACCACGGCGCCCCTCAGCAGCTACTAACGAACCGTGACCGTTACCTTTTGTCGAAGTTGGCACGTCAAATTCCACCAACATTATTATCCCTTTTTGTCGAAGGTCACCGATGACCTGCCCCGCTACTGTTCTATAGAAACAAATATCGCTACCGCGTACCACTTTAACTGACATGCTTGCCATGTACGTCTCTGACGTTCATCGTGACTGGGATACTGTACATTACCTTTGTTTACAATTCCTCCCGTCACGACACCACCGGATTTTCGCCCTTCTACCTCTTGTATGGCCGTGACCCTGTCTTGCCCTTCGACACGTCGCTACCCTCTGGCGTAAAATTCTCAACGACTGATTACGCCCGCGATGCAATCACTTTGGCCGCCCACGCCCGAGAGGTCACTCGTCATCGCCTCACAACGTCGAAATCTTATCAAAAGCGGCACGCATGCGATCATCAGAGCCGAGAAACACTATTTACTCCTGGTTCTCTTGTCCTCCTGTCGGCTTGGCCTAAAACCTCCTCGCTCGTTACTCTGGTCCGTACAACATCTTGCGCCAACTGCCTGACGTGACGTACGAGATCGAACCAGACGTCTTGTCTTTGCTCCCTCGGGTCAGCAGCCATGTTGTTCGCATCGCCGGACTCCGTATATACGCGCCTTAACTGACGCTCCATGATTTGTACCAGGACGGAGCTAATCCCACCAGGAGGGGGATGTCGCAGTAAGGCGAACGAGCAAGCTCGCTCGTACTAAGTACGACCTGACTTATCACCGCTTGAGGAACGGCTGTGCAATTATTGTAAATACACCAAGCCAGGGGCTCCACCGTCAGGGGGGGGGGGGGGGCAGTGGGGGCTGTCGCCTACACAGGTTAGAAACCAGAAAGGGCATGCCCGCCCCTAACAGCTGATACGACCCCTCCCCCCTCCTTTTCTCGCCTTAGCAAAAATCCCCTGACACCAAACCTGCACTTCTGTGCACCCTTTCGTTGCACAAGAAAATTCTTTATTGCAGTCGTTATCGAAACACAAGTCATC
The DNA here is from genome assembly GCF_043290135.1 of Rhipicephalus microplus. Lineage (NCBI taxonomy): Eukaryota > Metazoa > Arthropoda > Arachnida > Ixodida > Ixodidae > Rhipicephalus > Rhipicephalus microplus. The sequence goes on from NC_134707.1 coordinate 57,217,569, forward strand.
CTTTCGCAGGCTGTTTTCATTTCGTGCACATCACACTGCTGTTCCAGTGTAGGTAAGCCGACGCGACGGGCCCGTTCCCTACTATCATTGGCGGCAGAAAATTTTCGTTGATATCGTCAATATCCAAAGTGAAATACACGTATTTTTATACTGCGTGTTTCTTGCGCCTCAAAATGATCCCAAGTGGCCCAACTTAACCATCTTAAGTGAATACCGGTGGCATATTGCCGCGTACCTACCGAATTGACCGAGAAGGTCGAGGCATGTCCCGTCCCTCGTTATGTCTTGCAGGACGCCCGGTCCCTGAGGAAAGCCTTTCGCCCTTTTTTGAAAGTACCAATGTCGTACAATAATAAATAAAAAAATGGTGGGCGCTAAAAAAAATTGCCGCTACCCTCGGCGGGACTCGAACCCGCAATCCCCGGTTTAGGAGACCGATGCCTTATCCGTTAGGCCACGAGGGCTGCACGCTGCGTGCGATTTAATTATTCTTCGTGATCATTCGTTAAAAATTATACAAGCCTTAAAAGACGTCAGCCCTCAATAACAAAATCACGTACGCATCGGTTGCAAGGCCACATTAATGCCTCAAGTACTTGAGGACTAGTGGTCGGCAATTTCACTTTGGCAGTGCCTTCTTGTTCTAAATAATGATGATCGGTCAACAATTGTGAAAAAGAAGCACATCTCTCCAATCAAAATGGGAATTTTTTTCGAGTAGCTCGCTTTAATGTTACGCACAGCCAATTGAATCCAATAGAGACCGAATTAATGTGGACAATAATCATCCTTCCCTCTGTGTAATTCGAACGCACAACCTTAGACTTAAAGGGACCCTGCAACATTTTTTCCAAGTAATTGTGGAATAGCTTCACTGAAGTAGTTTATTGTCTTAACGACATTAAACTACAAGCACGCACAAAAAGAATATGACGGGCTTTGGGGGCTGCCCTACCGTTCCGTTTTCAGGACGCTCACACCCTGCTCGAGGCATTTTTGTGTACACGAATCTTTAAACCTGGTACAAGTTCTCGTTTTAATCGGAAATAACCATTATCCTCATCGTGAACAAGACTTCCGTACAAAAGCCAACACACCGTTTCTTTCAATCTTTTATTCGGCCGACGTAACTTGTTTCCATCGTACCTTAAAGATGTAAAATTAACGTTCTATATACCTCCCTTGTCCCTATCCCTCAAGAGGAAGCTGTATCTTGCCGGTACTTACCTACGGAGCAGAAACGTGGAGGCTTACAAGGAGGGTTCAGCTTAAATTGAGGATGACGCAGCGAGTGATGGAAAGAAAAATGGTAGGTGTAACCTTGAAGGCGCCCTGAAACACTTATTCAAGTAACCATGAAATGAATTCACTGAAAGAGCTTATTGCCTCACGAATTGAACGCCGCAAAAATTTTAAACATCCGTCCAGTGCGAGTGGAGTTACAAAGGTTTGCCGCATGCTGCAATTGCATTCGCTCTTCTCTCGCACAGATGAAAACGCTGGAAGCTAAGCAGGGAGGGATGGCACGGCCACAGAAAAACGTCACGCGCGCTTCGCGACCTTGAGCCCTATTTTCTTGAAATGCGCGGCTTTCTCAGTGTGATCGCACGCGCACGCGTGGACGTGTAGCGGCCTCCCGCGGCAGTCTCTGTAACGAGCGAACGCGCCATGTTCAAATCAGCCAATGGCTGATAGATGGGTCGTTGACGTATGGTTTTTGGGTATATAACGTGGTTTGTCGAGAGAAGAGAAAGCAATTTTGAGCTAACTTTGATAATTTATCGTGAACTCCAGACCACGTGCTGTGCTATAATATTTGGCTCGCGTGTTGTGGGGAGCCCCTATACTACCGATCGGCAGCGTTTTCTGACCATGCTCGAAAGGTGTTTCAAGGCCCCTTTAAAAGACAAGAGAGCAGCGTCGATAAGGGAACAAACCGGGGTTTAGGATATCATAGTTGAACTCAAGAAGAAGAGATGAACATGGGCCGGGCATGTTGCGCGTAGGCAGGATAACCGCTGGTCATTAGGGATAACGGATTGGATTCCCAGAGAAGGCAAACGGGTTGGGGGAGACAGAAAATTAGGTGGGCAAATCAGATTAGGAAGTTTGCGCGTACGACTTGGCAGCAGCAAGCACAGGACCGAGTTGACTGGCCGATTGTGGGAGATGTCTTTGTTCTGCAGTAAACATAGTCAGGCTGATGATGATGATGATACCTTCCTTGGCTACACCATCTACTGGTTTTCGTTAAAGTTGTGCCAGTCAAAGTAACCTTCCCTCGATTTTTTTTTCTCATTTCCCTGCAGAGACACGGGCCAGCAACAGACAACGGCAAAATAGTGACTTTTACGCAACACCAGGCTGAACGTTTCCCTCTAACGCAAATTCCGGTGGAGATATGACGTCACGTGCGACGTTTCTCCTCGGGTCACGTGATCCCAATCTCCTTAAGGCCGAGGATAGACTCTCTCCAGTGGCAATACCCCCTTGTAGTTGCAATCAAAAAGTGCCGAACGTCAGCCCTCGTGGCCTAACGGATAAGGCATCGGTCTCCTAAACCGGGGATTGCGGGTTCGAATCCCGCCGAGGGTGCGTGGTAGACGCGCGTCGTTTTTTCCAGTTACGCTTTTTTTCACCGTAGAAGGCCGCTACCTACAGGCACCCGGCAATGCCGTTAGAGATCTGATGGTAGCGCCAGAACACACGACCTAGCGAGTAGGCGCAGCAAAACCGAACTTGCACGTGCATATTATTTTCTTCTTTAGTTGTGAGCAAGGGGGGGTCACGGCTGATTATGTAAGCGCCCAGGAAGCGTTCTTTGAAAACGTGCCAAATGGGGCACTGACACTTCAGCGTGTCACTGTGTTCAGCGAGCGTTCTATTTTTTTAGTATCCCTGGCGGTCGGTACCAACACTGCTGAGGCAGACCAAAGAGCTTCGCGCGCCCTCTGGTCCACAGTCGGGTGCCTATAGTTGCGGTATGTCAGTGTCCTGCCTTTGCTAGCCTAAAACATAATGCCCCACATTTCCGATCCTATAGAATAAGATGATTTACCTAATGAAAGGAGGCTTCTTCTACTTCAATAAAATTAAAACAAAAAAAGCAGCGGGCGCTGACTCTTACACTGGCGGTGACGTTGACGCTGGCGCTCATCATGGCGTTGCACAGGAGAGAAACCTCGGGAGGCGCAAAACACGCAATGATGGACCGCTGTTTTCTACTGGAACATGCTAATCGCTGCTAAAGGGTAATAGAGACAGACGACTTCGATTTGACACAGACCCAGAGTCTGCTTTTAGATAACGCGCGCACGCACGGGAAAAACCCTCCACCGGCATTACCTTGAAGGTCAAGATCCGGTGTCTGTATATAAGGGGTGGCCAGTGAACAGTTGTGCAGCGCGAGCAGTCAGTTTTCAGATGCGAAGCAGCTCTTTGACTGACCTGTGTAATGCTGTCCGTCCATGTCTCCGTGCCAACAAGCCACACCACGTTGCCCCCGCCGCAGTTGTTGGAATAATGTCAAGTAGGTCATGTCACAGCAGCACGTTGACGTCACACTTTCCCTCACCCACAGCGGCTGCCGGCTCCCCCCAACTCACCTATAGGTGGTGTTGCTCCTCCGCTCACTCGCAACGCACATCTATCTCGCTTCACCCACGCCACCGCCCGCAACGCTCGACCACACGTGAGTGGAGACACTCTTTCGGCTCGTTTATCTGGGATGAAACACGAAACCTATCTCACTTCCGATGTCTTTGCGTTTCAAAGAAACGTTTACTCGAGTAAAGGCTACGCCGAGTTTCGCTTCAAACCGTTCTTCAAGCACCCGCGCCGACGCCCGTTTCAGCCAGATTGATTGATTGATTGATATGTGGGATTTAACGTCCCCAAACCACTATATGATCATGAGAGACGTCATAGTGGAGGGGTCCGAAAATTTTGACCACCTGTGGTTCTTTAACATGCACCCAAATCTGAGCACACGGGCCTACAGTTCCGCCTCCATCGGAAATGCAGCTGCGCAGCCAGGATTCGAACCCGCGACCTGCGGGTCAGCAGCCGAGTACCTTAGCCGCTACAATACCGCAGCGGGACTGTTTCAGCCGGGTTAACGGCGTGCGCACCGCCGCTGCTTCGCATTCCATCATGGTTCCCTTCGTGGAGATGGTCCATATTTTTTTTTCAATCAAGGAACTCGCTAGCAGACTCTGCCTGCTTCGGCGTTGCGAGGGGAGAGAGAGGGAAGCGGAGGAGAAGGAACGCGTATGCGCAATCAGGGTGTAAACGCTGCGGCGAGGAATGCCTAGAGGAGGAGGGGGAGCAAGCGCAGGTAAACCAGACACTCCATGCGTCGGCATTGCGAGGAAAGAGAGGGTGGAGCATATGATAGGAGAGAGAAGGGGAGCGGACGCGCACGCGCAGCAAGGGTGATCACGCCGCACACCAGATTGAGCTCGAGACCCAAGCTGCTTCGCATCTAAAAAATAGGCGGCTTCCAAAGTTTTCCAGCCATGCGATGCTGTGACAACGAAAAGTATGTGCGCCTTATCGTGTAACAGAGCTGCACACCGCTAGGGGCGCTTGTGGCCTGCTGCGGGACAACCTGCGCGTTATTAGGCGAATGTTGCCATGGCTTTGAATATTGTCCGATTATTCCTCTAAAGAAAAAAAATGGCAACATATCCACTGAGTGAATGATGGACAGTGGGGCAAAGCATCCGTCCGTCCATTCGTTCTTGCTTCCGTCCATCCATCCGTGCGTTCGTCCATGCATCTGCCTGTGTGTCCGTTCGTCCACCTATTCAGCACTCCAAGTACCACCATCTCGCATCTTTTCATCATATATTCCTCATATAGAAGCACCGCCATCCAGCGGACATTCCAAGGACTGAACGAGAGGAGGCAAACGCACACTTTCTTACGGCTTGCGCTTCGTGTCTACTTCCCTCCTTATACCACCTCGAGTTCATGGTATATACTAGTTCACTGTATTCATGGCACTGCGGCCCGACGCTCGCTAAACCTCTCTAAAACCTAGGAGGTTACGCCCAGCGAGTATAACGTAGCAGCCCTTTTTTGTCTTCTGTGCGTTGTTGAACAATAAAAAATTCGCAGCGTGCGCGTTAACTAAAAGCCGAATTCTCCTGTCTCTCATTCCCCCTAAGCAGCCAGTGGCATTTACATTGAGCACTATCTTTTATTGTTCAACAACACACAGAAGAAATCTCTCACCGGCACCACCTTGGAGGTCAAAATGTTATACTTGTTCCACACTACTAGAATGGCTACGAGGGACGAACGGGTGCCACTTTAAGGAGCTTCGCCCCTAAAGATCACCTGGCGTACAGAACCCATAAGGAAGTATCGTAGTGTTTGGGAATGCGTTGTGCATCATTTTAATACGGCTGTCTTAAAAAGGCACTTCCAGTTTTGATACCGCGGGGGCGGCTTCTCAGCGACGTGTCAACACGAGTGTAACATCACGAGGAGACGAACTCGCGATGCGCTGGCAGCAGCTCTGCCACTTGCATGTAAACAGCGATGAATGTCGTAGTCGGCGACTACAATAGCGATTTCTGCGATTTAGGCTGCGTGCAGAATGCCGAGTTCGCAAACTCAGTGGAACTGTGTTGACACGTCATCATGTTGTCCGTTGCGATGATGCTGGCTCGCATTTTGAGTTTCCTAAAATTAAATAAAGGGTACTCTGGCGCTGCAATTGATCATACGCCATGGGAACGTTAAGAAGTACACGAAAATAACCTATAGTATTCGTGCTTGCTGGCTTTGAACGCATTTGTGGCTGTGTTTATAGCTGCTTTGGTTTTATTCGGAATATAAGAACGGACCGTTGTGTCGCGGCGATCGACAGATATATGTAACACGATTTTTTTCATTAGGGATCCAAAAGCACATGCAAATCCAATACTCGGGCTTGATTGCCTGAAGGTTTTGAATTTATGTCGCTGTTCGGCATCCGAAGTAAAACAACATCTTAGTCCTATAGTCCATCACACTTACCAAGACATTAAATACTCTAACATGTGCGGCATGCTTCGAAGAGTTCCAATGGGCCCAGTTTTCTATAAGTACACTAGAGCGAACTCTGGCGCTAGTGTCTACGGGAGCTCAAACGCATGGGGCTTCAGCCGGCATGGGAATGGTCGGTGATACACCGATTTGTCTAAACTTGATTCTTTCGGCTTCGTTTGGCTCCGTGGGGCCTGAATCCGCTTTGTTGAAAGACGGAGTTGAGCAAACGTTCAGCAGTTCCACCTCACATCAATTCAAAATCGGCTAAAGCTTAATCGAATCAAACAACAATTTACTAAACTAAGTGCGTTCCGATCCCGCCAGCCCAAAGACTAATGGTCTCATCGATTGGCAGATTCAGAGTGGCCAACGAACTCTGCGCCGGAGCACTCCACTGTGGCGGAGGGCAACAAGAGGCAATCTACCAATGGAACACACGTGCTCCATTTGTTGCAAATGTCAGGGTCACAATAAACGCGATACGCTTGTCTCTCTTCTAGCTTGAGTGGGCAAGCTGCACACCGCGACGATACGCTAGCAACACGTGGGCCCAGACGCGAGGCGCTACCAACGCAAGCGACGTCCGTTGACGCGCCCAAAGTTGACATTGTTTCAAGTCACAGGGCGCTTGCGACTTCCGGTCGAATCCGCCGATTTTCGCGGAGTAGAAAAAGTTGCTCCGTGGAGTGCATCTTGCGACGGAGCTGCTCTAGATCTGCCAATGAAGCACACTGAATCTGCCAATGGAATAGACTTGCTCCGAATGGAGCAGAAAAAGTATTACCGGAAGTGCTCCGAATCTGCCAAAGAATGACACCAAGAGCAAATCCAGTGTACTACCCATCATTCCCAAGGTAGCTGCACGATCGCAGCGCATGAGTTTCATCTAGTGAATGCTGTATGAAACTCTACGCCACTGAGGTCCTTGGTTCGAAACTGATGCCATGGTGAACGGACGGCTTCACAGTCCAAGCAAACAGCACCTACCGAATCCTTCGGCGATAATGGGCATCCACAAGCATGGCCGCCACCACAACACCAACAGCTACGCGTGTAGAGACGAAAACGTGGCCTCCGTGATCAGTTTCTACTAGGACTCCCACAAGCAGCACTGAATCGCCTAATACCAAGGTCGGTCTCGAAGTAAACTTTATTTACAGTGCGTGGCATTCGTAAGTGCTACGCTATAACATACTCGCACTTTTTTCTTTTCCGAAATTCACAGCGGAGAACTTCGCGGCGATTTCGCCGTCACCAATTCGAGGCCGGTCATCAATCTTTTGAAGCGATGTCACTGAGTGCAACGCAGGCTTGGCTCTAGCTTTCGGGTGTTTTAAGTTAAACACGACTTCCAATTAATTTCTGGATGTCTGAAGCCATAACAGGACGGTGCTTTCGGGCCTTTTACTTTTCATTCGCTCACAGCAAGGCAGATGTCAATGCTATACCAAATTTCTTTTTCCTTTTGGGAGCTCGACTGTTCACAGAGCTTTTACAGCAAGCCAGCAGGTGCTGGTGTATACTGTGCAAGCATGGCTTGCACGACACGGCAAGAAGAAAAAAGGCGACACAAGGCTTGGTACGCGCAAGCCCTGCACAACACAATGCAACTTCAAAGACGATGCCATTATCACGTAGGCCTATTCACACACAACACAGCTCTTTGAGAGTCAAAAAAAAACAATGAACATGCTTATAATGCCACTTGAACATTGTTCAGTTCTGAAAGCGTCGTGATCACAGAAAAACAACAGCAAAAAGAAATGCATCCCCTCTTCACACTGAAGAAAAGAGACCGAAAAAACGAAGTCACGATAAAACGGCACTCACTATATTACGTTAAGCTCTGCGACGAAATAAACTGTGGTCACTTAGTCATTCACATTAGCCATGAACACCTCACAGCTGGCGGCTTTGTTTTCTTTACAGTGATATTCAGATGAGGCGTTGACACCTCCAGCTCTGAACAAGTTCCGTCAGTGTTCCAACTGGGAAATATTCCGTTAATGAAACCACACACAGGAGCATTTCTGAAACTATGTTCGGTCGACTTCTACAAAGTGCAGCGTAGGTAAGACATCGGTTCTTTGCCACACGCCATCCCGTGATCCTCGCATCTGTAGCATCAATTTGGCGCGCGCCAGAGAGAGTCGTGCTGAATCGTTTACATCTTAAACTGTGTTCAAATGGCGAACACGAGGCAGACGAGAAACAGGGAGCTCCTTTGAGCGCAATGTACACGAGAAAAAATATGCACACTCTGGCAACAAGAAAACTTTAGCCGCTTGATGAGTGAGGTACAAAAAAAGCATACCTATAACGAAATGCTTTTATCCTCAGTTTTTATGTTGAAAGAACTGTAGCGACCGCTGTGGTATTCAAAAGATCTTGCAAAACTTTTCTCAAGTTAAAATCACAACGAGCCTAGTTCAGCACCGCTATGAGGGGCCAGAATGGACTAGGCTTCCAGTAATTATGGCACGAACCAAAAAAAAATTTGCTCAGAAGGAGTCCAAAAACGCACTTGTGCGAGTTCACCACAACTGTGTGTAACGAGAAGGCGTCCTCGCGTAGAGGACCATTCCAACCATGTTGTCTGATGATGCAACACAGGTTTAACCTTTTTCCCAGCAGCGGCTTCGTAATCCACCAATCAACAATGTCGCTTGATAATATGGCATATGCCCCGCACCAACCGACAGCTCCCGTGCTAGTCCACCAGTTGACGATTTTCACCTTGACAATGATTTGTCACGTCAGATCTCCGGAAGTTGGCGCCCCAAATCGCTACGGCGTGACTTCACAAGTCGGTACGGAGGATCATGCGCAGACCAGTCAACGATGCGACTAGATGACGCCAAGAAAGTCTCAAGGTTAAACTAAGCCGCAACTCACTTGACGTGCGACTTCACAATGGCACTGCAGGCGGGAACGCCCAGCGTAGGCCGACGGCCAATGACGTTGAGTGATGACGTCACACAGGTCCAGATGCCTCGGGCCAGTCAGTGTCGTCAGTTCGCTGGCTGGCAAGGCAGTGCGGAGTTGCAAAGAGTGCGTCCAAAATTACAGATGGGTGTCTGAGTGGCTTGTGGTGGCTTGCTGCCGACGAGCTGGCTGCGGATAACGTCTCAGGAGTTCAACAGCATTTCGGGAAAAGCTATAGCGGCCTTTGGGAGAGGTGCTGCTGCAGCGCCGACTGGGAGCCAGAAGAGGAACCGGAAGCCCCCGACGACGACGAGGACGAAGATGCCTGACCCAGGCAGGGACGCGGAGAGCCGTGCCTCGATGATGGCCCGGGCTGCTGGAGGAGGGCGCCACGAAACGCACTGCCCGCAGCACCACCGCGTGTTGCCGCCGAGGACGACGCTCCGCCTGCGAATGGTAAGAGAAGAGCGGTCGAGCAAAAGTTGCACGGGATATTGCGAAAGAAAGAATTGCGCTTGAAATAGGAATCCGTAACTACACACGAAAAGGTGCACGTGTTGTGTACCCGTGTAGTTGAACTCCATCATGAAACATTCAAGCACCGACAATTCAAAATGTTTGACCGAAGCATATGCAAGAACGTTGCCGAACTGAAACTGACTGAAGGCATCGCTGAAGTTGGAGCAACGGATAGCCTACATTATTTGCCGGCATTACTTGATTATTATAGTACCATTCAGCAAACAATGGTATATAGCGATAGCCGACATCTACGAATACACACTTCCCAAAAATCTGTAAGTTGGCTTTCTGTAAAAATTTTGCTCTTACCGAGAATTCTCCTCTATAAAATGAGTTTTACTTTTCGCTCTTATAGCACTCCCGTTTCCTCATTCCAATGAGTGTGCTCAACAATTACTTTTCAAAAATCAATATTTCTGAAATGTCACGCCTTCTATGACATTTAGAAACGAAGAAACGACATTAAGGAAAAAAACGAGCGCGTTGAATGAACAGACAGAAAAAAACATGGCTGATCCCCCTATATAGGAATCGCTATAACACAAAAGTGAAACGTGTTTCTACAGAGGTATTTGAGCACTTATTGTACACTGCTGCCGGAACAGCAACAAATTGGAAGGTCATGTTAAGAATGGCAAGCAGTTCAAAACTTCCAGCGCATACCTCAACAACTGTCACAGCTCGATATTTAAAGTGCGCTTTTCAAACAGAAAGACAGACACACTAAACGAGCGCACAAGTATACACAAGACATGCGCAAACAATTTCACAATTCTTCCATTGTCGCATGTCAAGCAGCGCGCTCCTTTCGTAAATGCGGCCGCGGCATCGAGCGAAGTGAACTTCGTCCTCTCCCAAATTATGAGTATGATAAGCGCGCATGCAGGAGAGACCTCGTTCTGTGGAGGCGGGGCTCATAGGAACACGAAAGACGGTGGCCGCGACAAACGCGAGCCCATCGCGTCATCTCACTACTACTAACGAAAACGCCCTAAAGCTGCAGATCTCTGAGGATCGCCGCACGGTGTATGGTGTTTATGAATGGCTTGCCATTTTCAAATCCAAAAATGTACGCTTTGTGGCATAATGGTTAGCGCCCCGCGCTGCAAATCGAGAGATTCCCAGTTCGAGTCAACGCGACAGATCGTGCCATCTCGTTTTTGTTTTGTTTTTTTTTTCTGCGCAATCTGTAAGTATATAATTTACAATGCCATATCTGTAACGGAAATACGTCAGCGAAGCTGTGGCGGACGCTGGCATAAAACAATTTTGTGTTAAAAATAGTCTGCCCTGCTAGCCATATTTGTTCGCATATGCGCAGTAACACTTGTTCAGTGCCAACTGAACGTACACGACTACTAGTAAACATCATCAATCAATATCAAGCAACTGAATCAACTGAAGACATCAAGGTAATTCAATACGAATCCCTCTCTCTCTCCAGCTCGTGTGCGGCAACAAGACCGGTTCCCAATTATGTAAGTCTATGCATGACCAAGTGTTTAGTTGGTTATTGCGTTCAAGTTTTAGACCTTAAGACGCAGCAGAACGTTATGGGTAGCAACATTGGCAAAAAAGAATAATGCACGGTTGATCCCTCTGTCACAGGAATCAGCCTAACATGAAAGTGAACCACGTCTGCAGCGGAGCACAGCTGATTGTTGATCGTACATGAATGCATGAGATCTTGCACAATGCCTATTTGGCATGTAGCAGTTATTTATTTATTTATTGTATTCTCAAGGCCCGAGGGCATTACAGAAGGGAGTGGTGAACTGGAAATCATACATCTAGGGTAGTAAATAACACAACAATGCAATAGAACAAGACTAACAAAAATAAAATAGCCCCATTAGAGGCAGGTGCATGCATGTTAACACGTGGTGGCATGTCTCCGTGCCGCCGACAACACCAAAGATCATGATTTAACACTTATGGCTGTTCAGGTAGTCAGCACACAGCTGGACAACAGAATCTCGCGCAAAGATGTCATCCATCAGCACATAACAGCGGCACTCGATCTGTACCCCCTTCAATGAGTCATCAGGCATTTGAGGAGAGAAACGCGAAGGTATGTGCCACCCATGACCGTGCCCATACGTATACCACAGAGCACTTGAGAAAACGGAGATGCTGGGTTAGTAGCTAGAGCCGCGAACGCGGGCAGGCGTTCCGCTTCCCACTAGCGTGTTTGTTTTTCTTTTGTTTTTTTTTTCTGCGGTGAAAGCTGAAACCACCAAATCGCCCCCTGTCGATGCTGGTTACTGAGTCACATGATGCAGTACTTCACAGATCCCAGACGGCGACACCACCTCCAGGATTATTGCAAAGGGTAGTAGGCGTGACAAACATGAGGCGCGCCTTTGGAGCCTCATGTACGGGCATCAGCGGTGCAGTGAGCAGAGTGCCCGGCTCCCTTCATCGTGGATCGAGAGGTCTCTGGTTCGACTACCAGTTTATCTAAATCAACAAAGTTTTTTCTTCCGCTTTCAATTTGTCATCTGCATTTCGCTAACGTGTTTAAGCCTGTTAACGTATTATGCCAAGAGTTTCTTGGAGAACCCCGGCATCAAACACACTCGGGTTAAAAAAATAAGAGAGAAAAACGGCTCTGCGAGTCGACAGAAAAGAGAACAGAAATAAGGATGTATTTTGTGATAGCACACGGCGAAGCACCCTGCTGTTTGAAGCCTAGTCGGGCTGCCTGAAAACCCGTGGTTATAAAACAAGAATCGGTAACGATCAAAGTACTTCGTGTGCATAAGATAAAGAAACGACATAACATGTTCTTATTAGGATGCGAAGATATCCAAAAGTATGTACGTTTGGGCCCCTGCCTAATGCATGAAGTTAGCGATAAAGTAAGCCGGATAATCAGAAACAAGATTACATATATTATTCTGTAAAATGCAGCGAGTTCGGCCAAGAATATTCATAAGGCTTTATTCTTGAATGATTTAGTTGAGGTAGGCAAAACAACAGACCAAATTACAAACTGAACTTGGCAATTCCCAGATCCCGTCGGGCTTAATCGCGACCAGCAGTGTATCGTGTGACACTGCTATTACTTCCCTTTGCCCACTAATATACTTCACCACATTAATTAGAGCAAAGTTATTGAAATACTGTCCAGCCTCGTACATTGCACGCATGACTCCTGGGAATGAGCAATCCTTCCCTTTTATTCCAAAAAAAAAAATTTCACAGTTTCGCCGCAAGAGCAAAGCAATGAATGCGATAGCAACTACTTGGAATGTAACGCTGAGAACGGCTAGCAGAACAAAACATGCAGCGCGCTGCTCGCGCACAAGTGACGCACGAAAACAACACATACAGGACGAGAGCTAACTAACAACGTTTCCAGCTCGACGCTTAACGCGCTGTTTAAACAAAAAAAGCATGGACCATCTCCCCAAAGGGAACCCTGGCGCGATGCAAAGCAGCAATGGTGCGCACGGTGTTGAACCGGTTGAAACGGCGTCGACGCGGGTGCTGGAAGAACTGTTTTAGGCGAAATTCGGGGTAGCGTTTACTAGAGTAAATGTTTGTTTGAAACGCAAAGACACGGGAGGAGGGGCGCGTTGAAGACGCTTGCGCTTGGCTTCCTTGGCTCGCGTCTCGTCGGTGTTGCCCATGCCCCGTTTCTAGAAACCCTTTCACTGTTTACAAACGCAGACCCTTGATAACATCCGGTTTCGTTCACCGATATGGCTTAATAGCGTCAATGGGCAAGAAGAGCTTTAGAAAATAGCCCGCTCAATTTCTGCACTTTCCTTCCCTTACTTGACGAAATATAATCAAATAGAAGTTCTTTTGAGCTACATAATATTTACAAACGATTTCCTTGTACCTTACGCTTGTTTCTTCTATGTGAAAAACGAGAGACAATTTTTTCTCACCCTTGAAAAAACTTGAAAACGCGCTTTCAGTTTAGACGTTAGGAGCGGGTAAATGAGGTGACCAGACGTTTTTTGTTTTTGTTTTTTGGCGGCGGAGGGGGGTACAACGCTTGTGACCTTGAAACCATCCATTCTCGACTCGCACCTCCTCGGCGTCGGTATTCTGCCAACGCTTGCGTTCGGCTTCCCTGGCTCGCGCCTCATCGGTGCTCCAGGCGCAACGTCGCCATTCGCGAACCTGATCGGCTTCCCTAATCCGCAACGCCGGCCGGGAAAAGTACGCGCACACTAGCGGGAAGCATTTCCCGGGGGCGTCCCGCCCGTCGACGTGTTCGCGCGGCAAGCATCGGCGCGCTGTCCACATTGCCGGAGCCGCGGGACCACGGCCGGGCTAGAGGGCGGCGCGCCTACCCGCGGCTTCTTCTCGCCGACGGATGGAGAGAGAAGCGGGTGAGACGATGCCGAGGTGAGAAGTGGGCTCGAGCATCGCGAGCGGTGGAGAGGCTGAAGCGAGTGAGATGACACGCGGCGAGCAGCGGCAGGCTAGGTACACAGTGACGTCACGCTCGCGCGCTGCGAGTGACGAGGCGTGGCCGTGGTCTACTTGGCACCGCCTCGGTGCGGAGGGACAGGGTTACACAGGCTATAGTCAAAGAGCTGCTTCGCATCTCAAACGACGCACGAAACATCATCGCAGGCACAGATATGAGTGCGAACTGACGAGTGTCCCAGTTGTTATTTCGCAAACGGGGCGGCCTGCCCAGCGAGCGAAGTGACCTTTGTGACCCAGACAACTAACGCAATCGTTCCGGTGAAAGGCCAAGGCACACCATTCTCCCCACCGAAAGATAAGCGCGCACACAAGCACCAGAACCCCCCCCCCCCCCCACCCTTCCCGCCCATATTCACGAAGTACGCGTGAGAGAGATAAATGCGCGTTGGCGCATCGCGACGAGCTGGTTGCCGAGCCCGGCGGCTGTTTTTTTTTTAATGCGAAGCATGTATAAGCGAACTTGACGACTTTGAGCGTATCTATCTATCTATCTATCTATCTATCTATCTATCTATCTATCTATCTATCTATTTATCAACCCGCCTACGACATTTAGCTCTCCTGGCCGTTTCGATAATGGTATTGATACCGAAACTCGTATGCCGAAGCATGACTGTATGACGCGCATAAGTGACTAGTCATAACATTAAAATCATGACATACATGTCACGAATTACATTTCATGGTCTGCTTCTCTTGCGATGGTTTCGCGCCCCGCCGCGGTGGTCTAGTGGCTAAGGTGCTCGGCTGCGTTTTCGATGGAGGCGAAAATGCTGTAGACCCGCGTGCTCAGATTTGGGTGCACGTTAAAGAACCCATGTGGTCTTAATTTTTTTAGCCCTCCACTAAGGCGTCTCTCATAACCAAATGGTGATTTTGGGACGTTAAACCGGACTGACCAATGATGCGATGGTTTAGTTCACATGACACATTGCAAAACTGGTATGGCATGACATGACTGGATGGCGAACATAAGTGACAAACCCTAACATGGAAATCATGAACGTGAATGGATGACGAAGGTATAAGACTGGCGCAAACATGGTAATCATGAGATGCATGTCATGTAAGAACATGACTACACGCCACGCTCATGATGCGCTCGCGGCCGTTACGCTAGCTTCACAAATATCAAATTCGGTATTACGTGACCCGAACGGATGACTAAGGTAAACGATACGTCCAAACACGATAATCACGACATGCGTCTCATGTGAAATATGACATGCTACACTCATCCCGCCGGTCGAGGGATCGAATCCCGTCTGCGGCGGCTGCATTTTCGATAGAGGCGAAAATGCTGTAAGCCAATGTGCTCAAATTTGGGTGCACGTCCCATGTAGTCGAAATTCCCGGAGTCCTCCACCACGGCATTTCTCATAATCATATAGTGGTTTGGGGACGTTATAAACTCCACATATCAATCAATCCATGCTCATAGCCTGCTCGCGGCAGTTTCTCTAGCTCCACATGTACAAAATTTGGTATCAGGTGACTTGAATCGACGCCCAAACATGATATTCAGGACATGCGTGTCACGTAAAACATGACTACGCTCATAGCGCCCTCGCGGCCGTTGCGCTAGCTCTACATATACCAAATTTGGTATCACGTGACGTGAATAGACGACGAAGGTAAACGACACGTTCAAACATCACAATCACCAAACACGTGTCATGTAAACTGGACTACATGCTACGCTCATGGCGTGCTCGCGGCCGTTTCGCTAGCTTCACATATACCATGTTTCGTATTACGTGACGTGAATAGACAACGAAAGTAAATGACACGCCCACACATGACAATCATGACATAGAAGTCATGTACTGCATAATTTACGTCCGCCTCCACGTTGTGGTGAATGTAAAGTGACATATCGACCTTCCTCATTCGTGCTTCGCATATGATCGATTCCCACTGTACGTGGGGTCTGTCAATTTTTTTCTTGAGTTTTCATATATTATCGATACGTATACATATACGGTGCATGACAAAAACAGCCTAGACTGTCCGTATAATTGCTATCGCAATAAAAGCATACAGTATGTTCACCTGCTGGCCCAACCACGTCTCACAAAGTTCTGATTGAGACCAACCATATAGCCCAGCCTCTTCTCTCGAATTTACCGGAAAACGATGCAGGAAAAACTTGGAACACACGACGGCGTGGCAAGAGAAATCAAGCCGACACTGCTGCCAAGACGAGACCCAAGGCAAGACGAATACCAGAGTGTCCCCGCTGACGCAAGTTGCTCATACATACATACATAAAAAAAAACGCGCGCGCCAAACCACGGCACGATTCTCCAACTCCCGCTCGTGCCTAGTACAGGGCATCGCGAAATGAAATACAAATTAAACAAAAAAAACATTAAAGATCGTAAGAGTGGACACCATTCTGAAGGGAAAAGCTCGCCGCTACCGGTAGAAGGTGTTGGCCACGAAGCATTTCGCCAGATTGCGTTATGTATGAGCCATTGTTTTTTCGAGGGCCACCGCTTGTACGGTCTCGCTTAGCCGCATTGACGCGTGGCACATTTTTTTTTCTCTTCTTCTAAACGTGAGCGAGCACACGTTTAATCGTGAGTTGGACACCGAGTCAACGTGACAGCCCGAAATGACTAAGGAATTCAAAAGCAAGCCAAGGAAGCACCTAAAGCAAAACACGTTACATGTCCAAGCAAGCCAAGGAAGCACCTAAAGAAAAATACATTACATGTCGAGGTACAGCGCAAGTAGCCAGTATGTGAAACGAAGCATCTGCAAAGCATTCGTAAATATTCACAGGCCCACATGCTAAGATGCAAGCTAATACACAAAAAGAAAGAGAAGGACGGAAAAGAGCACAACAAGCTTGGGTGGTCAAACAACTGTGGGTCTATAATAGACCGAACGCGATAGGTGTGTGTGAAGCGTCCACAGAAGGCCTGGCACCCACCCCATGCAGTCCTGACAGTTTAGCGACCCTAATCAGCAGCGGCACTGAGCACTTAGTATGAAGCTGGAACGAGCGTTACACAAACGATTTTCCGTATTTGTTTACCACGAGAGTGATCAAATCGGTTTCGTAGCCGACATCTCATTGCGGATATAGCGCGACAAACGTAGACGGAAGGATGAAAAAAAAAACACACAGGACAGGCGCCAAACTTCGAAATCACGTTTTTTTTTTTGTTATTTTAAATCACCGATATCAAAAGCATGTTCCGAGCGGGCGGAGGAGCAACACCCCCTATGTGTGTTGGGAGGAGCCGGCAGCTGCTGCGGGTGAAAGAAAGAGTGACGTCAACGTGTAGCTGCAACCTGACCTACTTGGCATCGTTCCAACAACTGCGTCGAGGGGAACGCGGTGCGGCGCGTAGGCACGGACGGACAGCGTTATACGGGCTTATCATAGAGCTGCTCCCCATCTAAAAATAGAAGTAAAGTTTGGGAGAAAAGTAAAAGATTGGGAGACGGACGGAGAAGTCCGTCGACGGGGTCCCGATCTACGAACGGTTGTCGAAGAGAGGACATCGCGGACAACTGTCCGCCACGAAATCAGCCGAGCGTCTGGAGCCGCTTTGTCGCAAGACGAAGTTCCACGAATGTTCAGCAGTTGCACATCACCACCGTAACGTTTCAGACCCACCGATTCCAGTCGTTTCACGAAGTTCACAAGGATAAGCGAAGCCACAAATGTGTTCAAAGCCGGCAGCGCAAATCCGTGTACAACTCCATGAAGAACGATCACTGCCCCACAGCTCCCTTCGATACTCCGTGTCTCCGTGCGTTGGCACGGAGACACGGACGGACTATGTTACACGGGCTAGTCAAAGAGCTGCTTCGCCTAAGAAAAAATGTAAGCTCCGCCCACAGCGGTCACCATGCCAGCCAGGCAGAATTTGCATAAATGTCCTACTAATTGCAATCGCTTATTCACGTGAAGTCAGGCCCCTTCACGTATTCATTTCACGTGTTAATTTCGATAATTTTCGGTCGAAAAATTGTACTTGGTAAATTTCATCGAAAATTCCAACTTCGCTGCTCAGCCAAACATTCACATTTTAACAGAAAACGACGAACTCATATTGTGCGTAGTGTTCGCATTACGAGCGAGAAAGTACTTATATGGTTCGAACGGAAATTGCCACTCATTGCTTTGTTGCTCAGGTGAACGACAGGCGCATTGCAGTGCTGGGGTCGGAGCGTGTATTATTTATTCTTAGGCTGTACCCGACAATGGTAAATATTATAAAAAACTCGATGTCTAGTGATTCCGGACCAATTAAAACAGTTGTGCGAGGCACCACGTCACGGCGTAACCTCGCAAAGGCTCGACCTTGGCCCTGCCGTTCACTTTCCGCTACGAAAGAAGAAGAAAAAATCTTTCCCGTTGAGACAGCGGGCAAGGCCAGCCATTGTGAAAAAAAGGCAGGACGGTCGGGGACGAAACAGCTCGTCGTAATGTGCTTTCGAAAGAAGTGCAATCGCACTTATTAACCACGACACCGCTCATACTGTAACGACGCAGTTTCGGCAGTTATAACCACATAGCACAGTAGGAACAATCACACAGGCTAATAAGAAGATCTAATGTTTTACGTGTCAAAACAAAGATATGATTACGAGGGAAGTCGTCGTGGAGGGTTCCAGAAGTTTTGACCATCTGGTTTTTCTCTAACGTGCAGTGGCATAACGCAGTGCATTTCGACTCCATCGACCGCGACGGCCGGGGTCGAACCCGCTACCTCCGGGTCAGCAGCCGAGAACCCTAGCCACTAACTCAACGTATAGACTATCTTACGTGAGACATATGGGACACAACGTATAGACAATCTTACGTAAGACATATGGGCACTGCCATCTCGGGCTGTTAAGTCGATGTCTTCTTATTTTGTATATTGTGGTGTGAATTATTAAAGCCACGAAACATCGTATGCACCAAGTCAACCGCTTCCATGTGTATGCGTCTATCGGAACACTGTACGTTTAGTTGTTAAAGATGCACAGCACAAATATTAACAGCCCAACACGGCCGCACAGTCTATAGAAAGAAGTACACAGGAGATGAGCTTAAACTAAACGACTGACTCCGGCAGGTCAGTCGTTTAGTTCAGCAGGTCAACCAACTCGCCCAATTTTACAATCTACTACGACGGAACGCGGTCCGAGGAGGTTGAATTGTAGTTAAAATGTGTTGTATTCGAGCAGACGGTATGCTGCTTCTTGAAATGACGCAACACTACTAGACGTTACATAGCATTCTATACGAGTCACAAGGGTGCTCCGACGTCGTTATATAACACTTGCCGTTATATAACACTTGTAGGCACGTCACACAACACTCTAGGCAAAACGCAACACTGCTGACGTCACGTAGCACTTATAGACGTCATGTATGGTTTTTGTAATGTCGGAAATCACTTGTGATGCCGCGAAAGTTCCCGAAGTTCCCGCTGGCCATGCCAAAAATGGCGGTCGCTTAAGTGGCTTAGAGGCAAGCGACTTCAACCTGAACTTCGAGCCTCAAAAGTTCTCTCTGAGAACCCGGATATTAATCAAACAGTTAGCGAAAGCGGGCTGTTCTTCAAAAGTTTATATCGATGATACGTAGCGATAGACACATCGTACGAAGACGCATCCAGATCCAATTAAAAAGCCCCGCTGTCAGGTCTCGTCTCCACTTCGTTCCCTCGTAACTTACATTAAGACGTCACACCATCTGCGCACAACAGTCTATCAACGAAACAAATATCTACAGGAGAGCACAGTAGACACGATTTCATTCAGACCAAGGACAACACCCACAACGCACGACTCAATTAAGAACGCTCATTCCCCCTCACCCTCCCCACACCACCACCACTTTGTACGTGTATGCATTCACGTTCGAGAAGAAAGGATACGCGAATAAGACTTCAAAACGCAACTTCACGAAGTGTCAGATGAAAAGGGGTTGCAACAGCACTACCGCGTGATCTAATTAGCCGAAAAGAAAAAAGAGCGATAGAACAGAAGGCCTGGGAGAAACGTTTCGCCCATTTATACCGACCGAATCGACCGGGCGACGCGAACTAATTCGACGGGGGTTTCATAGAGGCCGTCGACAAGGCGTGATGCGACCCGGCAGCGAGTCGAATGCATTACGACACAGCGCCGCAAAAAACTGCGGTCGCAGTAAGAAAAAAAATGGGACGGATTATCGATGTCTTAGATAGGCCTCAGAAGATCGAAAAGAAAGAAAGAAAGAAAGAAAGAAAGAAAGAAAGAAAGAAAGAAAGAAAGAAAGAAAGAAAGAAAGAAAGAAAGAAAGAAAGAAAGAAAGAAAGAAAGAAAGAAAGAAAGAAAGGACTTTGTCTGGCTCCGCGGAAGGTGGACACCCGGGCAAAGTCGAATCCATTCACAAGACACCGCGCTGAGAAGAAAGGATAGCTCCGACAGCTGCTTTCTCAAGACGTCCCACACCAGATTACTCAGTCACCCTCCCGAGACCCCATTCTCTTCCCTCTATTCGCTTAGCGTTGTAATCCCGCCATCGGTTCGTTAATCCCTCGCGGCAACCGTTTAATGACCCACCAGGACTTAATCCGCGCCCGTAATACGTCTTGCCTTAGAGGGGATCAGGAAGTCATGGGGGTCATCAATGCACGTGGCCTTCGTAAGAAAAAAATAAGAAGACAAAAAAAAGGGCGCACATGCAGACGTTTCGGACGCCGTTCGTCTTTAATGAAGCAACGGTGTGTGGGCCATTCACAGAGAAGAAATGTGCCGTGGGTGTAGATTCACACGCGACATGCGATTACGACCTTGGGGAACACATGCATCTACGTGGAAGCAAATGTAGTTAAGAAAATCAGTAACGAAGGGGACGCTGATGCGGAGACGCACTGACGTGTTACTGCTGAAAGACTACTTTCGCCAATTTCGATTTAATAAGATGAATATTTAAACAACAAATTATTATTATTATTATTATTATTATTATTATTATTATTATTATTATTATTATTATTATTATGTGCGGTTTTACGTCCCGAAACCACGCTATGATTATGCGAGCCGTCGCAGTGGAGGGCTCCGGAACTTTTGACCACCTGGGGTTCTTTCACGTGCTCCGACATCGGACAGCACACGGGCCTATGCCGTTTCGCCTCCAACGAAATGCGACAGCCACGACCAGGTATAGGTTAGATCTCGGCCGTGGAGGTTCAGCGGCCGAGCACGTTTAAGGTGGATTCACACGAGAAAACGGAGGACGCATTTTCGTAGCGCACGGCGCATCACGTGACGTGCGCGTCATCGGAAACGTGCCGTCCTCGCTCCATGCGCTCTCCTCCGCTCGCGGCACGGATGGAAAATGCGTCGCCGCTATTTCGATCCCCCTCCGTTTGACGGTCGTCTGCTCTCGATCGAGGGGGATTCAGCGTCAAATCTGTCAACACTGGTCGGATTGGCGTGGCTAGGAAGCAGGCTACCGGCTTAAAACCCCCCACGTTTTAGTTTTACGGCAACGACCGAACGTGTTTCGCGTGACAGTGGAAGAGGCGAGTGGTTGGTTTTTGGTGGTTTTTGTGGTGGATTGGTGGTTTTCATTCGCAGCGCGTGGCCTGCATGTCAACCCCATAAGCGCGCCGCATAAGCTTAACAAGAGTATGCACGAGGGTTCCGCGAGCCTACTACTCCGGCTGTGTGCATGCGACCCGTCCATTGCTGCGCCGGATTAAACTAATCACGCGATCATCGGTCCACGGAGCAGCGGGATTTAGCTCTCGCGCGCGAATCTAGCTTTAGCCACTGATCGACCACGGCAGACGAGAACAAATTAAGGTTAGAGCTTCGTTCTAATGGAAATATTTGCGTCGAAGACTTTATGACACGGATGTATAGGTCGTGAAAGAAATCAAGAGCTCACCCAGACTCACTCAAGAAGCTCCGAGGACTCGCTCAGACTTACGACTAACGAAAATTTTTCACAACCGGAATCGCTTGGTCTCAAACTCAACAAAAGAATACTCACCCGTACTCCGACTCGCGGCCCAACCACAGCCTGAGAGAGTCGACTTACGAGTGGGTTTGCCGACCTATGCATGAATGTCAGTGAGGCATTTGCGATTCCAAGGTCGTTTCATTTTCCGCTTACATTGGCTGCAGTGGTTCGATGAATTTTTTCCCAAAGCTGCAGTGTTTCAACAAGTGGTCTTCATAAAGGCAGCAACTCATATGTATAACACGTGCAAAAGTGCTCTAGTCTTCTCCAAGGCAACAATAGAATTCGTAACATGAAGTAGCCAAGGTCAGTTTGCCAAAGATCAGTTGCAGCCTTTGAAAACGTACTGACACCCCTTTTCGAACGACGGTTCACTGGGCCATGCAAATCTCCTGCATACAGAGATAGCTCTGGGCGAGTGCAAAACTTGAATGCCGATTAGGTGTTTCATGTCAGCATTAAAGTCAAATTTACCATGGCGCAACTACCGGCGTACGACACTATAGCTTGACGCCAGGCAACGGTACTGATTCTTGTGACTTCCCGCGACCGCCTGGCCGGTTGTGATGACGTCAGGCACCCAAAACTTCCAAGACGGCCGCTTGTGCGTTACCAACAGAGCCACGGCGCAGGGTGGCCAAGGAGACGTCACGATAATTTGCGCGAGCACGTGACAAGAAGCTCATATCGTGTTGTGACGTCACGGTACAGCAGGCACAGAAACTAGATTTTAATGAAATTACTTTTTCGGGGAGCACATACGCTTAGCAGAAAATCTCCTAGGCTCTTGGGGCCTTCCCTTTCATTTGATGTACGAAACGACAAACAAAAATTGGGGGACCCTTGATCTTCGCCTTTAAGAGTTGAACGCGATAGCGAAATTCGGCTCCTAGTGCACCTTTCAACCGCTACGTGCATACTTATTCATATGTTTCGTTACATACTTTTGAAAATGTGTGTTCGGGTGCACTGAAGAAATTATCCTTTTTGAAAAGAAAACTGCGTAACACTCCTCCCACGTTAAAACTAAAAGCGTATAAAGCCCTCGTGCGACCAAAATTGGAGTATGCCGACATTATTTGGAGCCCTTGGCAACAATATTTGATTAAGAAAATAGAAAGGGTCCAAATTTAGCTCTGCGCTTTATATATTCCGCTTACTCCCGACAACATAGTGTAACTAATCTACGTAATAGGGCAAGCCTACAAATACTAGAACAGCGCAGGATAATATCCAGATTTAAATTCGTCTACCAACTTGATCACGGGGACTTTAAATTATCACGGGAACGATACCTTCAGCAGCCTTCTAAACTTTCAGCTAGGACAAACCACAACAAAACGTTTAGGCAGCCACCCAGCCACATTAATGCCCACAAGTTCGCTCTCTTTCCTCGCGCAATTTTTCATTGGAACGCATTACCTGCGGAAGTAGTGAATGCTGCCTCGACGGCTTCATTCACTCAACAGATAGAAAAGATTAATTTCACCATATAAGTGATGTATGCAGATAATAGTGTCATTTGAGTGCAAATCATCCGGCTACAAATGTTGAAGATATTCTTAGTTGAGCGCAGTTCTGTTGAACAGCGAGAAAATATATTTGACTTTTCTGTACTTGATAGTTATGTATTCTTTCATTTATGCCCTGTACTCCAGTGTATTACTAGTTATTGCTTGAATTTATTGTTTGTATCCCACTCCTGCATGGGCCCGGGTAGGGCCTGCAGTATCTGTAAATAAATAAAATAAAAAAACATACACATGCACGCACACAGTAGATTGGACCAGCAGGCGCTATTATCGAACCTGTCGAACAAAATGCGTTAAAAAAGCCCAGAAACACTTTTTCAAGTAACCATGGAATGAATTCACTAGAAGAGCTTATTACCTCACGAATTCAACGCCGCAAAAATTTTAGGAATCCGTCGAGTGCGAGTGGAGTTACAAAGGTTTGTCGCATGCTGCAATTACATTATCTCTTCTCTCGTCCCCACCAACGCGCTGGAAGCTAAGCAGGGAAGGGTGGCAGGGCAAAGAAACTACCACGCCTCGTGACCTTGAGCACTTTTTTCTTCGAATGCGCGGCTTTTTCAGTGTGATCGCGCGCGCCCGCGTCGACAAGTAGCGGCCTCCCGCGGCCATCTCGGTAACTTGATTTTTCAGTCACAGACGCGCAGACAATTAGTCGCTCACAACCAACGGCGCCGAAGACAGCGGCGGGTTTTCTGCGACACGACCTCTTTAACGCTATCGCGATAAAAAAAACGTTAGTGCCAGTACCATTTTCTTGTCATGGTCGATCATCATCAGCTTTTCTGGGCCCATTGCACCACTGCAGATCAAAGGCCTCTCCCATGTTCAACCAATCAGCCTGCGCTAGCTGCTGCCACGTTGTATCCGCTAACTCCTCAATCTCGTGGGTCCGCCCAACATTCTGCCTGCCTTTCGCACGTTTCGGTTCTCTTGGAACCCAGCGCGCTATGTACTCTTCATGATTAGCGATTATTTCACCTCCACGCTACATGCCCCGCACATCACCGCCCATGTCCCATTTCTTCCCAATTCCAACCGCGGTGTCCTGAAAGCACGCCGACTTCCCGACCTATATACCCTTCTTGCCCCATGGTCACGAACGACGTCCCTCTTAATTTAAACGACGTCCCTTACCGACCAGACGCGCTCCCATCGAAACCTCCTCTTCGGAAGTACGGTTAGGCGCAGAGCAGTAGTGTATCAAAGTGAACTAAATTACATCGCAAGAACTAATTTGCATAAACATTCCTTTTTGCCGTAGGCAATCACAGAGTGGAATTCGTTAGCATTTACCTCACCCTTGCTACGCGAAAATTTCTTCTCTTTTTTCCTTTTGTACGCGTGTGTTTATGTACATCATCACCTGTTCAGACTGTCGGCAGTATTGTGCAAAGTAAAGTAACAATAAATAAATAAGCATACATCGAAAAGGTTACTGACATAAGTTGACATCGAAAACTTGCTAGAGTTGACCTTTCCAACGAGGTAGTTTTTTTCTCTCTCTCTCTTTTTAGTGCAATGTTACCGAACGCCGAAGGAAGAGTGAAGCGAATGGATAATGTTCCGAGACCACCTCCCCCCTCCTCCCCCACTTGAAGAAGAGCCGGAAACATGAACCAATTCCCATGAACCACCACCACATTCAGAACGTGTCCGACTGCAGAAGCGGAGTGGGGGGGGGGGGGGGCGTAATGTCGCGTGGCGGGGTTATAAACACAAATCACATTCGAACGAGGCCCTACGCGGCGCGTCACTCATTAAATACGCCCGCTCCACGAAAAAAAGACCTACGGAGAGAGAGAGAAAAAAAGGAAGCGAGTTAAAAGAAACGCGCACAGACGGAAATCCGCCCAAGAAAGAGGAACCGGCGCCGACGCGAACGCTTCCTCGAATATATAAAGTTTTTAAAAAAACAGCGCGACGCGACAAACATTTCAGCGACGTCGTCCATTCAACCGCATCCGTTCTCGTGCGCATTGCTCTGTACCTTTAAAAAAATCCGCCATGTTTACTTCCTGCGCGAGTAAAAGGTATGTTTTTTTATCATTAAAAAAATACACTCCCGGTTCCGTCATCGCAGCGACATACCACGGCTACCGTCGGAACCACGCGAGAACGCAGAATCGTATGCAATCAAGCACGAAGATTGTCGTCGACTGCCAAAGAAAAAAAAGTCGCAAAGCAGACGACGCGCACGCGCATCGTCTGCTCCTCTCCGCCCACTGCGCACGCGCAGTTGCGCATCGTCTGCTCCCTCCGAGGCGTAGCAGACGACGGCGGCGACATCTGCCGTCGAAGACTGCGCAAAAAAAAAAAAAAACCGAACCAGGCAAGAACGAAGCAGCCAGATCCGGAACAGCCGAAAACGTACGGAGTGTAGCCCGGTTTCGACTCCAGCAGCAAGAGCACTTCCGTTTTTCTCACGGCTAGGAAAGGAACCCCGAGCGGTGGGAGGAAGCGGCCGAAGAAGAAGAAAAAGGAGAGAGTTGTCTCACTTTTTTTTTTTTTTCAATTTCCTTTGCTTCTTTCGATTCGAGGTCCCCTCGTGCACAGCGGGACGGGCGAACAGACGATTTCCCTTCGACACACAGAGCCTAGTCACCAAGCCAATCCAAGTGTACATATGTGCACGTACGCACTGCAAGCATGCGCTTAAAGGCAAACGCGACTGATCGTAACTTGAAACCGCGCTCGCAGCGTCGCCTGCGCGCCCCCAAAATGAGTAGTAGAAACAACTTTCCGGGTTTCATTCGGGAGTCTCGCCCTGTACTGGGGCCCGGCTTCCTTCACAGAACGAGATAGCTATCCGAGGCGGTGTAACGACGCGACAACGCTGGCAGCCTTGATTCAGACTTGACACAGACGAAAGAAAGGCCTAGCCTTGTAGCTAATGGACGCCAGTCGTTCTGGGTCACCGCACCACAAGCACACCGAAACAAACCAGTATACACCCTTAGGAGAACTTTACCGAGTCTATAACACCTATACACAATAGAAAAACGGTGTTTTTGCCGATCAAAACACCCATGCCGCGGGGTGTTGCCAATGGACTAAAAACCTTTTATCACCGAAAAATCGTCAACTATGAAGCTGCCAGACGTGGAACATGCCTTTAGAGATAGCATCAGCATAGAAGGCGCACGTACGCGCCCAACCACGCACGCAAAATAGCATTGTAAAATACCTTACGAATAGCATTGTAAAATGCCTTACCTTACCTCGCGCTACACAGTCTTACACCGACCATCTGAAACGGCTTGGCGTATTAAGCCATCGTTCTGTACAGGTGGAAATATTCCTGTTTTGCATAACTGCAGATTAAACAGCCGCAAAGTGGGCCTAAACTTATGGTGGCCTAATTGACAGCCCTACAAGAGACAAATATTTTCATCGAAACTCGCCTCATAACCCATATCACTTAACATCAGGCACGCTGTCATAGGGGCCACAGGTGTTTCGTCATCGATAACACACTTGGCTCCAAAAGGGTGTTTTATGCAAAGCACTGCCTCTTAACGGATATTTGAGGAAGGAAAACCTTTTTACGCCATCATCTTTGCACATTATGGTTAGGAGAAAGTTGCTTGATTGGTTCAAAGTTGCTTTAAGGGTTCAAAGTGATTTACAATGTAGGGAGGTTTAATGGCGAATTCCATTAAGACAGCAGGAGCTCCCAAAACCACGCTTAAAGTGCTCTCTTCAGAGCCGGCGTGTTTCAGTGGTCGAACAGGTGCAGGAGCATTGTCATCCATTGGTAGAGCGAGAGTGCTTTTGCTGCGCCGAGAGCAGCCAGGAGCATTTTTGCAGTGCTCTCGCCTGAAAAGCGGAGTAGGCGCAATACGACGAGTCACGTGGTCCTTGAACGTCACAGCCTCCAAATTTTTCTTCAGCCGGCCAGCCCGGCGACAATGGTAGCAACCATGTGTAGTTTGACACCGCTGTTTTGTACGGCTGGCTACCATGACAGCTGGACGTTTGCCGATAAGTCATTGCACAATCATACTACGTATTAGAATAATGAAGAATATGTGGCGTACAAATTTCACGCGTATTTTGCTGTTGTCCCACAAAAAATATGTCGGGGCTTGGAATGTTAGTCGCATGGTCTCCCTACTCGTCACCTTGTCACCTGCCCTCCGGGAGCGCGCCGCATTCCAGTGGCAGGTTGAGTGGCCCTGCTTTCAGTGTTTTGCTCCTCCACTCCTAACTGCCCTGCCCCTCTACTCCTGTTCTCTTAATGGAATTCACCATAAGTTTTACGATAATGCAGGCGGAATTGTTGTATGCCCGTGGGCTCAGATTTGGGTGCTCGTTAAAGAAACCCAGGTGGTCGAAATTTCCGGAGCTTTACGATAATTACGATAGTTTACGAATTAAGTTTTACGATAGTCAGTGTACTTCGGTAGCCGGTAACGGCGTGATTAAGCCGAGACTCAAGTTCGACACTTTAGTGTTTTAGCTTGACGTCCTACCGAGCTACTACCGTTCCTACCGATCTCCATGCATTAACCTGTTGACGTTCTTTCGAGCTTACTAGCACGGCGTGGTAGCTAAAAAATATATATATAGAAATCCGACTTAAATATCACAGAGATACCGACGCAGCGCTGTTAGGTAGAAATCAATGCATGCGAGCAGCTCAGCGCCTGAATGCGTCGAAACAGACGTGCTATCGCTATTATCTTCCTCATCAGCAACAGTACCACATAAAGGGATATCAGCAGCCGCTTATGGGTGGTAGCCTGAATGTTGTCCGATTCCGCTTATTTAAAAACCAGCTTTATAGCAGCAAGATGGCAAGTTGGGCCAGTTGGATTGCGTTCATCATTGGAATATTTGTTGAAGCGCACTAAAAAACGGACGGACGACAAGGACAGCGCTTGCTCTCACAACTGAAGGTTTATTAATCAGAAAAGGTATTTAAAGCGGATACATGGACTTTCGCGAATGTACATAAGAACAGGGTGTGACAGAAACCACTTTTGTCAGGATTACAAAAATTGTACATATTATGTATCATTCGCTATATTTTACAAGTACCAGGTGTCGAGATACGCGTACTCTGTGTCATGCAGCACAATCGTAGCTTGGCTAACACAGTCATGTCCCCTCTTTCGGGATCCCACCATCTCACGTGTTAGCTGATCCTTGTGCCGAAATAATATATCTGTTTCTTTAAACGCAGGATAACATCCGCAGTTTCTACAGTGATCTGCAAGATGACTGTTTCCCGATGCCTTCACAGATGCGCGAAGTTCTCTAAGGCGGTCGTTCACGCATCTTCCTGACTGGCCGAGGTATACTTTTCTACAAAAAAGAAAGTGCGGCCAGCCCACGGGTGCAGGTTTGAGGCAGCAGCGTGTACTGAATACAATGCACAGTACGGCAAAGATGTAGCCGAAATTTTATTTTTAGAGGTCGCAGAATTGGAATGGTGTACCGGGGTGCGTTGGTATGCGCGCGGATAATATAAACATGCCAAATTTTGAAATTCTGGGGAAAGAGTTTAGCCCCCCCCCCCCCCCTGCTACGCCATGGCTCAACGTGACCAAAACGATCGTACAGGCGGCACATGCACTACGGTTACCAAACCAGGGCGCGCATCCTGCCAGTTGGGTGCAGTGTGGCAACATGCGGAATGAATAGTAATAGCCTTCGCACTGGACGCAACGATGTCGAATCTTGCATAGCGAGACACTGCAAGTCGTGCACGCGTGTTTACATCACAAAAATGCGGTCAGCGTCACTAACAAAGTCTAGCGAAATAAAAAAGGCCCATAATCCTCCGACGAGATGTGATAACGAGCCACCTCTTTAAAGGGAAGCTGTTTAGGAGCCGAGCCAAGCCCGACATAAAGACATTTGGAGGCCGCGTAATTGTCCGCGGGAGGAGGAACAATCGCATAGCTCTTGCCTTTGGTTGCGCACGCTGTTTGTAGTACACACGCGAGTACACAAATAAGCGACAGACCATTCGAGTAAACACCGCGAAAAAAAGAAAAGAAATAACGAGAAAAGCGAAGAGAAATTATGCGGCAAAGAAACGCGCTCCGTTTAGCGGGTCCGCGGCGGCACCATGTATAATATAGTGGAAAACAGCAAAAAAAAAAAAAACGGAATGCAATTAGAGGTAAATGAGAAAAGACGTCTCTGGCGAAGGGTATACGTTGCTTTTTAACGCAGAAAATTCCGAAAGGACACTAGTATAGGCGAATAAGGCGAATAAGGGGTGGAGGGCTGGGAGCCCCGCCGTGGTGGTCTGGTGGCTAAGGTACTCGGCTGCTGACTCGCCGGTCGCGGGTTCGAATCCTGGCTGCGGCGGCTGCATTTCTGATGGAGGCGGAAATGTTGTAGGCCCGTGTGCTCAGATTTGGGTGCACGTTAAAGAACCCCAGGTGGTCGAAATTTCCGGAGTCCTCCACTACAGCGTCTCTCATAATCATATGGTGGTTTTGGGACGTTAAACCCCGCATATCAATCAATCAATAAGGGGTGGGAATTAATAGAAGCAAGCACTGAAAAAAAAAAGTGTGTGTGTGTGGGGGGGAGTTATATGGAGTAAGTCGCCACGATGATGAAACTAAAAGCACGCAAGTAACGGAGTTACGGTACATGCTCCGTAAAGGTAGCATATGCAGTAGCTCTAGCCATTTAAGGGCTACCCCCGCGCATTATTTGAAGGGACGCTGAAGTGAAACACGGAATCGATTGATAAATCGCACTCTGAGAATTCGAAGCTCGCACGTTCGGTCCCTGCCAGCGGCATCTTTTCGTCCACTTTTTTTTTCTCTTTCTCCACATTTAAACCGCAATTATTTCAAATAACATTCGCTCTACTTGGCCTCACTGCATGACCGGAAATTCTCATTTAAAAAAAATCGATTTTCGACGACCTTTGCCAGCGAAGAACGCAGATACGCGGCATTCTTTACATATATTAATTTCAATTTTCCCACAATGCACTTACTGACATCGACACTACAGCTTGACGTCACGCTACAGTACTGACTCTGGCGACCTGAAGCAGCAGTCCGGCAAGTTGTGGTGACGTCAGGTACCAAAGCATTAAAAAATGGCCGCTTGTGCGTCACCAATGGAGCCACAATGCGGAGCTGCCGCGTAAACGTCACGATATATCCTGCGCGCAAGCGCGTGACGGGAAGCTCGTACCACGTTGTGACGTCAGCACACAAAGATCGGAACTATATATTTAGAGCATGCCCTATCTACTTTTCTAAAGGTGCACTCACGCTTATCAGTGCGTTCTCTAGGCTCTATAGTGCGTATTAAAAAAAAAGACAAATGGAGGTTTTATGTGTCAAGACAAAAGCGTGCAACAAATCGCCGTAACCCTGCTAGTTCTTCCACAGATTCGAGCAGACCCGGGGCCAGGACTTTTTTTTTTTCGGGGGGGGGGGGGGGGGCATTGTTGAAGACGTCGAAAAACACTTATTTTTACTCTGTCATCAGTGTTCCATACAAATTTCTGCGGCGGAGGGCGACCTCTCCTGGTTATACGGGCCTGGCTTTGGGTAATACTTGCAGCAATTCCCTCCCGAAGAAATAGAATCTGACGCTGAGGCTATCTGACAATTACTTGGAAAGGTAGTGCAGGAACGCGTTAACAAAAGAAGAAAAAAATCTGGAAAGGAAACAGCTGAACGATGAATGGGGAGGCGCAAAATAAACAGACGAAGTAGCGTACGTTTAAGAACAAGGAAATGAGGGCGAGAAAGACAATGAACGAGCCAGGGCGACGTGCCACTACAGCAGGGCTAAGAAAAGCTTTGCGGCGAGCTTATTCGCCGCTGGTGCCAATTAAGCGATTACACAATGACGCAGTTGGAACGGCGCTGGTTTCTCGACGCTTACGCCTGTCGCGGCATGCTCTTATTGTGGGCTTTCCGCGTGCTTCTTCAGAACTTTTTTTTTCCCCTCTGAAGCTGCCGCGTGGCAAGTGCGAGTCCCTCCACAGCCCGCTAGGTCTCGTTATTTATTAATGAATTTATTATTCATTTACTTATATATTTATTGGACACATATTGCGGGCACAAAGTCCACGCGAAATGGATATTTTTACGTAATACAAAGTTCAAGTTAATCAGTAGAATTTTAAAGGTAAACTAAAGCGAAGTGATGAATATGTTTAGACAGTATAATTAAACTGTGATGACTTTAATGAGGCCAACTTTCCCATCGTAGGTTTGTTTAGGAGGAGCAAAAAAGAGCTAACAATTTGATTTTTAAATTTCTCGCCACAATATCCGCGCGTGACGTCATGGATTTCGAAGGGTATTTTCGCATTCGCGACTTCTGCGCGACAAAATTTTCTGAAACTTTGCATGCGAAGTCTCAGACGGTAAAGTACTTCGTTGATAGCGATCAGGGAGAGCGTGGGCTCCAGCACACTCCGTCAAATTCTATGACGTCACGTTGATTGGTGTGGGCTTTTGAAGGTGGCGACGTTCTTTCTGCGCATATCTTCTCGCGGCGATTGGCGTAGTAATTTGGGTATTGTGGAAGTGCAATTTACAAACAGCAAAATTATTTTTCTCTGTTGTGTACAATTTAAAGAGGTGAGAAATTCGTAGACAGGGGGTGGGCATGAACTGGATGCACCTTTTGACATGCAAATTTGTCCTATTCCAGATTGAAGGCTCGAATAAGACAGGTACGCTTCCAGTGCGCGCACACACACACACCCTCTGTCAGTGAATTTTTCCCCATCCCCCTTCTCTAATGGGTATGACGGCATCCGATTTCTGACAAAAATATGCGTCTATCCTGAGCCCAGCAGTGTTTAATGGCCTCACCAAGTCCCATTGGTCACTTATGCATACCAACAGTACTCGTTACGTATTGACTAATGTTGGCGGCCGCACCCCCTCAGCAAGTCCAAATTACTGGCAACGTGGGGGGGGGGGGGGGGAAGGCTTTTTCGCAATGGCAGCAAAGTTCATGATGGCGGCAACATAAATCTTTCACCAGAAAAAGAAAATCCACGCATATCCACGAACTGAATGATGGCGAGTGTGCGAGGCTAGGTCCTCAAATCAATGTGTACGTGGAAGTCGTCGACTAGTATAATGGGTTTGTGCTTGTAGGTTTTATATTGTTATGCCACAATTACAATTTGTATGTCTATTGTTAAACCTTTTTTTGAGTCTTACATCCACTAATATGACACCGACAAGGCTAGGCACAAAGGAGCCTCGTCCCTAAAATGCTGTACATTCAGACTTCTATTGAAATCATCTGGCTCTCGTTCATGGCATGGCACATTACAACAGCAGCTCACAAACACAACAAACAATATGGCAACGCGACCATACCACGAGAAGCGTGATACGGAAGCACCTCCAACAACGAGTTATCGAACGCGACAAACACATATCTCGGAGGCCTTACTTTTGTCGACTACGTAGACAGATCTCGAAGGTCCTGCAAAGGGACCCTGAGAATTGTAGTGGGAGTCTTGCGCAAAGTTTGGGGTGCGATCATTGTGCGGGGGGGGATCAGATTTTGACGACAAATCTCAGGTGCAGGCGCTTGGAGACCAGCAGACTGCTTAAGCAGGATAGCATGGGATTTAGCAGGCTAGTGTTCCGTGGACACGGCGAGTGGTGAGAGCGCAAAAAATAAA
Organism: Rhipicephalus microplus; assembly: GCF_043290135.1. Classification (NCBI taxonomy): domain Eukaryota; kingdom Metazoa; phylum Arthropoda; class Arachnida; order Ixodida; family Ixodidae; genus Rhipicephalus; species Rhipicephalus microplus. Next base: position 57,250,654 of record NC_134707.1, read on the forward strand.
TGGGGAAGGTGTTTTATTTCTAGCAACTATGCGGGAACATGAAATTAGCTGTGACATTGGAGAAAGCGTTTGCTCGGAATTTTGCGGTAGTAGTGGTCAAATTACCATATTTATTCGATTGTAATTCAACGACAACTGTAGCACCAGAGGTGACTTTTCGATGCGTCCAGGAGAAAAAATATAATTTCGGTATTCGATTGTAACGAAAGGGTTGACTTTAGGTGGCCGATATCTGGAGAAAACCACACGTTGCGTTCGAATAAAAACAGTGTGGCAGATAAAATGACCAGCACTTGCCATGGAGTGCCTGGCTTAGAGGAAATGACGATGGTTATAGCGCGAAAACGGAACGGCGACAAAGAGATAAGAAGGACACGAGCGCTCGTGTCCTTCGTGTTCTCATTGTCTTTTTGTTCTCGTGCTATCATCATCATCATCATCATCCTGACTACATTCACTACAGGACAAAGGCCTCTCCCATGATCCGCCAGTCAACTCGGTCCTGTGCTTGTTGCTGCCAATTTATACACGCAAACTTCTTAATCTCATCTGCCCACCTAACCTTCTGTTTCCCCCTAACCCGCTTCCCTTGTCTGGGAATCCGTTTGGTTACCCTTAATGACCAATGGTTATCCTGTCAAGGTGCTACATGCCCGGCCCATGTCCATTTCCTCTTCTTGATTTCAACTATGATATCCTTCACTCCGGTTTGTTTCCTAATCCACTCTGCTCTCTTCTTGTCTCTTAAGGTTACACCTACCATTTTCTTTTCAATTCCTCGCTGTGTCGTCCTCAATTTAAGCTGAACCCTCTTTGTAAGTCTCCAGGTTTCTGCTCCGTAGCTAAGTACTGGCAAGATGCAGCTGTTATATACCTTCCTCTTGAGGGATCGCGGCAATCTACCTGTCATGATTTAAGAGTGCTTGCCAAATGTGCTCCACCCCATTCTAATTCTTCTAGTTACTTCAGTCGTGTGGTTCGGCTTCACGGTTATTACCGTGGAGCCTAGATTGATTTTAAGACCTACTTTTCTACTCTCCTTGTCTAACTCCGTCATCATAACCATCATCATGTCATACCAACTAGCCCAAGCTGCCACACTCCTAGAGGAAAAGCTGGGTTGAAAAAGAGCACCAAACCCAAGAGCATCCTCCTCGACAAACTTGTCGTTACCAATTTATCATGTTCACATTGGCTAAAATAAGCAATATGCAGTGCTACCAATATCAGTGATGCTACTGGCTTAGGTTGTTTTAGAGCAGATTTTTGGAGCAGCAACACTGGTTCTTGCAGCACCCCTCGCTAGAAGCAATTTTAAGACATGTGCTGTGTCCACACGCATGATACGAGCACGATTGGCTGCAGGCTATTCAAGCAGAATAATAATATAAGAAGCACAGAATTATAAATATCACCCATGGCTAACCTGACTTAGTACAGAAAGCTAATGGTAAAATATAGAATGATAACATGAATAGAGGTGACATGATTATCACAGATTAGCTTTAACAAATTTTAGCAAAAAATGTCACAGAAACATCTGTGATGGCACTTCTGTGTTTTATCAATAGAAGAAAACACACATGGCTTGTTAATTAGGTTCATCAACTACACTTCCTTTACTGCAGCATAAGACCATCAGGAACTGCGTAGGGTATTTCGGATGTTTCGAATAACCATTTGAGAACAAACATTTTTGGATACAGAGATTTACCGTATCACTCTAAGTGTAAGCAATGATCCCAAGCAGAAAAAGAATCACTGTATTTGAATGCATGACTACCAAGCAAAAAGCTTTCTGAATTAGTGAACTCGAAAGTTGGCTGCATTAACTTTGGTTGCTGAAGTACACGTGGAGAGCTTCGGTGACTTCTAGTAGCCGTCTCAGTGTGCACCCAGCAACGCGCATGGCTGCCACATTTGCCAATACAGTAAAGTGCCGCCCCGCCGCGGTGGTCTAGTGGCTAAGGTACTCGGCTGCTGACCCGCAGGTCGCGGGTTCGGATCCCGGCTGCGGCGGCTGCATTTCCGATGGAGGCGGAAACGTTGTAGGCCCATGTGCTCAGATTTGGGTGCCCGTTAAGGAACCCCAGGTGGTCGAAATTTCCGGAGCCCTCCACTACAGCGTCTGTCATAATTATATGGTGGTTTTGGGACTTTAAACCCCACATATCAATCAATCAATCAGAAAAGTGCCCATTTTCCGAAAGCCAAAGCTTCCAGCCACACTTAAAAATTCAGATGCTTTCATGGCACAGTCGCAAGCCTCATGCTCGGCGACGTACAAGAACGTCTCAAATTTCGGACGCTGAAATTCTTCAGTGCACAATCTTAAGGAGAATAGCATTTTTTCGGGATACTTCAACGCAAAAATTATGGTCTGTCTGTGTGTTTGTCTCTTGGTATGTTAGTCGCACCATTCAGCAACCCTGCGAAAGTTTAGGCACCTTCTCAACACCCAGCCGATCTGCTGGCTAGTTCATACTTGTCAGCATTGTCAACGAAAAAGCAAGTCTTACGCATATTCTAGGTAAACATCAATACGTAGCTGTTATGCAGCGTTCTTCTTTATTTCTAAAATGCATAGATATACAATTCTAAAAACCGCACTTGTTATTACGCACACTGATAATGCGATGCAAAACAAAAAAGTGGGCGTTTCTTATGCTTCGCTAGAATGACATGGTGTTGCCATCTACCAATGGCTCTGCGTTCTACAAACACTTTCGTTTCTTGAGATTGCTGCCAGATGGCGTCCATATCTCACACAGCGTAGAATTACTGTAGATGCTACCTATAGGTAGCTAAGTAGCGCATAGGTCTGCCATCTTATCCGCTGAGGCGTTCACGTCATGCAGAAAAGCCACCCCTTCCGAATGCAGGAGCCAAGGCGGCCTAGCGGCTTCGTACGGTTTCTCGCTTGTTCATAAACCCTCGCTAGCGCAATGACTTTCCCTTTGAAGGGGAAAAAAAGGAAAAACTCGAACAAATAATAGCACTGGTGCCATAGCTTGTTCGATGGCAATCACCATAGGAAGTAATAGTTTCGTTTTAGAAAAAGCAAGCAGGAAATTTTTGACCTAATTTGTTCGGAATCAGATTCCCGACAAATTATGCTCCACAAATTGCTCATTTCACATAGTTTTGGGCCCAATGCTTTAAGTGACTAAGTAAGTGGCTCATTAAAATAATTGCTAAAACTATATTTTACAAATAACATAAGTAAACGAGAATTTTCGGCATATCCACGTAGCTGTGGCATAAAGTAAACATTCGGCGAAACTTCAAATGCAATGCCGCACAGTGCTCGGGCTGAATCATACTGTTTTGACGGATTTGTAGGTAAGGTGTATATTCAAAACATTTACTCGCACAAAATTTTATTGTTCCGTCCCGTTCTATGGCTGTGTTCCGATTCTAAGACATCATCGTAGACAGTCTATGTAGACAGCTCAAAAGACAGCATCGAGCACAAGTTGTCCAAGAAATGGAACATGTCTAGATGGCTTTTACGCGACAAGGCACCACCTTGTGTCGAGGAGAGAGAGCTAAAATAAACAAATGTAACTGTCGATTTTTCAATCTTATTTCGTCATACAATTTAAGAAAAATTGAAAGTTACTCACATTGAGTGTCTAGAGAAGCATCTGCTTGCGTGCAGGCGATCATACCGGCGAGATCTAAGCAATCCGAGCAATTCGCTGAGCGGATTGATTGATATGTGGGGTTTAATGTCCCAAAACCGCTGTAGTGGAGGTCTCCGGAAATTTCGACCACCTGGGATTCTTTAACATGCACCCAAGTCCAACCACATGGTCCTACAGCCTTTTCGCCTCCATCCAAAATGCAGCCGCCATAGCCGGAATTCGATTCTGCGACCTACGGGTCAGCAGCCGCATACTTTAGCCACTAGACCACCGCGGCGGGGCAGTTTCGCTGAGTCGCCATCTTGTTTGAACAGCAAAGTAGTCTGCATCGCATTAGTCTACGATGACATCTTCTCGAAGCTGTCTATTTTGCCGGCTACGTGAGAATTGGGACATGCTCTATGTATGTCAACAAGGACACGCAAAAGAATACATACTATGTTGGTTATCGCCTACATAGTCCAGGAATATTACCACGAGCTTTTTAACCATATAATTTCAGTGAGGCGTGACGCCTATGGTGATGTGCATTGGGAACGTAATGTAACACTAGTCGTATGAAACCGCCGACACATTCAACCGGCAGCAACAATTTTGACGACTGACAGATGCACTGTCATGAGCAATATACGAGCTGTAATGTCGATTTCATGCTTATTCGACTACCTGCAATGTATCGAACTGAATTTGGCACACGTAATTGCCATAGCTACCTTTCGCTTGAGCATTTTTGCTCATGCCAACTTCACTACTTGCAGTGTAGCTTTTTTTTCTGGCACGCGTTTTAAAAGCAGAGTTTATTTTGAACTTCAAAAATTCAAGATGGTGAGAGCAAAACGCAGCCGTTGACAGCTCGGCCCAATATATCTAGTTTAGCAAGTTGCAGATTTGGCAATTCCTTTTTTGTCAGTCACCATGGACGTGCCACATGCAACGGAGAAGACAGATTTTCTGTTGTCTTGTCAATTCGTGTAATGAAGAGCGCAGCATCCTGTCATGGTCGCAACTATGCAACACTGAGTCAAGGCACTGCACCGCACAGCCACCACTCACACTGACATTCACTAAAAACAGACAACACAAGACACAACCACAACACTAATGAAGTAGTACATTCTGCAGTCAGCCGAATCGCCTCGCCGCACTGCTTGGGCAGCGGTGGCGCCAGTGGTACGGCGCTCACCAGAACCCGCACAACCATCAAGTTGGCTTTCCCGTTTTGCGCATGTGAGTACACTTGGCAAATGGGGGCGCGAGTGACGAGTTCGATCAGAGGCGCAGCTCTGCTACCTAAAGGTAGCATATACAGTAACTCAAACACAGCGCTGCCTCCTCACAGACTTTCTCACGCGGAAGGTCTAATAAATATTTTATTCTCTCTCTGCAGACAGCAGGCTATCATCTTTCGACAACCTTTGCCAGCTAAGAATTCAGACGTGCAGACAACTTTTTCGTACTGTCTGATCACATATCAGGTGAAAAATAGCATCACTTAGAAGTCCCACCTCAGCTGCATCTACCATTTCATGGGCTTGGATCAGTGCTTTGTTGCTACCACAGCAATGTTCGGAAGCCAGCTTCGCCACAATGCTCAAGTGGCATGGGGGGGAAGCAGACCAAAAGAAATCAAAGGGGGCCAAGGGGCCACTATCACAGCACATGCGACAATGTCCTCACCAGTGGCACAGCCAAGGAGGAGTTTGGAAGGTGCAAATCCCCCCCCCCCCCCCAAGAATCTGGGCTGCAAGCGTTGTATGTTGGCTTGGCGACAAGATTAATGCTGCAGCGGTGGTCACACTTGTACCCACCGGAACCTCGACGAGTCGATCATTACGATAATTTTCACTAGGCGAAAATTCCTTTTATTGTTGAAGCCAGACACAGTTCCAAAGTCTGATAGGCCACGTTCAAGCATATTACAGTTTGACTCTTCGTACATGTGATAAGATATGCTCAAGCCAGATAATAACATATCTATTGAACCTTCACACGTTCAGCTAACATCTAAACACACACACACACACACATGACAGAATATTTGGCTCATTCACCGAACTTCACTTGTATGCGAGTGTACAATATATTGATACATATCTTTACTATGCCCTAATAACTAAAGGCAATCCGAAGTGTCTAATGACAAAGGTGATTGATTGATATGTGGAGTTTAACCTCACAAAACCACTACATGATTATGAGAGACGCCGCAGTGGAGGACTCCGAAAAAATTTCGACCACCTGGGGTTCTTTGACGTGCACCCAAATCTGAGCAATCGGGCCTACAGCATTTTCGCCTTCATCGTAAATGCAACCGCCGCAACCAGAATTCGATCCCACAACCTCGTAGTCATAAACCTAAAGCAGCGTAATAAGAAATTATATGTGGGCAGCTTTAGTGAGCAAAAGTTTTACTTTTCTGCAGTGTGGAAAACAGTGCTAAAATAAGGAACATAAAGCTTAAATTTTAGGACACACACAAACACACTTCACCTGTTTGTCCCTTTACATTGACATAATTGAAAACAACGTTAGTTCGGTATGTCGCCGCGGGAAAAAAAGTTGCCGCACCATAAGTTGCACTCAAGCACTGAATCAAGAGCAGCGTGCGTGATACGAAGTTCACATTCCCGGCCAGGAGATCAACAACAAAAACCCACCTAGCTTACATAAGACCGCTCACTGGTAGCAAAGGCGAAAGCTTGTGTCATAAAACCGTAAAAGTTCTTAAATTTACAGATGAGGTAGCAAATGCGATATCTATAGCAAGCTCGATAACGATGACGCTTATTCCGAGAGGAAACTTAAGAGCAGTTCATAAAGGACGGAATGACACGTGACCTGTCGAGCACCGCGCAGCCGGAACCACGCGAGTGATGCGCACACTGTAGCCACGACGGCACCGTTTCAAAGGCGGCCAGCCCGCGCAGCGTGCCGGGGTATTATAGTCTTTCTTGGGATACTTTGACACAAAAACTTTGGTCTGTCTGTTTGTCAAGTCAAACGGCTTAACACAACCAAATCCATAGCGCCCACCAATATTGCTCAAGTTTCCACACTCATACTTGTGCGACTGTCGACTAAACAGCAAGTATTGCGCATATCTGAGGCACAATATCAACACTTCAATATCGTGTGGGGTGTTTCTTTACACTATAAAAGTCATACATAAGTAATTCTAAGAACCGATGCGTTCATTATGCTGCAGTGACAATGCTATGCAATGCACAAAAAGACAAGTTTCCTACGCTTTGCTAAGACGACATGGTGCTGCCACCTACCTTGAAGTATACAAAATAATGGCCCACAAGATTGTGCATGCACGCTCCGCACTTGCTATAATAAAGACCATCCTTTCGTTTTCTGAGATTACCGCCAGACGGCGCTCATGTCTCACGCAGTGCCTCCAGAATCCCATTCACAGATTTTCTTATGCAAATCACCAAATAAGTGTTTTATTCTATTCATTCTGTCCAGACGGGAGACTATCGTCTTTGGATGACATTTGCAGTCGAACATGCAGATACGGGGCAAAAATTTTTTTTTTCCTCTGTTTTCCTTTCACCCTTCGTTCATTCATTCCACGTCCCTTCTGTAACGATCTCGTCGTTCGCTCCACAGCGCTCCTCTTTTCAAACGTGAATTCCCTACCGCGTTTGTCACAAATATTTTCCGGCAACCACATCATAACCAGTCTTTCATCTTGGGGGACTGCACCAAAAGCTGTATGCGTATACATGTATTTCTATGGGAGGGTAAATAGAAGTCAAAAAAGACCGCATCGTAACCAGTCCTGCATCTATAAGTGGTCATTATTAGCCAAAATATCTGTTACGTCTGCCGATAGATGTTACAGACAAAAATCTAAAAAAAATTTACAATGCAGCAGGCGCTATAGCGATTTTTATGCTTTGCCTCGATGGAAGCGCATGTAAGAGATGGTAACACGCCGAAAGTGTCATCTATCGAGCTTCGGCTTAAACCGCATCCCTCTGTGACGCCATCGTGCCGCGTCCTCATATAATCTCGCCCCATGGCTGCAACTCACCGAAAGCCCAGGACACACAAACACACAAGAGAGAAACGGCATCGCCCACACGCGACTCACCGGTTGACGATGCACCGTTCCAGGGAACACTGTAACCGTATGCTGCAAAGCCAGCCTGGGCTCCTGCTTGGGCTCCAGCTCGCTCGGCGGCTGCCAGCATAGATCCCCGGCCCCGCAGTGTGGCCCCTCCCCTGCGCGTTGAACCTCGTGGCCTACCCCGACTCCTACCCGTGCCCCGGCCCTTTTTGCCACCTGGAGATGGTGCTCCGGGACTGTCCCCTGGGCAGGCAAAACGAAACGAGAAAAAAAATCTTTCAGGAAGAGGTTCCGGATGTAGACCATCGCATATTAGCTTCATGAGATGCAAAAATCAAAAGATCTATGGTTGCTGTGATGTCGTGAATGGCCTTGTGCTTTACGCTCAATAACACACTCACTTCACCCTTTACCAACAAAACTGCACTGCACCAGCCCATCAGCTCTGCCAAATGAAGACTGTGCACACATAAAGTGAGCACAGATAATTGTCTGGCACATTAACGACACTGAGCAAGTCTCACCTGAAGCGCTCAGCGGAGGCAACGGGGTGCTCGACGGGCTGCCATCGTCCACGATGAGGGGACCGTCGCTGCTGTCATCATCTTGCGCGACAGCCACGCTGCTGAGCGAACGCTGCATAAGTGAGTAGGCATAACGAGCTTTTACACTTAAACATCATTAGAACAAAGTCATAGATGCCCTGAGAATACTTCATTATATCCTAGAATTCCTTGTAAAACGGATAATTCTACCACCATACACACTAAAGCCTTATTACAACAAAGTTGCATTTCACACGAATTCGTTATATCTGAAAACTTGTTATACATGTATACTCCTAACACTATATCTATTGCAAGAATATTCTTAATTTACTTCGTTACATCTGGGTTTGTTATATCAAGCTATATGACAAGTATATGACAAGCCTATTCTTCACCTAGTTTGTTATAACCAATAATTCATTACATCTGTGTTCGTTATATCGAGGTATGAGTGTACTACTATTGGTTAAGTTATTTGTTTTTAAATGAATCCCCATTAGATAAAAACCATAGGGACAAGACCGGACAGCTCTCCCACAGAGCCCCATCATTTGAAGCTGTTTGAACAATGTAGCCAGTAGGTCACCTTGGCTAATGAGGTACATTGTTTTACCTGTAGCCTACTTTATCCCTGCTATAATGTGATACACAGAATACGCTGTTGCAACTACAGTGTCTGAGCAAAATGTTTGTGTTTAATTTTGTTCCACCAAGTTCTGTGCAACTTCCGGGCAAAAAAAAATTTTTTTTAGCTTCGTTCAAACACACTTGTAACAATGCACAGAATATGCTGTTACAATAGGCAGAATATTTAATGCGGTTATAGGCAAGTCGTCTTGTTATAATGCATAGGATAATACTACAGTATGCGACAGCGTGGCATAAACACAGGCACCCACCTCACTGTACGGGCTTGGTGGGACGGAGTCCAGGCTGACGATGGACTCTGAGTCCTGTTGCGAGGGCAGCGTGGGAGGCGGCGTAGGAGCCATCGCCGCAGGGGCGCTGGTCGTCACATTGTGTTCCACGAGTTTCTTTTTACGAGGGCCCCGCTGGTAAGGAAGAAAAAAATGTCAGAAAATGAGACAGCATGCGGTGCACTACAGTCACACTTTGAAACAACAAACCGGCATGGCCCATTCTATAGCCTCAATCAGACACCTAGGGTGCAAATCTTGTGGTGTACATCTAGTGGGCTGTCCAGCCTCCACTGATTGGCTGAAGCTCGGCGAGCAGCGCGCCACCCGTTTCCAGTCTTTCTTCCGAAACGTCATTTTGACGTCGCATAGCTTTCACAACTCTCGACATGAATGAACAAGACTGCTGCCCTCAGAGATCTGCTTTTGGACACACATCTCGGAGGCCGAGCATGAACTGTGATCACGCTAGCACTTCAATTAGGTTTAACGTGGCCACCCGCCTGACACATTTCAAAGTGTGGCAGTTTGGGCTAGTTGATATGACATGGCGATAGTTATAACGCATTCTGTTAGTCGTTCTGTTCTTGCACAATAACTATCATCATGACAATTCAAAGGTCGATACGCATTGCCTGCATAGTTCTTCTAACATCTCAACACGTTGATACACAAGTTCAGACCTGTCAAGTTTGTTTAATAGTCCTGTCACTGCACATTCCCCCCACTTTCCTTCTATTTCTGCTCGGAACGTGCTGGCGGGTATGGTGCATTCAGACGACGGACCGAATCCGGATTTGTCGTGGACGCGGACAGCTAATCCGCGGATGGTCCGCCTGCAGGCGCATCCACACGACGGACGGTGTCCTAGGGGAAAACAGCCGGATTACCCTCGACAGCAGATTCGGCGCTCACCTGCGCTCGCTGGCAGCAGACCGGTTTGAGAGTATTCAACATTGATGCCCGCAAGAAGCGACGCTTGACTGCGATGTCTGTCGCGTTGTGACAAATAAACGAGGAGTGTTATTCTTTCAAGAGAAAAAGGAGTTGCTGGCAGAATGTTTTTTCAACTACATCGTTACCCACTTGTAGAACTTCTAAACGTGTCTCCCACCTTTTTTTTTTTAAAAGCGGCACGTCGCCGGTTGCAGAAGTTGGAATATTTCACCACCATGACGGCTAAGAATCTCGCGTGTTAAGCGACGGCGGTGACATTTCCCGAACCACCAAAAGTGATTTCTGCATATTTAATCACCTGAGAACAAAGTCTCCGGAAACTAAGCAAACAATGCTCAAGCGTAGATGATGCCGACCAGTCATGCAGCTGTCCGCGAACCATGGAGGACATGCCGCGAGCAGACGAAAAGTGTACTGGTTGCCACCGACCCCAAGCTATTCCGCTGAAGTACCGGCTCTCCCCCGCCAGAATCCCGATGTGAGAAACAGGTTGGCTTCATCTGTCCGCGAGCCGCGCGGACGAGTCGCAAACGAGGGGAATCGCTGATGTGAGGTCACGTGACGCGCCGTCCGCCCCGCCACATCGGGATTCGGTCCGTCGTCTGAATGCACCAGTAGGGACGTGGTAGAGAGTGTTATGACGCCACGTACGGCGCGCCACTTTTTTGAGTAATTGGATGCACTCTGCCGAAGTAGTCCACTAGATGAACACCGCGAGAATACCTCTCCTGTGGGACCCCCAAAGAAATACCGGCCAAAAGTGCAGCACTGTAAATCAAGAAGTACGCACACATCGAAAAATGTTTGCTCGTACGCCACCCTGCACCTCTGCAAGTGCGCATTTATCGGTGTTGCAACCAGATTGCCTCTACATTTATTGAAAACATTCAACCGGCAGAAACGACACCGCTTTGACAGATGCCGTGAAAGAGGCCATTTAATTCTGAAGAAACTCGTACCCTGTGGAGCAAAAATGTGTGAGAGGCATGTCTATCTAGAGAAAGGCATGGCCTGCGCAGCAAGAGTGGTGCTAGTGTACAATAATGATGAATATTTTTAGCTTAATGACAGCATGTCCGTATAATGCGGCAAAGCATTATAATTGCAAAAATAATTAAACACTACATAGCAAGGCATGCTGCCTAGGTCTTATATAAGTTATATAAGCAGTAGGTTTTTCCTTTTTTGATATACAATCACGAGTTTCAGTACAGTGTACATAGTGTGCCAAACGGCGTAATGCAAGTAGGCTCCTGTTAAACGAAACCTGAAGAGACTAGGAAAATGTGTTTCATTTAACGGGAGATGTACAGGGGTGCACAATTCAAGTACAAATACAACCATATTAAAAGACAGTTGTTTCATTTAAGGTAGTTTCGTTAACCAAGAGTCTACTGTATATAAGGACGCCGTTATGGAGGCTATGTTGAAAGCACTAACCTTTTCGCCTTTGTCGCTTCGCCTCTTGCGCTCCTTGGGCTTCTCGACATTGTCCTCGAGCTGCTTCCGTTCCTCCTGACGTTGCCGGACTGTGTGAATGTACAGAAAGAAAAAAGACAACAAAATCAGCAGCAAGAAAAAGACGAAGAAACATGCTTAAGGGGGTTGTGGCAAGTAAAAATAATTTTTTTATCAATGTACTGTTTGTGATGAAATATGGTGTGTGTATGTGGATGATTGTGAGGATTCTAAATATGAAAACCGTTTTCAAATATCTCTTGTACTTTTTGAGTTACAAGCATAATTATACTAATTAATGCTCTTCACAATTAAAGAGATAATTATTGCTAAATGAAATTATTTTTTCATATTATTATGTTCCCAAAGCATCAACTTGTGCAAAGAAGCTATTAGTTGATTTTTGTAGTTCTTGTAACCATAAATAAAATTTCCAAAACATGGATGTTGTTTTGCGCACACATCGCAGTAATAATAAAATGTGTTCTAAAAATTTTAAATGATGAGTAAGAAGAGAGATAAAGCTTTATTGCACTGCTAAAGGCCTCCTGAGCCTAGTGCAAAAAACGGAACGACTCTATCAGTCTTTGTTAGAAAATGACAGATGTTCTACCGAAGGCACATAGGCGAAAATCAAGAGTTGAGAAAAGTGACTTTAAAAGTTCACTCTTGTTTGGAAGTTCACAACATGCCTAAAACACTCAGAATCCTCCTGGGCAGTAATCCTGAGATGCTGTGGCCTTGGCCTCTGTAGAGCGCAACCCAGTTTTGCGCTTCTTTGTCGTGGAACAATGCGCCTTTTGAGCCCTCTTTACCCTTTTGGCATCCTTTTCGGCTGCTCGCCGCAAAGAGCAGTCTTCTGGATTGAAGCCCAGTTGAGCAGTGATCTCTTGCAGCGCACTCTTGCAGCCACTATTGAAATGGCAGACTGCATCTGCAACTGCACTTTCCACACTCCGAAGGTAGGCGAACTGGCTCTTGGACTGGAGTGACCAAATGACGCTGTTCATACTCTCCACAGCGTTCTGGGTTTTTCCCTGCGCACACCTTTCAAGGAGCTCTTTGTTCGAGAGGCGCTTGTAGATTGGCAGCAGTGCCACTCGCACGTGAGGGGGCAGTTTATGTTTGTGAGGCGGCAGCGGCTCTCCCTTCGCCAATGCCTGATTGTGCGGGCACCAGGAGTCGGACCCACTTGGGCACAGGTCGTGGTGTGGATCCTGGTCTGTGGATGTTACATGGTAATAAGTGGCCATGATGGCCCTCTCCACGCCAGGAGCATCGTTGGGGTGGCTCTTAATGGCCCAGACATAATAATTCGTTAACTTCTTTATCAGGCCCTGCGTCAGCCGGCCTTTGCCACCCATGCTCAGTCCTCGGCCTTTGGATTTGTGCTCATCAAGAAGGTTGCGCAAGGACGTGCCCATTCTTTTTTTCACATACTTCACACACTCCTGTTTCTTGATCACCATGTAGCCATACACCTTGTCTTGCGTGAGGGCAAGGTACGTACGGCTGTCACCGTCGCAGAGCACATTGATGTATCGAAGCTTGTACTTGGTAAACGATCTTTCAAACATGATCCTAGCTGCTTCTACTTCCATTTGGCCTGCATTAGCATCAATGTTCTTTTGGCACTATGGCTTGTGTTTCTCAAGCCACTCCTCATAGTTGTCGTCACCAGGCTTGGGGCCAACAGCACAGCCTTGGCAGTAGTTGGACAGGACACAGTGGTCCAAGACCAAGCCTGTGTACAGCTCGATTACACAACCCACGCCAATATGACTTCTGTGCCCCCTCGTCATCCACGTGCCGTCGTAAATGACGTCAATGTTGCCTGGCACTCCTCCTAGGTTCTTGTAAATGTCATGCACCTTCTGTGCACTTTCTGCTTCAATGCGGGTGGCAGCTGATGTGGTGGCAGGGTGGCTGTACTTCCTTTGCAGTCTCTAATAGGACTTGTGGTGCAGTGCTCGATGCGAAATGTCCATCGCAGAAAAAATTTCATTTATGGCAGATTGTTTTCTGCCAACTGACTGCACAGCCCTCAAATCACGCACGTTTACCTCAAAGGGGTTCGTTTTTTGTTGCCCGGAGCACCTCGGGAACGACCACGCACTGTTCACTATGCCACAATTGTCACAAAAAAGTTCCATCCTCGCCGCGAGTCCAAGGCAGTGCGTAGTCTCGAGGCGTATCGACCCTTCGTCGCACTTGTTGCACTTTGCTGACGAAAGCAGACCGTTCAGCATCTTCTTATTTACAATGAAGAATGTGGAGTCCTTACCGCCGTCATTTTCGTCGCAGCCTTCGTTCAGAAGTTCAAGCTTCCGCTTTGAAGCGGACTTCGATGCTACGGCATCCAAAACATCCCACCTTGTGTGCGCCCGCTGCGCGATTTCTTCACTGCTCGGAATCTGGGCCGAAACTCGCGATAGAATGTTCGACGTGCGAACGCCCGGAGTTGAAACGGCTGCCGACGCGGTGCCACCGCAATCGGGTTCGCGAGAGCGTCCATCACGGTCGACGGCATCCGGCGGTCCAACATACGACAATGTGGCACCTTTCACACTCTCGGCCTCACAACAATCAGCGAAGGGTCTGAGTAGAGGCTCCGTGACGCTTGAAGAGCATGCTCCGTCCGGAACTGCGACTGGGACGGCAGCCGCAGTCGTCTGCCCTTTGTTCCAAGCTTTCCGACGCTTGCCGTACTTGCGGACGCTCCGGAACTTTTTTTGCGGCAACATAGCACCGCAGTATGAGCAAGCACTCGGAAGAGACCACCGATGTAAACAAAGCTTGGTAAAAAAAGCATGCGAACTATCACAAAAACAGCAAACTGGCAAAAAACGAAGCGCACGCCGGATGATTCTCGGCGCGGCGGCCGCAGATGCGCTCGCGCTTCCAAGGTTGCCAAGGTGCGCGGCGCAGCTTCGCTTAGTAAGAGGTCGCGCCTGCTACCACCACGTGACCCGCGCAGCTTCGTTTTCGTTTTTTTACTTGCTCCTCGCGCTTTTATTTTCACTCCGCGAAATAGGAGACCGCGATCATCGGGAAGCCGGCTTTCTCCTCTTTCCAAAGCTACCAAAATGGCGGCTCACGGTCAACAACTTGGCGCGTTTGCGCGGCGTGAACAACAAGGTTTCAGGGGCTTTTTTTTCGCACTTTTCGGCAACTAGCCTCGGCAAAAACACTATTTGCGGGATTCGTAGCGCACATTTCGCTGTAATATTTTAGAACACGGAAGTTGAGGGTCTGAAGATTACGAAAACAAATAAATCAGAAAATCGCATATTTTGACCAAAATCGGCACTTCACTTGCCGCGCCCCCCCTTAACAGGACCGACAACTGGTCAGAATGCAAGATTAGATCCTGGCAGAAATGAAACAGCCGTGTTGCCGTGTTGCCAGAAGGCGGTCACATGCAGACTATTTGTTCATCGCGAACATTTCGAAATTTTCAATTACCTAAATTCGAATACTCTACGATTCGTTTGAATATTTGAAGCATTCAAATATTCACACAAGCCTAATAATAAGCTTTTGAATAGAATGCAAGATATAATGTAAATTATGACCTAATTAAAATGAGGCTTGATTCCAGTTTACAAAGCCACCTGCTCAATATTTTAGCCTACAGGAAAAATAACACGGGGGCTGATGAATAATTCCACAGTAGACAACTTTGATAAATTTGGAATGAGACTAAAATGCGTGCATTTCACTTTGATTTTCATTAGTGGTATGAGCATACTTTCAGTATTAATTCTAATAGTAAGAAGCCTCGTTAGAGTTAACTATGAACTCACACTTCCTCTCCAGCTCGGCGTCGTCCAAAAGCAGCGACACAACCTCCTTGGGTTTGAGTGTGTCAGGCTTGAAGTTGCCACCGCTGATCACCATGCGTTGGATCTGCAGACATAAAACACACGATTTTCATGAGGGTGGTTCTTGGCACGAAAGCAAAATAGCGCAATATTTTCAATCTTATTCTGCAAGTAATGTTAGTTGGCTTTCAGAATTATTCTGTATGTTAGGGTCCTAAATGTTCCGTGTGGTAGTATGCTTCTATAAGCACAGACAAGTTTTGTAATTACAAACCTTCCGTAAATCCCCCTCCGAACATAATAATAATAAATATTAATAAAAATATATTTCAATACTACAAACTTCAGAATACCAAGTGTTTTAGAATAACATATAGAATTTTATCCCCTTTATATCTCCACAACACTTAAATATTGAACAGGGATTTCATAAAGTTACTTGCAGCTGTGGTAATAGCGCCCAGCTCCCTACCAGCCCCTATCATCATCCGAATGCTGGCAAATTTTTTTATGCGTTTGCCCTATTCAAATGGGCGATAGCAGTACCACCACCACCATCATCTGGTACTTGTTTTTCGCGTCAGGCTTTGCCCCGTCACCATTGTTATCGCTGGGCAGCTTTACCTGTGCGCTTGTTACGCAGCTGTTTCCTATCCTTCTGGTTGGTGGCTGAACATTCAAGATGAGCTCCGGAAGCGGCACAAAAGAAATGCTAGGACAGTGACCTAAGGGATGTAGTCGCCGACTGAACACTACGCACAATGCGCCGAAGAAGCACGCACGTGAGGAGTGATAGGATTAAACCATTTGACGAGACAAGGAAATGCACCAACAGCAAAGACGGCGTTCAAACAGCGCGCGCGAACCAACGTGAAGAATCGATATTTAACGCCGATGCTTCGCCGTGTGTAAGAAGGACGTGCATGCATAGGAGTTTGTCTTTCAGCAGTCAAGCTGCCCACATTAGGATAGATCTCACTCTTCCTCAAATAAATGTGCCCTGGATAAGTAATTTTTCGTGTCTGTTTTTCCCGCTTACTAGAGGGTAATGGGGTCGTGAATGTATACACAACACAGGTAGGCGACCCATGTGGTTGCGTTTACGATTTTTGTGCAAAATTTCAATATTTCCACTACAATGACTTCTCAAAATAAAAAATGATTTTTAGCGAACCTTGAGATTCGTGGTATAAAGATTACACTGCATTCCGTATCCCATATTGCGGGGACCTGTCCTGCAGACCGTGCACCTCCATCACGAATTGAAGAAAGGAACTAAAAAAATCTTATTGCAGCACTCTTTAAATGGAACTGATGCTTAAATGAATCTATTGCTTCCAATATAATGTGTTACCACACAGTAAAGTTTTATTTACATATTTTCCCAACTCCTTCAGATTTTGTTCAACAAGAGTTGACTGCATGCTGATTTACAATTTAATTCTCTCAGCTTAGAAAAACTTGCTCAAAAAAAGGCACACAAAATATTTCATATTTTGGAACCACATAATGCACCATGTTAGCATTTGCAGTCTGCACAGAAGAGTACATATATTTAGCAAGCTTCCTCAATATCAAATTAGAACCTGAAAAGAAGCCTTAAACAACAGTGTCCCCAATTACTAAACGGTTTAGGTGCGAAGCACTTAGGGTCTCAGCTTGGCGTGTGATGTCGTCACACTGTGTCATGTGGAAACGTCATTTTTCAAGAACTAAGAAGCTTTCATTTCTGTGAAATCCGTATGAAATTCCTAGTGGCTTCGTGCCACTAACAGGTGGTTGTCTATTTTCCCTTTCTTAACCTTTCCGCCACCTTGCTAGTCTCCGCAAAACTCGCTTGCATTACTTGTGTCCATGTGCTTCGAATTGTCGATGAATTTGTCCTCCCACTGCCAATTGCTGGCTTTCTGGTTAGCTCGATCGGCAGAGCGACCGCCCCAGAAAGGCTTTGGTCCCCGGACCAGGACAAAGTTTTCGGCAACTGAGAAGCTTTTTTTTTCCTGTGAAATCCGTACGGTTTTCCTCGTGGCTTCGTGCCACAAACAGCTGGCTGTCTATCTTCACTTTCTTAATGTGTCATGTAGCGTAGTTAGAGGATATATGCCACAAAAGTTGGGCAAGTCACACTACTCACCACCAGTCCGCTAAAAATAAAAACGGCAACAGTTTGCCCAAGAAATAGCCAACGACGTTGGCAGAGCCGACACACCCTTCTCTACATGCCTTGAAGGGGTTGTGCCACCATTTTTGTGGCTGGCACGTTCTTTGCTGCAAGCGTTTTTTATAGCTCCAGGAAGCATAATGCATGCACCAAGACTCATTTGTTCTCGCTAAATAAATTAATATCGTCTTTTTTATGTGGACAATTTTCAGTTTCCGGGAGCCAAATTGCGCTGTGACCCAGCTGTGTAGCTTGGTCGCGTGGCCAGGCTATGACCTACGCCGTGCTTATTGTTGTCTGCTCTCGCTGGCTTTCTCACACACACTTTCCGCACAAGCACTTGCAAAACAAACGTCTAGAAGCTGCTGTGCTTTGCCGGTACCTGCGTGACGGACGTTTCCCAGGGTGACACCCCCTCACTACAATAGGCGTGCGCACGGGAGGGGAGTAAAAGGGCGGCCGCTCCCCCAGTCGCCTACGATGGATAGTGCAAACACAGCCCCACACATTGACATAATAGGGAGGCGATGCTCTGCGACGAACCTTTGTTCCCCCTGAAAGGAAAGCCTGCGCACGCCTACGCTACCCTACAGATCTGGTGCGGCGTCACTGCAACTTTAGTTGGCCTTTCCGGAGGCCTACGACAGTTCCAGACGCGCTTGCAATGGGCTTCGGTCGGCAGAACGAGCATTCAGGTACGCTCCGGAGGGGAATTAAAATATATTCTAAACCTTTGCCGTGTCTGGCCGTTCGCGTCGAGTGTCCTAGCATAAAAGAGGCTTGTTTTAGCCTCGAAATTTTATGGCACCAACACTTTGAGAGACTGAAACCAAACATGCAGGAAAGAAGAAGTGCCTCAGGATAAGCCACATTGACAGAATTTTCCGACAACATCAGTGGAGTGGAAACACCCTTTTCTACATGCTACACTTTTCCAACTTTTTTTTTTTCTCTGTAGACGTCTTTTTTTCAACAACAATTTTTCTAACTGTTTCCCGTGTACCCACGAAAACTGAAAACTAGGTCAGCAACTACTACACTGAAACCTCAATATAACGAGCCCAGATAGAACGAAACAACAGTTATCCTGGATATAACGAAATATCGGTTATAACTAAGTAAATAAGGAATACAGTAGCAATACACTCATTATAACAAATTGGCACCTTACATGAAAGTAAGTTCTTTATAACTGAAAATTCATTATAAAGGTATATTCCTACCAATGTACTTATTGCAAGACTATTTTTCATTTACTTCGTTAGAGCCACTATTTTGTTACATCGCGGTCTCAGCGTAGTGTAAGAAATATACCTGTATAACAAATGTCTTCATATAAAAAACTGATGCAACAAGATGCAACTTTTTTTTATTGACATTTGTGTGTGTAGACTACAATAAATAGGTAGACAGTGGCTGCTCACCTCGCTCTTTTCTCGAGCCCTCTGAAGAATGCGTTCCTCGATGGACCCTTTGCAGAGGAGCCGGTACACGGTCACCTGCTTGGTCTGGCCCAGACGGTGGGCCCGGTCCATGGCCTGCTGGTCCACGGTCGGGTTCCAGTCACTGTCGTAGAAGATCACCTACCACCAAAAGAGTCCACATCGTGAAATACAACCAGAAGTTCAATGAACCTCCTAACTACCAAACAAGGATGCAGGTGAGAAAAAAGATGCAGTTCTCAAAATCTTCAATAATATTTATTAGTAATTATCGGGGTCTGACGATTGATATGTGGGTTTTCACATCCCAAAACCACCATACGATTACGGGAGACACCGTAGTGGAGGGCTCTGGAAATTTCGACCACCTGGGGTCTTTAACATGCACCCAATTCTGAGCACACGGGCCTACAGCATTTTCGCCTCCGTCGAAAATGCAGCCGTTGCAGCTAGGATTCAATCCCACGAGCTGCGGGTCAGCAACCTAGTACTTTAGCCACTAGAACACCGCGGTGGAGCAATTGTCAGGGTTTAGTGTTCCAAAACCACTGTTTGATTATGAGAGACATCATAGTGGAGTGCTGCAAATATTTTGACCATCCGGTGTCTTTTCAATGGGTACCTGAATTCAAGTTTGCCTCCAGTGAAAAAACTTCGCAAAATTTTTATTTCGCGTGGTTCCACAAGTAGAAAAGAAAAAAAACACCACAAAAAAATCGCTTTCAAATAATACAAATGGGCATTCACAAATGGAGACGTCAGTCGCAAATACGCAAGAACACCACCAATGGATGCTAATTCTGGTGTTCAGCACTTTCATTTAAATTGACGCTAGTTTTGCCTTTCAGCACTTTGAAATAAATCAATAACTAATATCATTTTTCAAATGATTCCTAAAGGCCAATAGGGTAGCTTTTGTTCACAATAGTAGCTATCCCAGTGGTCAAGTGCATGTTACGGTGCTAGACCACTTATTCAAAACTCGAACCTGGGAGACGGAATACAATAAAGGCAAGAATGCTCAAGGCCCGCGAACTTACATTTAGGTGCATGTTAAAGAGAACCTCGCGTGGTCGAAATTGCCGAAGCCCTCCACTAAGGCATCTCTCTTAATCATGTTGTGGTTTTTGGGACGTTAAACACCAACAATTATTTTAATCTGTTCAAAACGCTGCACATGCAAAAAAAACAAAAAAATTGCCAAACTTTAAGGAGTTTGGTCTAAGCGGCCACATGTAGTGCACTCTCTGCCCCGCAATTTCGTTTCACTTGCACGCCAGCTCAAATGTTGCCTTCTGCTTCTCGCTCTTGGAGTAAGTCTAGAGGAGACTGAGTGACATAAGCGCGAGTTTTCACAAGACACCAGCGATTCGCTGTCGTGTAATTTCCGCAAGTCATGTGCGTGCAGGTGGTGATGAGGTTAACGAAATTCCATATGAACCGCCGATCCTGCCAAGCCTGACATACAAAAATCCGAAGCCTTGCTTCCATTTTTGAACCCGCCAAATGTCATCGAGTGCATCGATGCTGATGAAAGACTGTTAACAGTATTTGCGAAAATTATTTATCCTAAGCAGGCAGCATATATAACGCCCATCGCAAGACTAAAGCCTCTCCCAGGGCGGCCCACTTTACTACATTTTACCACGTCGTGTGCAACGCGACTCAATTTCTATACCTGAAAACACACAAGTTCTATCAGCCCAATAAACCTGCCACTATCCTTAGTTACATTTTACATTCAACGGTATTGATTGCACCGCCACAACTAACCGATGATATGGCCTGGGATACCACAAGGATGACTGATCTAGGCGGTATTGCCCATGGTATCCAAGGGATATCCTAGACAATGTAACCTATGATGCTGAATACAGTCGCCGACCAATGTTCCGGACCTGGCGTGTACCGCAAAAAAGTCCGAAATAGTGGTCAAGCCGTGAATATGAAGTTTAGTTGGATCAGAAAAGCCTAAAAAAAAAATCCCCCAATAATACTACACTTCATGCTGTTCTTGGGGACGAGCCAATTTGGTTCCATTTGGGCTACGGCAACATGATTGGCAAGCGCGCTGGCAATCGCTGCTGCCTACTGTTGGGGGCGCCAAAGTTGGTGGCTCCATGGAACCAAGCAAACAAAACTTGATGCCGGTCGCAAAGAGGTGCATGCAACGTCTTGTATGTTTGGTGGGATTTAACAACATGGTGTGGGCTTCTTTTACATGCACCCACACCCCGCAGTATGTGAGCCTCCAGCATTTTGCCGCCATCAAAACGCTACCGTTGCGGCCACGATCGAACCCACGTGTTCAAGGTTAGTGGCCGAGCACCGTGACCAGCTGGAGTGCTAGTAAGCAATCGCGAACAGCAGCGAGCATGTGACACGCATGACGGCTCAAACACACTTGGCAAACCACTAACACAACCACGTGTGCAATGACCACCAAAAAAACAAATGCCCAGAAAACAAAACAGCTTAACAGCGTATTAATGATGGTGGTAAGGCTGACTGAAAAAGAAAAGCTTTGCCGTCTTGCTAGCCAAGGAAGATCAGACATGGCCTCCGAAACTAGAAGACTACGTGCGCTTCCAATCTTGGAGGCCACGCAACTAGCTACTGCAAGCTAAACTCGACCAAGCCAACAAAAAGCCAACAGGGCGACTTTCAAAATCGAGCAGTATAGCTAAAAACTAATGATTTAGTCCAAAAAATCGAACTTTGGAACATAAGTTCGTCCGAAAAATCAATCGCAAAAAAGCATTGGTGCAATGGGAAACTTTACGGCACATTCGTGAAACCCGAAATATCCAACAACTCCGAACTTTCGGAGTTCGCAAAATTCGTCAGCGACTGAATCCCCTTTTGGTCACTCATAAAGTTTGCTGTCATCCGGTCACTTGACCTGAAATCCTGAGTTCTTTCGTTAAATTGCTAATTGTGATGTCTCAGGTTTATCTAATGCAGCCATAGAGTTTTCTAAAATCAATTAGAGGGGGACTCTGGCGCTGAGATCGTTCAGCGACCATGGGAATGATGGGTAGTACACACATTTGCCTAGTCTTCGTGCAAACGGGCTTTGAACACACTTGTGGCTTTGTTTATTGCAGTGTTTCGGTTTTGTTTCAAACGAAAGAATGAACCATTTTGAATTTCGAGACCTGATTTGAATAGGTGTCTCAAAAGTTAAAGTGGTGAAGGGCAACTGTTGAACATTTGTCGATTTTTTTTTCTCGTGACAAAACAACTCAATGCCAAACGGAGCCAGAAGTATGAAGACTATGCAAACTTGTGCCCTACCCATCATTCTCGTGCTCGTTGAAGCGCCATGCGTTGCAGCTCCCATAGACACTACAGTCGTGCCCCGCTACAACGAACGCCGCTTCAACTAAAATCTCGCTAGAGCGAAAAATTCACGGTTCCCCGTCAGCAGTCCATAGGAGTCGATCCATAAATATTGTCGCCACAACGAACACTTTTTCTTCTGCCGTCCCGCTTCAATGAAATTTCATGATGCGATTCCAGGCTCAGTCAGATACTTATTGCTATACAGTAAACCTAATCTTTAATATTTTGATGCATTTTCAAAACCTGACAATACGTCAACGAAGTCTTAGACTTCGTCGATATATTTTCAGGTTCTGAATATGCATCAAATTGTTAAAGATTGGGTTTACCGTATAGCCGCAGACAATCCGAAGCTGAAGCGCAGTTGCCTAGTTCATGGTTTTCTTCGCGCAGCTGCTGGGTGCATCTGCGGAATGATGCCTTTTTCGATTCCAATGCTTATCGTTTTGTTCGCGCTTGGCCAGTGTGGTAACTAATCAGAGCGGCTGTCCGTCCGCATTGTCAACAAATTTAACTAGCCGTGAGTGATGGATGATAAGAATGGCATAAAATAAGGCAAAAGTCACCGTTCCACGATACCCTGCTGCCATCCCGGCATTTTGACGGCGGACAGCTGCTGGTGTGAACGTGTTAATGCAACTGTTTGGTTTGTTCACGAAAGCGGTTCTACTCATTGTTTCAGCGTGCTTTTCAGCATGGCCTCGCTATGCATGGGTGAGAATGCCATAGTGATGCGGCTGGGATAACATAAAAAGCAGCGGACACTTCTTTAATTTTGAGAATGACCGTTTCTTTGTTTTGCTAGTTCAGATCAGCTATTTTTTTTTCTATTTCACTACAACGAAATTTTTTCTGCGCCCCTTCAGTTTCGCTGCAGCGGGGTTCAACTGTATTGACAGAGTTCGCTCTAGTGTACTAATCAGAAACTATAAATGCAACAGTGGCTCGTCGAAAAAATCTGAAAGGAAAGCTTTTATAATTGATAAAGTAGGAAGGATGTTGCCACATCACTACATCACCCACTCACCGTGTCGGCAGCTGTGAGGTTGATTCCAAGGCCACCGGCACGCGTGCTCAGAAGGAACACAAAGATGTCCGACCTGCGAAAGAGAAGCCGTAGTGTCACAGGTGACATAGATGCT
This sequence comes from Rhipicephalus microplus, assembly GCF_043290135.1. Lineage (NCBI taxonomy): Eukaryota > Metazoa > Arthropoda > Arachnida > Ixodida > Ixodidae > Rhipicephalus > Rhipicephalus microplus. The sequence goes on from NC_134707.1 coordinate 57,274,176, forward strand.
ACTCGGAGCACCAAAGCAGGGCAAAAATAGGCAGCTGTGCTTGGCTGGACGAGTGAAATATCAATCTTTCTAAATAGGCATCCAAAATGTTGCATGTCCTTTTATTTTGTCTTGTCTAAATTTTACACAGTTACTACATGCTCCTGCAGCTGCTGCTGAAAACTTGGATCTAAGCAAGGGTAAAGATAACTTCACTTATTCAAATTTGCATTCATCTGTACCTGCGAGTATGTTTCACGCATCATTTGTGCGTGAGAAACGCGGAGCACGTTTCGATCTGCTTGCCATTTTTTGCGTGACCTTCCAGTTTGCTGTTGTCGCGTTCATGGGTCCGCCTTTGCGGCAAAGCTGTGACTTTTTCTTTTCTTTAGGCTCTTTTCAGAGCCACTTAAACAATGCATTTGCTGAATTGCAATAATAACCCTGTACCCCTGCCACGACCCTCTGCGTCAGCGAAAAATACCTATTAAAAAGTGTGCTTTCGTGTTTTTCGGGACATTTTTGTGGCCCCTTGAAGGCCTAAGAAATCGGACATCGGCTGTACTTACCATACATACAGGCCTAAAAATTGATGCCTAGCAGATCAGGAGCTACCAGGAGCAATCGACACTGCATGTGCTCCCGACAACTCCTCTCAATTTTACGGGGCATTTTGCTTGAACATTCACTGCAAATAGTTTTACGAACTTGCCACTAACGTTTCAATAACTCGAGTAGGACAGACTGGCCGGCAGCATCGAGCCGCCTTAACGTAGAAAGCTCGAGCACACAGAGATGCACCCGAGTTGCTGTGATAATAGAGTTTCCCATATATATGTGACGAAACGGGTTGGCACCGCTTCTGTGCTTGCGCGTCGCGGCGATGCCTCCAAACATGGGCGCCGGCAATAAGAACACTCTCGCCCGAAAGAAGCCAGAAAACTGTGTGTGTGCCCCGATTCAGGGGAAGTTGTAGAACCTTCAGTGCGGAAACATTAAAGTTATGTTATCCCACATCTGGTGACCCGGAAAACGAACGTACCACACCGCCATGGCCGATGAGAAAACCCCTGCTGCCCTTCAACAACAAGTACAACAACTGCAGGGCCAGCAGTAAGTGATCCAGAACCAAGAGCAGCAGCTCCGGGAACAGCAGCAGCGCAATGAAAATGAAGCGCTCTCGTCCGACGACCGTGCACCGCCCCACTTGGGCCACGCCCCCCAAAACTTCGCTTGAGCGGTCCCTGCCATCTCGGGCGCCTCCATTGCTGCGGCCGCCACCGACACGGACGTCTGTCGCGTCGCCGTCAAACTTCCACCGTTTTGGGCAGAGGCGCCTGACGTGTGGTTCGCTCAAGTCTAGGCGCAGTTTTCCACGGCACGCATCACCCAGGACTGGACGCGCTATGACTACGTCGTCGCCCATCTAGACTATCGCTATGCAGCTGAGGTTTGCGATGTACTTGCAAATCTTCTGGCTGATGACTGTTACCTACACCTGAAGAGGGAACTAAACTTCCAGCTTTCACCTTCACAAGACAAGAAGGTGCGCTACCTACTCCAGCACGAAGAACTCGGTGACCACAAGCCATCGTAGCTCCTGCGTTACATGCGTGACCTCTTGGGCAGCACCCCGGTCGACGACTCCCTCCTCCGTATCATCTGGCTTCAACGTTTACCCTCACATGCGCAGGCCATCCTCCAGGTGCAGCAGAATCTGCCGCTGGACCAGCTCTCTCACATCGCCGATCAAGTCGTCGAGATTTCGTTGCCAGCATCGCCTCTCACCGTCAACGCCATTGACACCCGACAGTCCAGCAGCGAGCTCTCGCGCCGTGTTGACGAAATCACCCGTCAACTGGACTCAATTCAAAGGCGCCTGGATCAAATCCTGAAGCTGCGTCCACAAAAACGCTCCCAAAGCCAAGACAACAATGCCGCTTCATCGCACGAAATGATAATGGCCCCTGCTACTACCATCGGGCTTCGGGGACAAAGCTTGGAAATGTCAACCACCTTGCTCAGCTGGACGTCAGGGAAACTTCAATGGCAGCCCGTAGAGACGGCCGCAAGCTGCCAACTTAGAGGTTGTCGCATATTTGTCACCGACCAAGTCACAAAGCGGCGGTTGCTCGTCGACTGTGGCTCCGACATCTGTTGCTTTCCCCGAACCTTCCTGCGTGACAAGCGTCCTTGCACGCCCTTTGAGCTCAGCGCGGCAAACCATTCGACCATCAAGACATACGGCTCGCTCCACCTTAACATCAACTTCAAAAACCTGTGTCGAAATTCTTCATGGAATTTCCTCATCGCCGACGTCGCAGAGCCAATCATCGGGTCCGACTTCTTGGCATACTACAATTTTCTACCTGACTGCCGATATGACCGACTTATCGACGCTACAACAGGCCTCTCCATGCCGGGCCAACGTGCGACCACCCAACAGCCTAACGTCAAGGCACTCACCATTGGGAACCAGTCGCCATACCACGACATCCTCGCAGAATATCCCGACCTGACTCGACCTAGCGGGCGTCCGCGAGAGGTGCGCCACTCAACCGTGCACTACATTCGTACTACTCCCGGCCCCCCAGTCTCATGCCGCGCCCGTCGGCTAGCCCCGAACCGCCTACGAATCGCACAGGCCGAATTCGAAGCCATGCTCCGCCGCTCAGAGGGACCTTACGCCTCACCACTTCATCTGGTACCAAAGAAGACCAATGGCTGGCGCCCCTGCGGAGATTATCGTGCCCTCAACGCCCGAACCATCCTCGACAGGTACCCCGTCCATCATATACAGGACTTTGCACACCGCTTAGGCTTAGACGGCAGCACTATCTTCTCCGTGGTGGACCTCGTAAAGGCCTACACACAAACTCCTGTAAACGTGGATGACGTCCCAAAGACAACAATTATCACGCCTTTCGGCCTATTCAAATTCCCTTTCATGAGTTTTCGTCTCTGCAACGCGGGCAAACCTTTCAACGCTTCATCGACGTTGTCCGCTGCCTGGACTTCTGTTTCATTTACCTAGACGACATCTTGATCTTCTCCCGCAACGAAACAGAACATTGCCAACACCTTCGTCAACTGTTCCAGCGTCTCAACAAACACGGCTTACTCATAAATGTTCAGAAGAGCACGCTCGGCACCCCCGTCGTCACGTTTCTTGGCCATGAATCTCTTCAGAAGGAACTAGACCCTTGCCTGACCGCATCCTGGCCCTTCGAAATTACGCGCTGCCTGCCACAGCGAAAGACCTCCGCAGTTTCCTGGGCATGTTCACCTTTTACAGGCGCTTCGTGCCTAAAGCGGCCACATATCAGGCCCCTCTCCATGATGCGTTGGCCGGCCAACGTGGCAACCATCCTGTCACTTGGACCCCAGCCTTAACGCAAGCGTTCGAAGACTGCAAAACTGCCCCCTGCAACGCTACGCTGCTCTCCCATCCCAAGCCAGAGGCGCCCCTGGGTCTTTTCACAGATGCCTCTAGCACCCTCTCTCATGCAGTGTGTGGGAAACAACTGGCGCCCCTTGGCGTTCTTCTCGAAGAAACTCTCTTCCCCGAAGTCGCCCCCGCCTTCCGGCAGCGTCGGCGATGCAACCGCGCCCCCTGCGGAGACGACCTGGCCAGCCTACTACAGAGAGCTCCTTGCCATCTACGAAGCAATCCAACACTTTCGCCACATCCTCGAGGCACAGCACTGCACCATATACCTATCACTTACGCCTTCTCCCAACGCCGCGAAAAACTTCCACCGGTCCAGCAGAACCAGCTGTCCTCCGTCGCTCAATTCCCCACAGATATCCACCACATCAGCGGAAAGGAAAACGTGGTCGCCGACGCACTCTCTCGCGCTGTCGAGTTACCAACCGTTACAACCAACGCCCTTGCCGAAGCTCAGAAAACGGACACCGATCTCCAGCAGCTCCTCGAGAATGGCTCTTCCCTTCAACTTCAAAAAGTTACCATCCCTGGGTCAACGGACGCTCTCTACTGTGACATATCAACAGGACGAGTGAGACCATACGTCCCTTCTTTGCATCGCCAAAGCCTCTTCAACCAGCTACACAACCTCAGTCATCCCGGCATCCGCGCTTCTACACGCCTCGTGACTGACCAGTACGCGTGGCCCTCAATGCAATGGGACTGCCACACCTGGGCACGCACATGCATTCAATGTCAGCGCACCAAAATCACCCGGCACGTCACGTCGCCACTCGGAGAATTTCCCCTCCCGACGGAACGGTTCCAGCACGTCCACATCGACATCATTGGCCCCCTCCCACAAGCCGGCCCTTACCGCTATTGCCTCACCGCCATCGATCGTTACACTCGTTGGCCCGAGGTGTGGCCACTCGAAAGGATCACCGTAGAAGACGTCGCATCAGCCTTCTTCTTTGGCTGGGTTTCACGCTTCAGCACTCCTCGTCGAGTCACAACCGGTCAAGGAAGGCAATTCGAATCTCACCTCTTCAGGCTCCTCGGGCTCTCCACCGGGTTCGAGCGTTCACGGACAACTAGCTACCACCCTTGCGCCAATGGGATGATTTAACGGTTTCACCGGCAGTTCAAGGCAGCCATCATGTGCCACCCTCACTCAACCTGGCTCGAAGCTCTCCCCGCCGTCGCTCCTGGTCTGCACGCAACTTTGAAGCCAGACATTCAAGCCACGCCCCCGGAACTCGTCTACGGGGAGCCGCTTCGCCTATTTGGAGAGCTCCTCTCCGCTCCGACCTCTGATGTAACCAGCTCGGACCCTGCAGACTTCGTCGCACAATGGGCGCGCTGCACCCCTCACCAGCGGCTCGCCACACCAAGCTGACCCCGCTCGTGTTTAAGGACCTGCCAACATGCTTGCATGCCTTCCTCCGCAACGACACCGTACGCGCACCTTTACAGATGCTTACTCCGGACCTTACAAAGTCATCTGTCGCGACGACAAAACATTTACCCTGCAAATCAGTGGAAAGGATGTACGCGTTTCCATCGACCGCCTAAAGCTATCATACATCCTTTCCCAGGAGCCTACCGACCCCCGCACGCCTCCCGTAATTCGCCGACAACAGCCCGCAACGCCTAGGCTCGCACCCTACACCACCCGCCTTGGACGCCAGGTGCGGGTCCCCAAACTTCTTCAACCCTGACGGCCCTTCTTCAACCCTCACGGGGGGGTGGTGTAGCGAAACAGGTCGGCGTCGCTTCTGCGCCTGCTTGAAGATTGCTGTACCCACAAGCAGTGTTCAGGGATTCAGAAAAAAAACAACAATCAAAATCGGTCCAATCATTCCTATGCTACTCTTTCCACAAGCAATGCACAATGTCCAAAACACACTTGTGAGAAAAAGCCTGTCGAAGTTTTCGACAGGCTTTTTTCGATGAACTTTTTTGTTTCTCGTTGGATATTGAAAATTGGCACAGACACTAAGAATGACCTCACAGTGCTTGCATAAAAGTTTTGAAGCGATACCACAAATACTTTACGAGAAACAAATTATTTCTTCATTGAACCATATGGAGGGGCTGAGCATAATGTCAAAAAATCAGTATTGAGAAAGCTTCGTTTAAAGTTTCAACTTTTCTTTACGTCTCTAAGACACCTAAAAATTATGATCTCAGGTTTTTCATGTGATATTTGACTTCTTTTCATGACTTACAAGGAACGAGTATGGATTTCAAACCAAGTTCTTTGTATGAAGGAGTGGTGTGATAGGTATGACAGAAAAGATTGTAATTGAATGAAACCATATACTGAAATTATTATACACATTTTTTGTGCTGAATTTGTAATTAGATACTGAACTTTTCTTTCTTTGGAGAGAGGTTTAGTGCATCAGAAAAATCTATCACACCATGACGGCCTGTGCCTTCTTTCCAAATAACAAAGTTATGGGTAGAAGAGTGGTGGCACAGGAATATTTAGCAGTATAATTAATGACACAAGACGGGCATATAAAAATTTGTGCCCCTGATTCATACATGCTTTTTTGCCGCTCTAGCCGTGAAATGCATCATCATACAGCCGGTCGCGGAAACTCTAATCTACAGCAATTACCGTATTTACTCGCATAATCCTCGCACTCGCATCATTCTCGCACCCCCACATTGCCCAAGAAAAATACGAAAAAATTTTGTCCTCGAGTAATTATCGCACCCCCGAAAACTGCCGCAATAATGTCGTCTGCTCGTTCCAGCCACTGATGATGATAGTGCGTGCCATTTGGCGCCATCTCTTAAGCAATAAGCGTATTATTGCACGGAGATTCAATCTAATCCAAGCCAAGCCGAAGTGGCCAGTGCGCGTTGCGGCGTGTTTTGTACGTTGTGTCGGTAATCTTGGCACGTTATGGGGCGATACTGAAGCTACACGGCTGCTTCAAGTTGCAAGTCATAGATCATACGCTAAACAACGGCAACAAAGCCGCCGGTAGGCCCTTCGGAGCCTACGAGTTTTGTGTTCGCTACTGGTGACGGCAGCTGAAAGCCACCAAGACGCGTTGGGCCTGCCGTGTGCCTAAAACTGGGATTGATGGTAAACTTTATTTCTTCAGAAGGAAACTGCGGACGAGTCTGTTAAATAGCCATCAGCCCAATACTGATGCCCTACGCTTACCTTTTGAGGGCTCCTGTTGAGCGCCGACCGCTTCCGCTACGCCCTCAACGCCCACAAGCTTCGCGTATGGTATTCTAATTCTTAACTATTTGCTTCCACTTTTTATGTCTCAAATAAATCATGCCTTGTGTTGAACCTCTGCTTTTATTGTTGAGGTAAATTCTAATTAGTACTTTGTAAAGCTTCCTGTAAGTTGCTGGTGTGAGAATCCCGATTTGCGGCCACCTCGTTTTTTTTTTTTTTTTCCGCTCTTTGCGTTTTCGTGGAAAGTTTTCCCCGCGTAATTCTCGCACCCCCCAACTTTGCATCAAGTTTCCGGCAAAAAAAGTGCGAGGATTATGCGAGTAAATACGGTAATTAACTTCGGAACATTCATAGACGTACGTGGCGATATCAAGCACGGCTCCAAGCATGTCTGAATCGCATCACAAAAGCTTATTGATAGCACTCCATATGACCGTGGAGTGCGCCGCCGCATGGACAGTGCAGCCGGCGCGTAATGCACTTGCCAACGGTGGCGTCCGGTGACGATGCGCGACATGTGTAACTACGATGACAAAAAAAACGGCGCGCACTGCGCTTGGCATCACATTTTCGAATGACGACGCGCGAAACTGCTAGCCGCTGTTCCGAGCAATCTTTAGCAGTGAAGAGGGGGGGGGGGGGAGGGGGGGTGACGAGCTTGACTGTGTTGTCCGCTGCCGATGCGTAAAATGCCCATACGTGATTCAGAGGAGCTAGCGAGTGATGTGCTACATTACTTGCGAAGAAGCACGTCGGCCAGAGTGCGCTTGCACGTCGTTCCTGCCCGCAGTCTCGCTGTCAGCGGAGTTGGGGCTAAAGCCGACTCCCGATGACGCGCCGCACTCGTAGACCGCGCGCCCGCTCATAGTAATCTGATTGTGCATCTGGTGCGGCCACTCGTAGTAATTAGATCGTGCCGCCGCTTACAGCTTCGTTGCTTGCAAAGAAGCACGTCGCCACGAATGCGCTAGCGCGTCGTTCCTGCCCGCAGTCTCGCTCTCGGTGGAGTTAGAGCTAAAGATGACTCCGATGACGCGCGGCGCTCGTAGACCACGCGCCCGCTTGTAGTAACCTGATTGCACATCCGCTTACTGCTCGTAACTAGAGTGTAATTATATCTTAAGTGATCATCAAGCTGTGAACACATCACGAAGTAACAATTTTCGATAGCCATGTCCTCGTGACACACAAGCAGCGAGGCGAGCTGAGGCAACATGGCGGCCACGGCCAATCAAGGGCCTCAAAACGACCTTCAAACATTTGCTTTTTGCTCGCTTGTTGTTAAGGGGGAACGCGGCACTTCGGGACCGAAAATCAGCCAAAAAATCGAGTTTTCGCGGACCTTCTTTTCGCGTTCCCGACATCATTGCGCACCTATTTACAAAATTTCATAGCCGAATACCATCAACTTTTATCGTTATTCAACTTTAAAAAACCGAAAACGGGCGTCCTGCCCTTTAAATTGAGGGCGAATAGCGCAGGTTTCGGCTCTACGATACGCGAGAACTACGCGCTCGATCGGCGCCATTTTGGTCTTGTTTGAAAGAACGCGTTTTCAGCTGTTTTTTTTATTCGGTAAGCAACATTGAGCGTTTCCCCGGCTCGAAAAACGGGGCCTCAAAAACGAAGAGCCGCGCTCACTGCCATTGGCTAAACGGCGCACGTGACTGAAATGGCGCTTTCCGGTTGGCTGAAAGCTCGCGGCTTGCGCCTGCATACGCGACCCGACGCCATTTTGAAAGGGTTACTGCTGTGACGCCTCGAAATCGGCAGAGCACTCTGAAGCTTCTGATCGTATCGCCATGCCTGGAAACGCAAAAAAGTATCGGACCGTGCACGCATTTGGTCGCAGGAAACGCAAAGGTCGTGGGAGAAAGTCTACGAAGTCATCAGAGCCCTTGGTTGACTCTGACGAACTATGTGTCGACGCTCCGCGGCCGTTCAGCGATGGTGCGACCGAGCGCGTTGCCTCCGACGACGATGACGGTGAAGCGAACTCCGGACGACTACGAATCGACGCCAAGGTGGTGACAAACGCCGAAGTTGAAGAAAATCATGCCCGGGAGAAAGCGACGCTCGACCGGCTTTCATCGGCGCCAGCAACTGCACGGAAAATTGACTTTTTCACCGCGAGTTGTAGCGAGGCAACCGCACAGGACTCGGACCACGCTGCTCCTTATCTGCTTATGCATCTAGATATCCTAAACGCGATAATGGGTGCCTTGTGTTGCAAAGCCTGCCACGGACCGGCTACGATCGTCAGAGGGGATCGGGACTACGGACTTGCCGTGAAAGTGCTAGTGCAGTGTGAAAGGTGCGGCGAGATCGCGAATGAATGGACTTCGCCCCGTGCGAACGGCACGAAAACGTGCAATCTGTTTGAAGTAAATCTTCTCGCTTCGAGGGCGATGGTGGCTACCGGCAACGGCCAAACGAAAATGAACGATATTTTCGCAACAATGGGCATCTCACACCGCGGTATGCACCACAAGACGTTTCAGCGGCATTTGAAGAACACGCTGGCACCCGCTGCAACGCGAGCGGCTGAGTCCGCTATGAGCGAATGTGCGGAAAAGGTTAGAACAATTTATGATGACTTGTGCTTCGGCCACCGGGGCAATATTGCCGTTAGCTGCGACGGCACGTGGAAGACGCGAGGCCATTCTTCCCACATCGGCGTGGGCACAGTTATCGAATTATTTAGTGGCTACGTGTTGGACTACGTCGTTCTTTCCAACTTTTGCCTAGGCTGCGAGGTGGGCCCAAAGCCTAGTAGTGAGGGCTATCAAGAATGGAAGGCTAACCACAAATGCCAAAAAAATACGAACAGCAAAGCGGGGCAAATGGAAGTGGAGGCGGCTCTAATTCTATTTCAGAGGTCGCTTGAACGCCATGGCCTGCGCTACACAACTATGCTGTCTGATGGAGACTCTAGGACATTTTGCGCCATACAAGACGCCAAGGTGTATGGTTACATTGACGTGCAGAAGGAAGACTGTATTAATCATGTACAGAAACGGATGGGCACCGCATTGAGAAACCTGGTGCAGAAACAAAAGTGCGATGGGAAAAGAGGCCTTGGTGGGAAAGGCAGGCTCACAGGTGAGCTGATCACCAGGCTGAGCACATATTATGGCCGGGCTCTGAAATCGCATGAAGGTGACGTGGGCGAGATGCAAAAGGCTGTGATGGCCACATACCGCCACGTCACCTCCACTGATGAATGCTCGGACCACAGTCTGTGCCCAGCTGGTGAAACTTCATGGTGTCGGCACAATGCCGCAAAAGCAAAGGGTGAGCCCGACCCCAGGCATGCCTACAATCTACCGAAAGACGTGGCAGAGGCATTACTACCGGTTTATACTCGGCTTTCGGAAGGAGCCCTGCTTCAGAGGTGCGAACGCGGCAAAACGCAGAACTCCAACGAGAGCCAACATTCGGTAATCTGGAGTTTGGCCCCCAAGGAGCACCATGCGTCCCTGTTCGCTGTTGAAGCAGCTGTTGCAGAAGCAGTGCTGCGCTTCAACACGGGCAATTTGAATTCTGCAACGGCAATCTTAGGTGAAATGGACATGAATGCGACAAGTACTGGTGCCAGGAGAGCGAGAGAAAAAGACCACCGTCGCAGCATTGTCTCCAACAAGAAAAGAACAGCCTCATTGGAACTCCGGAAGCTAGTGAAGAGGAGGCATGAGCACAGAATGCATTCAGACTATACTTCTGGTGCGTTTTGAGGTTGTCTTGTTGCATCTTCTGCAATAAAAATGTGTGCCCACGTTTTTTCTCGATTTCTCAAAACGACGATTTTCATGTGCTTCCCATTATGCCGGAGCAATATCTCTTGTTCTATCTGGGTTATCATTACGATTTCTTTTTTGTTTCGAAGATAAATGCAGGGGATGTGTCGTAAAGTAAGTTTTATTGTAATAATTTTTGGAGAAAATTCTCTAAATGGATCTTTTGTTTCAAGTGTAGATGGGGAAATTTTTCATGTCATATTCAACATCCCACAACTTTGCTTCGAAATAGCCCAGAACAATGATTTATACTTTATTGCACACTGTGAACATACCGAATTGGTTCTATAGGTTGCACATCAATATCCAAGTTACAGTTAATTAGCTAATTAGGCCTTAATTGAAAAAGTCGCAGTTCATTATATCTTTAAAACTAATTTTCACAGCAAAAAAAGAATTAGATTTTTGAAATCAGCAGTAAAATCTACATAGGCTCTCCAAATTTGACTGAGGTACTCGCAAAAATAAAAGAGTTTTTGGAAGGTGTAGCATCCCCCATTAAAGGGAGGAGCCAGCTGAGGCGGGAAAGTTAAACACGGAGCAATGCTCTTTCCGATGAGCCCAAGAAGCCGGCTCCCGGCCCAAGCATCGTGAAGCTATAATTTTTTGAAAATCGTTGTTTTCTCGCCATTTCCATAAAGTTTTGATACGTAGGTGGGTGAAACAAATTTTCCAAAGCCCGTCTGTGCGGTTTTCAGCTGTGTAGATATTTTGGAACCAGACAGAAAACTTGAGTTTCAAAAAATCGATTTTTTTGCCATTTCTCGCGATCCCAAAGCCACGTCCCCCCTTAAGAACGATTCTCTCATGCGTCAGCTTTTTACTAAGGTAGGCTGGCAGATTGGGAAGAATCGCGACACAGCATCGCCACGTAGAATAGATCTCCCGCGAGGTATATCCACAATTATTTTTCATTGATAATGTGCACATAGCCTCTGAGCAACATTACGCAGCTTGAAGTGAAGCTGGTGCACTGCGCTGGTGTCTTCCAGGGGCTCATTCGCTGTGTCAGGTTCTTTTCGCATTCTTTGCGCCTGTTCCCATTTTTCGGGACAACAAACAGCAGCTCCGTCTCGCCCTTCACGTACAAGTAGTCTGTTTGGCACTTAGACACATGGCCCAAGTTTTTCTGATGTTGTGGCGTGGATCAGGCACAAAAAAGGCACACTAATTTGATGCATGCTGCCGAAAAAAACAAACGTGGCGCTACAACGTCTATCGAAATCAAATGTGGCTTGACAACTGCCGTTATGAAAGAACTGACTGGCACTTTCAGCTGCAACGCTCCAACCAAGTTCTATTTATGACGATGCCAGTGTCGCCGGCCGGGAGAAGGCGACGTTTGCGAAGCCACCCCACCACATAGCCTCCGTCGGAGAGTGAGCCCACAGCCCTCTTCTAGTGCACTGCGGTGAAGTGCAAGTGCAGAATATTTGCCAATTGTAGTTTAGTGACAAAGCAGCTCCAAGTCACGCCAAGCCATGCGAAGCCAAATGGAGCCAGAAGAACGAAGCTTAGACAAATCCGTGCGCTACCCATCATTCCCACGCTGGCCGAAACGCCACGCAATAGCAAAGCTCCCGTAGACACTAGCTCCCTCTAATGTACTTATAGGAAAATAGTGGCTACTTGGGCTGGTTGGTATTGCATTTTTTCAGATAAATATACTTCGTTAGTGCGCAGAGAACGTTTCAGAGGGCTCTGTCCTATCTCGCTGCTATATCTTCTTTTTGAAATGGTTCCTGCACACTAAAGAAGTATATTTTTCCCAAAAAACTTATAGGAAACCCTATGCCTGCGATGAAACACGTGCGAGGAGGCACCCCTCAAACATCCCGGGGCGAATAATCTTAGTCTTAGCGTCACCTTTAAAGTGGTCATTCTAACAGCGTAGTGCGATGTTAACGGCAAAAGCGTGTGGAAGTGAATCATACCTGGCCTGGAAATCTGCGACCATGTCCCTCCTGTCGGAGATCTTGGAGGAACCGTCCAACCGCATGTACGTGTGCTTCCGGTGCCACATGTACTCCTGCATGAGAGCGTAAATGATTATGATGACTATAACCAATACACACATAACCTCACACACACTGACACAATCCTAGATGTCTCTCTTTTCCCTTTTATTTTATTTATTCATTATTTTTTAAGGCTTGTTTGGATATCGTTTTTCGGATTCAAAGAAAGATTGAACCAAATGGGGTCTTTCAAAATGACCTAAGAGAATGCGAGTTATAAACAACAAAATACATAACACTAATATTTATCAGCCTTGCCCATATAGGCTGGTATACACACTTGCAAACTTTAAAAGAAACATTAACCGGTGCAGTTAATATACACACTTACCCTTAAAGTATAGCTTTCAAGCATTCTGGATATCCCCTGAATGAATGGCTTCACAGCACACTGCGGCCACAGTCCACATACATTACATGTGATAAAATCGGCTATTCGTTCACTTCAAGTACATTGAATTTTCAGAAATTTTAAATTATAGTCAAAGTAAATTCAAATACTTTGACTTTAACTTAAAAATGTTTGCACAGGCCTTATCTATTGCATGCTTGTCTATTCGGTGCAGCATAATTTACACTCAAACCTCATTATAACTAAGTTGCATCAAGCACGAAAATAAGTTTGTTATAACCAAAAATTTTTTATAAAGGGTATATTCCTAACACCATACTTACTGAAAAGCTGTTTATAGTTTACTTCGTTATAACCAATAATTCATTATATCCAGGTTCGTTAAATCGAGTTTGTACTGTGTATCTGATTTGTAATTTCAATTACAGCAATACCCCGTTAACTAGGAAAATGGGCTAAGCTGAAGTTTTCCATTTTCCTATACGTCCCATCTATATTTTTCCCTTTATCTCAAAGTATTTTTGGGTCGAATTGCAAATAACTCAAAATCTTGAATGGGAGCGGAACGAGAATTCCGCCGCCGGACCATTTCACAAGATTCACACGATGCTGCCACACCTGAAGTCCATCAATTCTTTTTCTTATTTAGCTGCACCTGCCACTACATAGACGCTTTCCGCCAATGTGAAGTTCGCGAAATCTCAGCCCAGCGACATATCAACATTGTCAAGCAAACCTGTGACACATGCACTGAGCAGGGAGGCCATCTGCCCACGCTTGGCATAGTTTGTCTCGTTCACTTTGTGACTTTGTGCAGTGTACATGATTTTTCCTGAGGTGTGATTACCACTTATCTTGCAAACCACGCAGTACGGATTTTTCGCTGACTCCGAGTACAGTGCTTGCGATTTTCCCTGCAGTGTGATTTCCCCTCATTTGCGCAAACCGAGCGTGACAGATTTTTTTGCTGACTGTGAGGAGCGGCAACATAGCGTGAGTGCGGCGAGCATAACATCCGAGCACTGCAAGTTGCTATCTCTAGAAAAAAAGGCTCGAAATCAAGCACCGCGCAGGAATTCGCCATCCCTTTGTTTACGCTCTCGATGGTACTGAAAAACAAGCAGCAAGTGCTGGATGGATTTCAGCAGAACTTCTCCAGCCAGCGGAAGCGAGTTCGAGTGTCGAAGTTCCCAGACGAAGCAGTGTTGATGGTACGGCTGCGCAATGCCACAGCGGCCAACCTTTCCGTCACCAGAGCAATAATCATGGAGAAGGCAGACGCTCTGGGCCTTGCGAATGGAGCGCACGGACTTCAGCTGCCGCAGCGGCTGGTTTGACCGCGTCAAAAAAAAAAATGAATAGTGTAATGTCCAAGTCAATGCACGGCGAGAGCGGCACTGTCGACGCAGCCACTGCAGACAATTGGCGCAGCAGCCGGCTCGCCGAGTTGCGGGAAAGTTACGCCAACAGAGACATTTTCAACCTTGACGAGGCAGCACTTTTTTATAGATTGTTGCCGAGCCGCAACTTCACGCTGAAAGCTGGAGCGTGCTCAAGAATAAAACAACGAAAGGATTGGGTCACTGTCCTTTTCCGGGCAAATGCCACAGGTGAAGAGAAGCAGCCGTTACTCAAAATTAGCAAAACTCTTGAGCTTAGGTTCTCTAGAAATGCACGACTGTCAAATGGCATTATCTATCACGTTAATAGAGCAGCCTGAATGACTGCTACTCTTTTTGAGGAGTATGCGCTGTAGATAACAAGATGGCCATAAAAAACAGAAAAGTCCTGTTTATTGTCTACAACTGCCCAGGCCACGGCGAAATAGAGAATTTGGAGGCAGTGAGAGTCGAGTTTCCGCCAGCAAATATTACAGCTGTGCTACAGCCGATGGATCAAGGTGTCATCAAACTGGCCCAAAAATCTACAGAAAGAGCCTTCTCCACAGAATTTTGATGTCTTATGAAAACGGCAAAGGCTACGAAATTGACCCTGCTGAAAGCAGCACACCTTCTCAGCAGCGCTTGGCAACAAGTTCGCGCAGCAGCCATTGCCAACTGCTTTGCGCACGCTCGGTTTTCATGTGCCGCCAGTTTGCCAGAAGCAGAGACGGCAGACAGATGACTTTACAGACCGTGAAGAACTTTGTCAGGCGGTCATCAAGCTTACAGGTAACAGTGCCACCGAAAACGACACGACATTTCTGGAGTACACGCTGTGTGAGCAGGATGTGGAGGTGACCGGAGCAATGCCAGACGTCATTTATTATTATCTATCAATTATGCCCCCCTACTTGGCCTCTTGACCGCAGTGTACAGTAAATAAAATCAATAAAATTTCAAAATACCTACCTAATATCATAAGAAACTGGCAACCCACAAGGGGAGCATCTAAAACCATGTGCGCTGAAGCTTCAGTGATGCTGAATGCACAGTTTTCATACTGGGGGACCCACGCACAGTGAGAAATGTGGGTGCTTTGAGCGCGTCCCTTTCAGAAAAAAAAAGTAAAAAATCGTGGTGTAAGCAGCCGTAACGATCTTGAGAGCAGCCCAACAAGGGCGAGAAACAAAAGACCTCGTTGTGTGCAACTAGTGATTTCGTGTCCGCCCCGTGAATATTCTGCGCCGTCAACAATACTGTCATCTTGTGAAACATCACAAGGGCCTCTTTGTATGTCATACAAGCGGCGATGTTGTGAAGTGCTTAAGTGGGGACAAGGGTCTTTTTGAAGTCGACATTTTTGGAATATGCAACTATTTTTGCACTTATCTGAAAAGTTTCTAGCTTCTTGTGTCATTATTTCTCGTGCAAAATCAATTTATAACACCCCTGTGAGATGAATCTGAGTGCAAATAAATAAAGATACACTCAAACCTCGATATAACGAACATAGTTATAGCGAATTATCGGTTATAACGAAGTAAATGAAAAAAAATGCCTTGTAGTAGATACAATGTTTGGAATGCACTTTTATAACGAATAGCAAGCAATACAAGCATCTTAAATTGGTGTTCAAGCAAAGACACGAGCCCTCCAAGTCCCTTATTTAATTTACTCAGTCTCACATAACAAGGCTTAACTGCAGTGAAGGTTGGGCAAGCAATATGCAACGTAGACTCACTTCGAGGAGGTCGATCATGCGCGTCATCTGCGAGTAAATGAGAACCCGATGGCCCTCGGCCTTCAGTTTTCGCAGAAGCTGGTCCAGCACTTGGAGCTTGCCGGAGTCCGTCACCAGGGTCTCCTTATCTGCAGTTGACAAAAAAAATTATAAATTTCAAGTCAGAAACAACAGAGCACCAACTTTTCTTTCTTTAATTACGAAAGCTCCCAAGAGATAACAGTCAATTTTGGTGAGACGATTGTCTGCCGATGCCGTTATTGTCGTTGCGCACAGTGAGAAAACAAAATATCCAGGATTGAGCAAGTTCGAACCCAGGCCTTTCGTGTGACAGTTGAGTATTCTACCACAAGTACACGCTGGTGCCTAGAAGTCTTTCACAAAGACTGTATACAGTGAAATCTCAGTAGAACGAACCCCACATTGACGAACTTTTCAGATTGATTGATATGTGGGGTTTAACGTCCCAAAACCACCATATGATTATGAGAGACGCCGTAGTGGAGGGCTCCGGAAATTTCGACCACCTAGGGTTCTTTAACGTGCACCCAAATCTGAGTACACGGGCCTACAACATTTCTGCCTCCATCGGAAATGCAGCCGCCGCAGCTGGGATTCGATCCCGACACCTTCGGGTCAGCAGCCGAGTGCCTTAGCCGCTAGACCCCCATGGCGGGGCAACTTTTCAGATTAACGAACTTTTAGAAAATCCTGCGCAGACTGCTACTAGTATCAATGTAAAATTATTTCGCTACTACGTACTTTAGAATACCCAACTTTTCAAAATAACAAGCATTAATTTAGTTCCACGTTATATTAACAACGCCTCAGTACTAAGAACTCATGTTCTGCAATCGGTCGCGACCACCGGAGCGGTACGCAAGCAGACGACACAGCGAACGGACCCCTTGCTTCTCATAACACGCGCTAGGGCGCGATGGGAAAAAAAACAAAAGGACGACTTTCTTCTCTTTCTTTCTTTTTGTTGAAACACCGATGCTGCAGGATTGCAAGCGCCGAGGCGAGGCAAGGGCAACACGGGAGGGCAGCGTGTTTGACAACCGTATGCAAGTTTCCGCTAAGCAAGAAAGTTTGTGCTGTGAGCGTAAAAAAAAACAAAAAAAAACACAGAATTCTTTAAAGTAAATGTGCATTTTTTGGT